>NC_052165.1:67893185-68252892 GCF_902713615.1 Scyliorhinus canicula | reverse complement strand
TGTATTAACCACGTTCGAAACCGGGAACTAATTTTTTAAAAACCTGTTCACATGACACGGATGCCATTGGCAAAGTCACTGTTGCCTATTCCCAATTGCCCTGGGATGGTGGTGAGCTGCATTCTTGAATCACTGCATAGTGCAAGTTCAAATGGACTCATTTTCAATTAGAGTACAAATTTACAACAAATTATTCCCTTCAGCAAAATCAGTACAAAGGTATCACATGATAATGTTGGTACCGGCAGTCAACCACCAGGTAGGTACCCATCTATTCTTCCTAGGGCTATTGCCAGGACAAGAATGATACTGCTCATAAAAGCCATGCAGGAATCCCAATGACTTTCTAATAACAATGGAAAGCAGCTTGGTGGCATTTACCGCACTGACATGGAGATCATTCAATGGTGGTATCAAATTTACCTTGATAATATTTTTGTATTTGAGGGGAAGAATGGTCCCTGCAATGAAGAGCTTGTCGTATGAGGAACGGTAGAGGACTCTGGGTCTGTACTCATTGGAGTTTAGAAGGATGAGGGGGAGATCTTATTGAAACTTACGGGATATTGCGAGGCCTGGATAGAGTGGATGTGGAGAGAATGTTTCCTCTTGTAGGAAAAACTAGAAACCGAGGACACCATCTCAGACTAAAGGGACGATCCTTGAAACAAAGATGAGGAGGAATTTCTTCAGCCAGACGGCGCTGAATCTGTGGAACTCTTTGCCGCAGAAGGTTGTGGAGGCCAAATCACTGAGTGACTTTCAGATAGAGATAGATAGGTTCTTGATTAATAAGGAGATCACAGCAGAATCAGGATGAGAAAAATATCAGCCATGATTGAATGGAGGAGCAGACTGGCCGAGTGGCCTAATTCTGCTCCTATGTCTTATGGTCTTCTGGAAGCACATCAGTGCTGGGGTCAGGAGCATGCTTACAACTTTGGATGCTATTTGACAGCAAGTGCTCCCAAAAGCAGTATAATAGCAGTGTAATATTCCTCTGCACTAATAATGTATCTTCTGCACACTTCAAACGCATCCACAAACCAGCATGGCACTTTGAACATTTCCCACAGCTGCCATTTGTATTGCAAGCAGCCAACTTTAAATAAATCTGGGTACTGAATGGTGGGTCTATGGCATTCCAAATTTTATTTCAGACAGTCGTCTTACTCTGCAATGTTGCCACAGAGCAGAGCAAATGCTGATAAGTAAATGTTATTCAATGTAGCTGATCCAAGGTTGCACCTTACCTGACAATCTCATCATTCCAACTTTAAGTTTTACCATGTATCTGTCAGCTCAAACTGATTTTCCTATAAAGGGAAAAAAAGTAAAAGTTGATTCCAACAAAACAAGTTGCTTTCCAACAGAAATAAATAAGAACATTGGTGGCTTAAAATATGATCCCAATAAAACTATTGTGAATCTACAGATGTTTACAGTTTCAGACTGCAATTATTTTTTTACTTTGAAAAATTTCAATAGAAGGACAAAGATCTGAAGTTCATGGGAAAAGTCGGACAGAAAATGATTAGACGACACAAAGCTTAGTTTTTAAAGGCAATAGTGGGTGGGAGGGAGGGAGGCCATCATTTGAAGGTATAAAATGGTGCAATAAGTCTCGTATCTTAATTTTATAATGAGTAGCCCATCAGGATTTATTTGAGCCTGCAAAAGCTGGAAAGAGTGTATGTCTAATAAGCCGGCACTGCTTCAGCAACCATGAATCAGGAGAGTGTATAATACATATCAGAGTTCCCATGACTGACAATATATTAGATTGTGCAAATACAGATTTAATCACTTTGGTATCATCTTCGACCACTGACTTACAGAAAACCTCGTTCTAAAATGATAAAGTAAAAAGTGAACATAACTCAACTGCCAAGCTTGTTGGCTCTACCTCGGTTATTGCGTCTCTATTTGTCCCTCACTTGATCCTATCTTTGCTATTCATTTACATGATATATATACATTTGTTTGCATTTCTGATCTTGTCAAATACATTGCTCCCTACTGCTCTTCCATGGTCATCAACACTGTAACATAATTCCTCAACATCGTTGCTGCAGATGCAGTAACAAAATTGGTGAATGGACATTGTGTTGATTTGTTCTATCCATAAACAGCAGGGTGCTTTACATACACCCAATATGTTTAACCGTTGATTCTCACTAGCAGTAATGTGAAGAGTGGACGGTAATTTCTCTTATAAACCACATAATTTCTAGCCTGTAGATGGACAACCAGGTCTCAACTGATCATGTCAACTGCTATAAAACTGTACAGCGACAGTGTGCCTTAAACATTCATCCCTGGGTCAACAAATGCCCTTCCAGACAAAAACAAACCATGTCCCATGTACGGTTTAGGTATTAACATGAACAGTTAACATATGTTAGCTCTTCTAACGTGCATCGAGGAAAAATGGAACTACTTTAACTTAGAAATACAAGCCAGAATTTTAATGCAGACACGAGTGGCATGGTAGCAGTGGTTAACACTGTTGCTTCGCAGCACCTGGGTCCCATGTTCGATTCGCGGCTTGGGTCACTGACTGTGCGGAGTCTGCACGTTCTGCAAGAGAGTAAGCTCTTCCTTTCTTTTTCTTGTTTTTTATCTAGAGGGGATGGCAGGGAAGGCAGTACAATGTTCCTCCTGCAGAATGTTTGAGGTGAGGGACGCCGTCAGTGTCCCTGCTGATTTCATCTACGGGAAGTGCACCCATCTCCAGCTCCTCAGAAACCGTTAGGGAACTGGAGCTGGAGGAACGTTGGATCATTCGGGAGACAGAGGTGGTCAAAGATAGAAGCTTCAGGGATGTAGTTACTCTGAAGAATAAACATAGATGGGTGACAGTGAGAGGGGCTGGGAGGAAGCAGTCAGTACAGGGATCCCCTGTGGTCGTTCCCCTTAGTAACAAGTATACCGCTTTGGATACAATTGGGCGGGGGGGGGGGGGCTTACCAGGGGTAAGCCATGGGATACAGGTCTCTGGCACAGAGTCTGTCCCTGTTGCTCAGAAGGGAAGGGGGGGGGGGGGGGGGGGGGAGTAGAGCATTAGTCATTGGAGACTCCATAGTTAGGGGGATAGATAGGAGATTGTGTGGGAACGAGAGACTCGCGGTTGGTGTTGCCTCCCAGGTGCCAGGGTCCGCGATGTATCGGATCGTGTTTTCGGGATCCTTAAGGGGGAGGGGAGCAGCCCCAAGTCATGGTCCACACAGATACCAACGACATAGGTAGGAAAAGGTATAGGGTTGTAAGGCAGGAAATTCAGGGAGCTAGGGTGGAAACTTAAATCTAGGACAGAGCCACGTGCTAGCGAGACGAGGAATAGGGAGAGAGAGCAGTTGAACACGTGGCTACAGGGATGGTGCAGGAAGGAAGGTTTCAGATTCCTGGATAATTGGGGCTCATTCTGGGGTAGATGGGACCTCTACAAACGGGATGGTCTACACCTGGGCCAGAGGGGTACCAATATCCGGGGGAGGGGTAATTTGCTAATGCTCTTCGGGAGGGTTTAAACTAGTTCAGCAGGGGATTGGGAACCTGAATTGTAGCTCCAGTATATAGAAGGTTGAGAGTAGTGAGGTCATGAGTAAGGTTTCAAAGTTGCAGGAGTGTTGCAGGCAGGAAGGTGGCTTAAAGTGTGTCTACTTCAATGCCAGGAGCATCCGGAATAAGATGGGTGAACTTGCGGCATGGGTTGGTACCTGGGACTTCAATGTTGTGGCCATTTTGGAGACATAGCTAGAGTAGGGACAGGAATGGTTGTTGCAGGTGCCGGGGTTTAGATATTTCAGTAAGCTCAGGGAAGGTGGTAAAAGAGGGGGAGGGGTGGCATTGTTAGTCAAGGACAGTATTACGGTGGCAGAAAGGACATTTGATGAGGACACGTCTGCTGAGGTAGTATGGGTTGAGGTTAGAAACAGGAAAGGAGGGGTCACCCTGTTAGGGATTTTCTATAGGCCTCCGAAAAGTTCCAGAGATGTAGAGGAAAGGATTGTAAAGATGATTCTGGATCGGAGCGAAAGTAACAGGGTAGTTGTTATGGGGGACTTCCAAATATTGACTGGAAACGCTATAGTCCGAGTACTTTAGATGGGTCCGTTTTTGTCCAATGTGTGCAGGAGGGTTTCCTGACACAGTATGTAGATAGGCCAACGAGAGGCGAGGCCATATTGGATTTGGTACTGGGTAATGAATCAGGACAAGTGTTAGATTTGGAGGTAGGTGAGCACTTTGGTGATAGTGACCACAATTCGATTATGTTTACTTTAGTGATGGATAGGTATATACCGCAGGGCAAGAGTTATATCTGGGGGAAAGGCAATTATGACGCGATGAGGCAAGACTCAGGATGCATCGGATGGGGAGGGAAATTGCAGGGGATGGACACAATCGAAATGTGGAGCTTGTTCAAGGAATGGCTACTGCGTGTCCTTGATAAGTATGTACCTGTCAGGCAGGGAGGAAGTGGTCGAGTGAGGGAACCGTGGTTTACTAAAGTAGTTGAAACACTTGTCAAGAGGAAGAAGGAGGCTTATTTAAAGATGAGACGTGAAGGTTCAGTTAGGGTGCTCGAGAGTTACAAGTTAGCCAGGAAGGACCTAAAGAGAGAGCTAAGAAGAGCCAGGAGGGGACATGAGAAGTCTTTGGCAGGTAGGATCAAGGATAACCCTAAAGCTTTCTATAGATATGTCAGGAATAAAAGAATGACTAGGGTAAGAGTAGGGCCAGTCAAGGACAGTAGTGGGAAGTTGTGCGTGGGTCCGAGGAGATAGGAGAGGTGCTAAATGAATATTTTTCATTAATATTCACGCAGGAAAAAGACAATGTTGTCGAGCAGAATACTGAGATACAGGCTACTAGACTGGAAGAGCTTGAGGTTCATAAGGAGGAGGTGTTAGCAATTCTCGAAAGAGTGAAAATAGATAAGTCCCCTGGGCCAGGTGGGATTTATCCTAGGATTCTCTGGGAAGCTAGGGAGGAGATTGCTGAGCCTTTGGCTTTGATCTTTAAGTCATCTTTGTCTACAGGAATAGTGCCAGAAGACTGGAGGATAGCAAATGTCCCATTGTTCAAGAAGGGGAGTAGAGACAATCCCGGTAACTATAGACTAGTGGGCCTTAGGTCTGTTGTGGGCAAAGTCTTGGAAAGGTTTATAAGAGATAGGATGTATAATCATCTGGAAAGGAATAATTTCATTAGAGATAGTCAACACGGTTTTGTGAAGGGTAGGTCATGCCTCACAAACCTTATTGAGTTCTTTGAGAAGGTGACTAAACAGGTGGATGAGGGTAAAGCAGTTGATGTGGTGTATATGGATTTCAGTAAAGCGTTTGATAAGATTCCCCACGGTAGGCTATTGCAGAAAATATGGAGGCATGGGTTTCAGGGTGATTTAGCAGTTTGGATCAGAAATTGGCTAGCTGGAAGACAAAGGGTGGTGGTTGATGGGAAATGTTCAGACTAGAGTCCAGTTACTAATGGTGTACCACAAGGATCTATTTTGGGGCCACTGCTGTTTGTCATTTTTAGAAATGACCTGGAGGAGGGCGTAGAAGGATGGGTGAGTAAATTTGCAGATGACACTAAAGTCGGTGGAGTTGTGGACAGTGCAGAAGGATGTTACAAGTTACAGAGGGACATAGATATGCTGCAGAGCTGGGCTGAGAGGTGGCAAATGGAGTTTAATGCAGAAAAGTTCATTTTGGAAGGAATAACAGGAAGACAGAGTACTGGGCTAATGGTAAGATTCTTGGTAGTGTGGATGAGCAGAGAGATCTCGGTGTCCATGTACATAGATTCCTGAAAGTTGCCACCCAGGTTGAGAGGGTTGTTAAAAAGGCGTACAGTGTGTTAGCTTTTATTGGTAGAGGGATTGAGTTTCGGAGCCATGAGGTCATGTTGCAACTGTACAAAACTCTGGTGCGGCCACATTTGGAGTATTGAGTGCAATTCTGGTCGCCACATTATAGGAAGGATGTGGAAGCATTGGAAAGGGTGCAGAGGAGATTTACCAGAATGTTGCCTGGTAAGGAGGGAAGATCTTATGAGGGAAGGCTGAGGGACTTGAGGCTGTTTTCGTTAGAGAGAAGGAGGTTAAGGGGTGACTTAATTTGGGCAGCAGGGTAGCATTGTGGATAGCACAATCGCTTCACAGCTCCAGGGTCCCAGGTTCGATTCCGGCTTGGGTCACTGTGCGGCGTCTGCACATCCTCCCAGTGTGTGCATGGGTTTCCTCCGGTTTCCTCCCACAGTCCAAAGATGTGCAGGTTAGGTGGATTGGACATGATAAATTGCCCTTAGTGTTGGGTGGGGTTTCTGGGTTATGGGGATAGGGTGGAGGTGTTAACCTTGGGTAGAGTGCTCTTTCCAGGAGCCGGTGCAGACTTGATGGGCCGAATGGCCTCCTTCTGCACTGTAAATTCTATGATCTTAATTGAGGTATACAAAATGATCAGAGGATTAGATAGGGTGGACAGTGAGCGCCTTTTTCCTCGGTTGGTGATGTCTAGCACGAGGGGACATAGCTTTAAATTGAGGGGAGATAGATACAGGACAGATGTCAGAGGTAGGTTCTTTACTCAGAGTAGTTAGGGCATGGAATGCCCTGCCTGCAACAGTAGTGGACTCGCCAACACTAAGGGGATTCAAATGGTCATTGGATAGACATATGGATGATCAGGGAATGGTGTAGATGGGCTTTAGAGTGGTTTCACAGGTCGGCGCAACATCGAGGGCCGAAGGGCCTGTACTGCACTGTAATGTTCTATGTTCTACGTCCCCGTGCCCGAATGGGTTTCTTCCAGGTGCTCCGGTTTCCTCCCACAGTCCAAAGATGTGCAAGTTAGGTGGATTGGCCATGCTAAATTGCCCTTAATGTTGAAAATGGTTAGGTGGGGTTACAGGGTTGCGGGGTTAGGGTGGAGGTGTGGTGCTTAAGTAGGGTGCTCTTTCCAAGGGCCGGCGCAGACCCGATGGGCCGAATGGCCTCCTTCTGCACTGTTGATTCTACGGTCAAGACACTATGGGTAAGATTAATCAGTGGAGAGACTGGGAAAAGTACAGGTTTTCCTTCGAGCAGAGATTTTTTTAAGAGGAGATTTAATAGAACTATTTTAAAATCATGAACAAATTTGATGTGAAAGGGAACTGTGTTCTGTGGCAGAAGAGTGGAAGGCCTAGATTCAACAAGATTGGCAATCAAACAAAACGCGATTTAAAGAGATTTTTATGTAAAAGATTGTGATGTGGAATATACTGTCAAGAAGGGCATTGGAAGCAGATTCAAGAGTTACTTTCAAAAGGGAATTAGACAAATACTTTGAGGGAAAAAAATACAAGGCTATGTAGACAGAGCAGTGGGGATGGACCAATTAGACAGCTCCACCAAGGAGATGGCATTGGGGGGGGGGGGGGGGGAAGAGGAGTTAAATGACGACTTCTTGTGTTGTATCATTGCATGATTCAAAAACATTCCTGTGGTCGGCCAGCTAAAATCCCTTGTGAGCTAAGTAATAAGAATAAGCCACTCGTTTAATTACCATATTACAAGCTTGGTTAGCAAAGAATGAGTAATTGTATTCAGTTATGTTTCACACCCATGATTGCAAAACTACAGGAAGTATTAACAGCAGAGAAACTTCATTTCTGGGGAAGAAAATTAAAATAACGCTTCTAGGCACCCAGAAAAGTGACTGTATGAAGCATGGATAAACAAGGGTGCAGTTTTGCAATGTATTCAAGCAAAGAGTGGAATGTGCACAATGGTCACATACATGGGTTGGTCGTGCAGTAGTGGCTCAACCCCTTCATTCTTTTTTAATTCTATGGGCCTTGCCTTGGCCTCTTTAAACTCTACTGGCCTGGGTTTGTCGCTTTAACCTTTATGGGTTCCTGCCTGACCTGTTTTTATTTTTAAAAACCTGCTGTCCACGAAAGCAGGCTGTGTCTAGGGAAATATTGAAGATACGAACTGGGGCTGGAGATGTGGTGTCAGAGCCAGGGAAGATAAATGAGGCATTTCCGGAGTACTACCAGGGACTTTACAAGGCGGACCCAGGGGAAGAGGAGGGAGGCATGGGGCGGTTTCTGGACGAGCTGGAATTTCCCCAGGTGGAGGAAGCAGAAAGGCAGGTGTTGGAGGAGCCCCTGGGACTGAAAGAGGCGCTGGATAGTATCAGGGGCATGGTGGGGAAGGCCCCTGGGCCTGATAGGTACCCGGCGGAATTTTATAAGGAATTTGGGAGGGACCTGGCACCACATCTGTTGGGGGCATTTAATGAAGCACTGGAGGAGGAGTTGGCGGAGACGATGAAGCAGGCAGTAATCACACTAATCCCAAAAAAGGGAAGGATCCGGTGGAATGTGGGTCGTATAGACCCATATCACTATTGAATATGGATGTCAAAGAATTGGCTAAATGGTTGGCGGGGAGGATGAAGGACTGTGTCCTGGGGGTGGTTGCAGAAGATCAAACAGGCTTTATGAAGGGCAGGCCGCTCGTAATACAAGATGTCTGTTGAATGTGGTGATGAATCCATCGGGCGCTCAGGTACTGGAGGTGGTGGTGACCATGGACGCAGAGAAGGCATTTGATCGGATGGAGTGGTGGTATTTGTTCAAAGTTTTGGGAAGGCTTGGGCCGAGATTTGTGACATGGGTACAGTTGCTGTATGTGGCACCAAGGGTGGGGGTGAGGATGAATGGCATGAGCCCACGAAGCTTTGACTTACCAGGTTGGAGTCAGGGGTGCCCTGTCGCCGTTGCTGTTTGCGCTGGCCATAGAGCCATTGGCTATGGCTCTCAGGTGGTCGGTGGAGAGGCGGAGGATTATGAGGGGACAGAGGGAGCATCGGGTGTCGCTAATCATTTGAATGAAGGAAATGAGTCTCTCGAACACTGGTTAGCAAATAGAGGGAAAGAGGCTATCATGCAAGGGGCCAAGAAGTATTTAACCCCCAGGAAGAATGCATCGCAACTAGCGATACCTGACCCTATTAGGCAGACACTCTGCAGATTAACGACGGTAATACATTGCATTGATAATGGAATGTTTAGAGAACGGTCTCAAATACGAGCTCGCTAGATGCAAAATTGACTAACTTCTGAGCCTGCGCCCGATCGCTCTATGTCTGTGTTCTATGCTGGCAGCTGAACGTTAACCCTTACAGTACCACTGTTTAACAAAAAAAAATTTTTAACTGCAGGTAGTCTTACAAAAGATTAATGACCCTTGGGCACAGCTATTAAAACAACTGATAGAGTCCAGATGAGAGAATATAGTGACCCATTGCACGGCTTGGTATGCTCATGAGGATGAGCACGCATACAATTTACAAACACAAAATCACTTAGGACAGCAGACATCATTGCATGTCACTCCTTTTTATTTTTCAGTATTGTGGGATTAGGAATGTTAGTACAGTTGACCCATAGTCGGAGGGACCTTTTTTAGGATGGGTTTAACTTCAGAACCCCATTTAACATTGGCCGTAAGACATCCCGCTAAGGCAAAGCAAATAGGAGAAGTGATCAAAGAGGCCAAAGGAAAACGGTAATACATGGGATTTATATTGAAATGGACGGACGAAATTACCTGATAGAATTTTATGGCAAACAGGAGAGCAAAGTGACCTGGAAAGAGGAGCAATGGCCCGCTACATTTGAAAGACAACAACCTCCCCGAGAGAGCCATTTACTCCCTTCAATCCTTGCCCAGGTATTGGCACATCTATGGGCCCAACATAAAAATCATGTTGGAAAAGTGCATTCTGCCCCAGCGCATAGGGTGCAGTTACAGAAGAACATTGCCCTGCCCTACTTAAAACTATACAGGTTGGCACCAGAGCAGAAAAAGGGATAGAGGGAGTGATCAATGCACTATTACAGCAGGGGGGGAGGGGGGGGGGGGGATGAAGAGAACACAAAGCCCCTGTAACACCCCTATACTCCCCATTCCAAAGGTAGGAAGAGTGGTGGTTTGTGCAAGATCTTAGAGCCATCAATAAAATTGTTATCGCTATTGCTGCATTGGTGCCGGACACAAATGTCATTTTGTCTTCTATACCACCAATAATGGATACTTTCTCAGCCTTTTTCTCCATACCATTGCACCCAGAAAGTCAATATCTATTTGCCTTTACATATCGGAATTAACAGTATTAAAAGAGACTTGGACGAGTGTCAGTTGTCTGCAGGTTCAACATTCCCTCAATATGATGACAATTTATTGATAGCCTCAGAGGGAGAGCTAGTTTGTCAACAGAATATCCTTTTGTTATTATCACATCTGGCAGAAAGAGGGCATAGGTTCTCAATGGACAAGCTGCAATTCTGTCAGGAGACAGCAGTATTTGGGATTTCAGCTGCAGCAAGGACAGCGGAGGCTTGGGTCTGAAAGAATACAGGCTGTAGCAAGGGTTCCAACTCCACACACTTAAAAGGAAACCTTTACCTTCCTCGGAATGGTGGGCTATTGCAGGCAGTGGATATAGAGAGATGGACGCAGTACTGCGCAAGGCTACCCTACAGGAAGCCCCTTCAATTGTTACCTGGATCCCAGAGAGGGAGCAAGCATTTCATAATTTGAAACAAGCCATGATTAGCGCCTCTGCCTTGGGACTTCCTAATTTCAGCAAGCCCTTTACTCTTTATGTGAATGAAGCAGGGGGATTTGCAACAGGGGTCCTGGTGCAAGAGCACTGAGGAGGAAAAAGACCCCTTGCCTATTACTTGGTGGCCCTATGTGCTGTGGTAAAGGGTATGCCAAATCGTGTCGCGTCTTTTCGTCCGACGTCATTTCGTCCAACGACACTTCGTCCACGTCTTTTGGTCCAACGTCTTTTTGTCCGCCCGTCTTTTGGTCCAACGTCACTTCGTCCAATTAACCAATTACAAATCAACTCCGTATAAAAGCATTTAATTGATAGAAAGCAGGCACAATACAGCAAGTGAATTTAATTGCTAAAATGCAAGTAATTGATGAAATGCAAGTAAAATGCAAGCTGAAAAATGCAGTTAAAAAGTTAAAAAATCTAAAAATGCATTTAAAAAGATCTAAAAGTTTACTAAGGATGAATTCCCGAAATTACTTAAAATTGATGTAAATTGTGAGCAGAATTCCTCAAGAAATCAATTTTCGCTGTAGGAACATATTCAACGACCAATCTTTTGAGGCGTTCAGTTATTTTCTTGTATCGCGGACATGACGTCGACTGATCTCCCCGAAGAATTTGAGCCTTTTTGCCTATTATTAGCCCTTCCCTGAACTTTGCCATTTCTGGATGGGCGAATTCGGGATTAGGAAAGAGACCGATAATATCTATCATTTAACGAGGCTCGTTAAAGGGGAGAGAACGATAATAACTATCCTTTAACGAGGCTCGTTAAAGGAAACAGGCTGGTAATAAAGATCCTTTATTGTATATTATGTGCATTTGAGAAGATTTCTATTTACAAAAGTTAAAGTGGAGTGGAGTGCTACTAAGCAAGTTTGGTCATGCTAAATTACTATGCTACTAAAAAAGTCTTTGACAAAAAAAATCATCCGACAAAAACACGTAAAAAGTCACAAAAATTCTTTGACAAAAAAAATCATTCGACAAAAACACTCAAAAAGTCACAAAAATTCTTTGACCAAGAAAATCATCCGACAAAAACACGTAAAAAGTCACAAAAATTCTTTGACGAAAAAAATCACCGGACAAAATGACGTTGGACCAAAAGACGAGCGGACAAAAAGACGTTGGACCAAAAGACGTGGACGAAGTGTCGTTGGACGAAATGACGTCGGACGAAAAGACATAGCACCATGCCAAATTGCTTCAGAACAGTAGCAGCCACAGCAGCCATAGTAGAAAAAGGAGGCTATCAGCTTTGCTGCTGTTTAACTCATCTGCAACGTAGCATTTTACTGCAGCTCAACACACTGGGTACGGAGTATTCCTCTCTAAAACTAACTTTACCTACAAGCGAGCGCCAGCTGTTAACCCTGCAACACTTGCCCACGCCCTCGGTAGGACAACATATGTGTGATCATGACTATTTACAATTGGTTGAAGCCACCACAACCCCTCGACCTGATTTATTGAGTCACCCACGAGAAAATCCAGACATCATCTTTCTCACCAATGGGTTAGCAAACTGACCAAATGATATGACCCTCCTGGCCGGTGATGCAATAGTAACTCCATTCAAGATAGTGGAAGCTTTTGCTCTGCCTTCGGGAACATCTGCTCAAGCGGCCGAATAGTTTGCCCTTACTAAAGCGTGTATTCTAGTTAAAAATAAAACAGTCAATATTTATACTGATTCCCGATCCGCTTTTGGGGGAGTACATGATTTTGGCCAGTTATGGAAAAACGCGATTCATAACTATTAACCTATTAAACATGCTAAATTGATTTTAAATTTACTAGATGCTGTTCAGCTGCCCAGTAAGATAGCCGTTTTAAAGTGTGAAGCGCACACTATCGCAGACGATGAAGTCTCATGCGACAATAGATTTGCTGATAAAATAGCAAAAAAGTGGCTCTCAAAACAGCAGCCACAACTACAAGCTTCTGCATTTGAACTTCCGTCCACCATAACAGAACCAAAGTTAAAACAGGCACAGGAGCAAGACTCTCTGCAGGAGCATCGCTCTTGGCTAAAAACAGGTTGCTATCAAGACAATTTTGATAGGTGGATAAGGGCTTTGAAAATTGACCAAACGTATGAAGCTCTCATAGAAATTATATTTTTGGAGGAGTTTAAAATTTCAATTCCTGATGTAGTGAGAACTCATGTGGAAGAACAGAGGATTAAAACTGTGAGATTAGCAGCAGAAATGGCAGATGATTATGAATTAGTTCATAAATCAAAGTTTGGTTTCCGACATCAGTTTCGACCTGTGAGGGAGAGAAACTGGGGAAGGTTGAGGTGGTAAAACAGGATAAGACAGTGGGGTTTGTTAAAGTGGTAAAGGAAAGCCCAAGGGAAGCGATTGGGCTTGTACAGCTTGATCAGATTGTACAGTCTGATCAAGAGTTGATTGATAAGATGGTGCCAGATCTTTTTAAAGAATTTACATGTTTACTCATGTGTATCAGGAGGAGCAGGTAATGAAGTCACAATTTTAAGAGATACGGGAGCTAGTCAATCTTTGATGGTTGGAGATGAGGAGTTATGTAGTCTGGGAAGAATGTTGCCAGAAAAGGTGGTAATATGTGGAATTCAAGGTGAGAGGAGTAGTGTTCCATTATGTAAGGTAAGGTTGGAAAGTCCAGTGAAGAGTGAAGTGGTAGTAGGATTAATAGAGAAACTATCTTGTCCAGGATTACAGTTTAATCTTGGGTAATGCTGGCTCGCAGGTGGAAGTGATGCCTACTGTGGTTGATAAGCCAGTGGAAAATCAGACAACCGAAGTGTTGAAGGATGAATATCCTGGGATTTTTCCTGATTGTGTCGTAACAAGGTCGCAAAGTCATAGGTTAAGACAAGAGGAGAAATCAAAGAATGAAGATGAAGTTGTAGTGCATGTATGATTTGTCAAAGGAATAATCGGTGATAGTGGACATGTTTTCACAGTGGGTAGAGGCTTTTTCAACCAAAAGAGATGATGCTTGAGCAATGGTAAATATTCTGGGAGCAGAGAATAGTTAAAATAAATAATACCTAGGTTTGGGATACCAAAGGGTATTAACAGTGACAGGGGAACTCATTTCACTAGCAAATTGACCAAAGCCCTAACAGAAGCCATGAGATTTGATTGGAAATTGCATATACCATATCAGCCACAATCCCCAGGAATGGTGGAAAAGGCGGATGGAATAATTAAAACTGCAGTTGCACAAGCGTGTAACCAAAATGGGCTGCTATGGCCAGATGCCATACCCATAGTAATGTATGCCCTGCAAAATCAGAGAAATCATAATACGGGTTTAACCCCATATGAGATATTAATGGAACGTCCCATGACAACTGGAACTAAACCCCCAATGACTCCAAAGGCAGTAACCATAATATGGGCAGACGAGGCATCACTAAAATATGTCCAGGCCTGCTTTAAGAATCATAAAACATATGGGACCCACTCAGTAGGTAAACATTTAAAAAATGTTTCCAATTAAGGGGCAATTTAGCACGGCCAATCCACCTACACTGCACATCTTTGGGTTCTGGGGGTGAAACCCACTCAGTCATGGGGAGAATGTTCAAACTCCACACAGACAGTGACCCGGGGCCGGGATCGAACCCGGGTCCTCGGCGCCTTGGTGCAGCAGTGCTAACCATTGCAATACCGTGACACCCGATGCAAGGGGTTTCTTAGATGAAGTGAAAGTCTTGTAAAGCAGAAGATTCTCAGCAAACTGCAAGGCTTCATGTAGTTGAGTTTCCGGGAGGTTGGTTCTTAAGTGAACTTAAAGTTGGAACAGATTGGAGGAGTTCTTCTCTCATGTTCTAGGTACTGCTGTTTTTTTTTAAAAAACCTTGGCTGCTTGGATGAATGGCTTCTGGTGAAAATTTGTCACCAAACAGCTTCATGTTGAAGTTTTAAAGTAAGCAACAAAATGGCTTCTCATTGCGTCCCTTGTATAAGTCCAAAGCCCTTGTATAACTCCAAAGTCCTTTTTCCAAAGCAGGTGGCATATTGGCCATACATGCCGTGTTGCTGTTTGACACCGAGTCTGGGACAGCCTGTGCCTTTGTGCCTGAATTACCCATTCAATTTAAAATGACCCCATTGAATTAATTTCAGAAAAGGCATTGATACAACATCCATCTGGATGGCTCCCTTTTCTCCCGACAGGTGTGGCCACCTAAAATGGCGTCCTGCAAAGGATGCTGGGAGAATTGACCAAGTTTGAGGACAAGCAGGCTGCAGCTCAAATAAACACTTAAGAAATAAACTGCAGCTCAGGTTCTACAATACACAGGAAAAAGGCCATCTCCAGGAACTATCCCGTCAATCACACTTGTTGACTAGACACAGCAACACCAAAACCCCTTATTTGGAAGGGCCAACAAAGCACGGCCCCAAAATCGATGTGGCAGCTCGATTGGACTTGATCAATCAGGGTGATCGAGCACTGATCAATTGATTAACAATGACACAGAGACTGCCCACCAAAGGGCACAAGGGCAGGTTAAAAGGTGCTGCACCACCTCAGAATCTCTCTCTGTGCAGCAGTACCCAACAACGGTGACCCTTCACCAGCCGAAGAAGAAGACTATCCACGACACCAGCTGAAGGAAGACCAGAGCCAAGGACGAAGACGATCAACAACCAACCATCGAGAACTGCAAGACTGCGGGTCACAGATAAAGGCCATATCTGCCTGGTACTTGAAAGTCACTCTGAATTTTAAGTTCAGATCTTGTGCGTACTAGCTTTGCAGTTTAACTTATGTTGTATGTGTATGTGTGTGATTGATTAACAGTAACAATCGTGTGATAGTGAATGCATATTGTATGAAACAGACCTGTAGTCATTTATCCACCGTTAAGACACAGGGCAGTGTTTCCAATTTGCAAAAGAAGTCAGGTGATACTTGGGCAGCCATGCTTTGAAGCCAGTAGCCCAGTTGTAAAAATATAAAGTATGATCTGAAAGTTGATCACATACTGAAACATGACATCAGCATGCCCTGAAAAACGCATTAAATTGTCAGCGCTGAAAACCTGCAATGAACTGAGGTAAGATTCCGATTAACTGCGCCACACTGACTTTATGTTTTAAACTGCAATGACATTATTCCACACAAAGAGTCTTAGCATAAAGAGACGCGACCATGCAAACCTCAAAAAGTGAAAATTAAGCATTTACAATTGTTATCTAGAAGAGAGATGACAGCAATATTCACAAACTCCATACACTGCTCTCCTTTATTTATCCTTCTTCCTGTAAGAAGGATACACCAGGGCACGATCCAACAGCCATGCTGTGCCTGAAAAGCAGCTTGCCGCAGCCTAGCATGGCCGATAGAAGCCGGGAGACCCGCTCCCAATGCCTCACGATATCTAACGTGATCTCACAAGACGTTGTGATGTGAACCCCGCCCATTGTGGGCATAATCACTTCTTAGCAAATCTATATATTAAAGCGAGACAGCTAGTCTCGCAGATTCCTGAGCTATCCTTTCTATCCATCTACCCCATCTATCTACCCTATCTATCTCCTTTGCCTCTGGGATCTCGGGCGAGCACTGGTCTCCACAAATGGGGACCAGCCGGAACTTGTGGTAATCTCCCAGGGGATCGGAGGCCCCCGGGTGTATGCCCTTTGGGCAGGGTGGTGCCAGCTTAGGGCCCACATCTGATACGGGTGGCGATTCGAGTGTCAGGAAACACACAGCTAAATGTGCTTGCTATGGGACTTTGTTCTCTTTTAGTTGAATCATGCCCCTAGTCAAATCCAGTAAATTCCCCAACCCCAACATATTAGTTTCCAAGGCACGAGCTCTAATTGAAGAAATCCACACAGGCCTGTGATGCAATCAGATTTAATTGTTTATTGCAATGTGTGCAACTAACAGGGTGCATGTGGAATTTTGCACAAAAAACATTCTATTACTGATATATCAGCTCATATTGCACTACTGTGCTGTATTGCCACTTACTTTCTGGTGGCAGAATGTTTTGTGGTTGGTCTCTCATATATTGAACGGGAGTTTAGAAAAATTCATCAATGGGATAAATGCCTGTTGGGAGGGGGTGATGAGTTTGATAGCTACCTATTCAAGTTATAGTTGCTGTGTTCGTGGATCTGCCCATGGCTGCCATGGAGGGGTTTTGGAAGTTAGAGTTAAGGCTCGTAACTGCACATGAGGGAAAGCTTAGGAACTTTGAAATTCAACAGTGCAGTTCCCAGCAAACACTCTTTTCACCCTCTGGTTACTGTAATCTTCAGTGAAAAATCTCAAAGGAAGTTACGAACAAAGACCATCTACATCATCCTTCATGGGGAATCCACATTTCAGCACCAAACATCTACTTGCCTTCAACCAACCCAATCTAGCCAAGATGGACTGCACTGCAAATTAACCAAATGACAGTCTACAAGTCTGGCATCAATCTGTGATGCAACTGCAGGGAGATAGTAATTCTGCCCCCAAAACGTCAATAACAATATTGAGGAAGCAAAGAGTAGGGGAGTGCTCCGTCCTACTGTATTATAACCAACCACCACTGAAACAAGTGACCTGAGTATTAGCAGCTGGCTACTTGCTGTACACAAAATAGTCAGCCTATTTCAAATGAAATGAAAATCGCTTATTGTCACAAGTAGGCTTCATTGAAGCTACTGTGAAAAGCCCCTAGTCGCCACATTCCGGTGCCTGTTCGGGGAGGCCGGTACGGGAATTGAACCCGTGCTGCTGGCCTGCCTTGGTCTGCTTTAAAAGCCAGCTATTTAGCCTTGTGCTAAACCAGCCCCTATCCCCCAGCAGTGGTCACATTTCAGAAGTACTTCATTGGTTCTGAAGCATTTGGGATGTCCTGATGCTGTGAAAGGCACATTAAATTAAACTCTCGAGGCAGAACTGGATATCTAAATTACAAATTTTTGGAAGTTGGGTTGAATGGTGAGGGGTTGAGGTAGGACTCGGGAGAGGGAGCAGAAAGTGAATGCAAATATTGGCTACAGTGGAGAGATGGGCACAGTGTTATTTAACTGTCACCAGAAATACGTTGGCTGACAAGGGATCGGGACTACAAATCCATGCTTTCCTCCTCGAGAAATCATCCCGTCTGGCTGTTTTGTTTGGTGATGAACTAGGATGCTAACTGTCTTATCTTGCAGACATCTTTTCAATTCTAAATGAACTGAACCTCAAATTGCAAGGAAACATTAATGATTGCTTTCGGCACTGTGAAGAAATAGATGCGTTCCAAAAGTAATTGAAAGTTTGGCGAGCGCGGGTACAAAGCCAACACTATTACATTTTCCCCACAATGTTACTACACATCGAAAAACAATGCTAGTAAGGGAACTGCTCAATAGACTGGCCCAGTTATGGATTAACACTTTCACAATGCCAATTGTCACGCTCTGCTAACCACCTGAGAAATCAGCCTTTCAATATCCTGTTCAGATCCGGTTAGGAACCAATAATATTTGTTGTAAAGTTGTCTAAATTTGATGTCCCAGTTACCTACGATAAATCCACACGACTCCATGGTTTTAAACAAACTTTCACTAATTTTACTATACTAAACAGTCAGAACCATCTAATTTATATTCTAGCATACAGGATTAAAATGTGAATTACCGGGCAAACCTCAGTTGAACACAATCCACACTAAATGTCAGACACAACCAAGACTGATCCAATGAATTTTCTGATCAATCTTCAATGAACACAAAGTCATAAAAAATCTTTAAAACTCTGGCTTCTTCATAAGGGGCAGCACGGTAGCACAGTGCTTTAGCATTGTTGCTTCACAGCTCCAGGGTCCCAGGTTCGATTTCCCGCTGGGTCACTGTGTGCAGAATTTGCATGTTCTCCCCGTGTCTGTGTGGGTTTCCTCCAGTTTCCTCCCACAAGTCCCAAAAAATGTACAAGTTAGGTGGATTGGACATGCTAAATTGCCCGTTAGTCTTCAAAAAGGTTAAGTGGGGTTACCGGGTTACGGGGATAGGGTCGAGGTGTGGGCTTAAGTGGGGTGCTCTTTCCAAGGGCCGGTGCAGACTCGATGGGCCGATTCTAAGGCATTTCAGCTCCTCTCCATCAAAGATTCAGCTTCTGAGTTTGCTTCGACAGCAACTCAAGACTATCTCAATGACTGGTCAACACCCAATTGCTCAATCTCTTCACCCGAGATTGGATTGCACTGAATTTACACACCTGCACTAAAATCACTGGCCCAGTCCCAGCTCACTAGCTGCACGAAGACAGCTAGACACAATGGAGCTGATATTGCCTCAACTTTGCCGAGCTGTCCCTCTCCCCCCCACCCCAAGTGTCACTGAGCCCCGGCTCCTCAGCATCAGAGCTATAAGCTCCTGGGCTTTTGCCCCTGTGCTCCAGTTGCCCGGAGCTCTATTGTGCAATCCAAAAACCCAGCCTTGGTTGGTTTTTCGCACTGTCCCTGAGCAGCTGTGGAAGGAAAGCTGGAACTGAGAATGAGCAGCCCACTCCTGTGCTGCGCTTTGTGCCTGCTCTGGAGACCCCAGCATGCCAGGAGTTGTATTCCCCTGCCTGCACCCTAAAAGCACACACACAATGCTGAAATATTCACATTCCTGAGACCAGAATGAACCCAATCCAGTCACAAGGTGAGAGCGAATGCCCCCTCCTCCCCGGTAAGAATCCCGTTCTAGTAGAGCCATCTAACCCCACCTGCCTTGGTTGGCCTTTACTTTTCTTACCCTGACATTGGTGGAAGTCTATGAAGTTGTTAACTTTTTTTCACTATGTGAGCACGCGTTAGGTACAAGCAACTGCAAGTGTTTGGAAGTCATTTTTGCACCTTTGGAACAGCGGGTTGGCAGGAGGGGTGCTGCCTTCTACAGAATTCTCCCAGTGAATGTGACTAATAAAAAAATACAAAGTACTTCGGGTGGCGGCTATGAAGGAGTAAGTCGCACATTTGGTGGCTCCCGCTCTGGCTGGACTTTTGGACCTTTTCTCTGGACTTTTTTCCGGTTTTAAACGGTAAATTCGAAGGCTGAGGCAATTGGGCACCGTTTCCACGTATCGGCGAACAGAGAAAAGAACCAGAAGTGCACAAAAGGGCAGAAATAAGACGTTAGCCACGATCTGTGTTGAAGCTGCATCAGGAGGCAGTATGGCCGAGGATCGGACCCCTGGGGTGGCAGAGCAGCAATGTTTGGACCCGATTAAAGAATCGATCGATCGGCTAGAGAGCAGATTGGACGCCCAGGATCGGGCGATTCAGAAGGCGCTGGCTGAACAGGAGGAGCATCAGACAGCAGTGGAATAGGAGGTGGGAATGCTTTGGGAACAGCAGAAAAGGCTCCTGGACAAGGTGCAGGACCTTGAGAACCGGTCCCGGCTGCAGAACCTAAGAATTATCGGGCTACAGGAGGGGGCTGAAGGAGCAGGCGTTGGGGCATACGTGGCAGTATGTTCAAAAAGGTGCTGGGGAGGGGGCATTCCCCCGACCGTTGGAGGTGGACATGGCTTACCGAGCTCTTGCTAGGAAGCCGCGAGCGGGAGACCCTCCGAGGGCAATGGTGGTGAGATTCCATAGGTTCCTGGACAAGGAATGCATTCTTTGGTGGGCCAAGCGAACGCGGAGTTGGAAGTGGGACAACAGCATCCTGCGGGTGTACCAAAACCTGAGCGTGGAGGTGGTGACGAAGAGGGCAGGCTTTAACTAAGTCAAATCTATTTTCTTCAAGGTGAGGTTCGGCCTGCTGTATCCGTTGCGTCTTTGGGTCACGCATGAGGATCAGCATCACTATTATGAGATGCCTGATGAGGCGCTGGACTTTGCTAAAAGAAAAGGACTGGTGGGGGTCTGAGAACTCTCGGACTTTGAGACAACTTGTTGGCCTAATACATGGTCCCTTTTTTCTGTTTTTTTCCCCTTGGTTTTTTTGGATTTTGTTTTCCTGTTTTTAAATCGGTTATGCCTTCTCTTATTGTTTCGTGTCTGTTTTTGGGGCTCTGTTTAAGAAAAAGGGAGGGGGGGGGCGAAGTCGAATTTTCGTTTTTGGGTTCTTTTTCTCGGTAGATGTTGGCAATGTCCCTTTTGTTTTTATTGATGTGCACTTTTGTGGAATGGAGACGTTCCTGTTTGAGTTTTGGTAGATGTTGCTTTTGTTTTTGTATTTTCTTGCTGTTGGATGTTTGTTTGGGGACTGTTAGATGAGGGATTTTGTTTGTATGGGAGGGGGGAGCGAGGGAACAATAGGTGGGAGACCTCTCGGCACCGGGGGTAGGAGCCATCAAGCTAGCTGGGTGAGCTAGCTCATGGAAGCACAGTTGGGGGTGGGGGGGGGGGGGGGGGGGGGGGGGGGGGGCTGTATACATTTAGTTTACTAGATGGGTTAGGTTTTAGAGTAGTGTTGTTGGGGGAGGGATGGGTTCTGCTGACGAGGGAGGGACTTCGATGGAGGGACACTGGAGAGGTTGGGGGTGGGGGCCGCCATGAGGAGGTGTGGCGCAGGGGATGGAAGCGGGCCCAAGCAAGGAGATGGCTGATCAGCAGGGGGAGGGGGGTGCACTTTACCATCCAACTAGGCCAGTGGTTCTCAACCGGGGTCCACATGGACCCTGGGGGTCCATGTAACATTACTGGGGGTCCACACAAAAAAAATACCGAATTGGGGGTCCACGGTGATATTTTAGTGGTCCATAGAGCAATTCTACTTCAGAACAATTGTTATTACTGAGAATTAAATTTTTACAGTAATCTATTAAAATACTAAAAGTATAAAAATTCATGTAGCTATGAACTTTTAATGGCAATCAAGTAGAAGAAAAAAACTTTACATTTGACAGTGTCGTAAATTTAAAGTTAGCTAGAACAAACGGAGGTGAAAATCACCCATCTTTTCTCAGATAGCAGGCAGCGACCTTAGATGTTTGTTTTCATGATGAATATTCACCTTTCTCTCTCTCTCTCTCTCTCTCTCTCTCTCTCTCTCGCACTGACAAAGGTCAAAGAGAGATTATAATCTATCTAATTTACCTTGAACGCCTTGTAATGCATACTGAGGTGGTTATCAAAGGGTAATTATCTTCATCGTTTTACTGAACTTTGGGACTCTATTGTCTTATTTCTGGCTAACACCCAGCTTGGAGAACGACTGCGTGCAGCTAAATGTGATGTATTTTACTTATCTGATATATTTGAAAAAATCAATTTACTTAATAAACAGCTCCAAGGAAAACATTCTGATCTCATATCCAGTAAAGGTGCTATTACTGCTATTCTGAGAAAACTGCAGCTGTACAAAATTAATATCAGATGTCGTGCATTTGAACAGTTTCCTTGTTTGACCTCGATTGGCAGCGATTTGCACGATGATGACCTTGCATTGTCAATTTGCAATTGGAAAATTTGCATGAAAATATGCAAACTCGGTTTAGTGACCTACTCATGATGGATATACCAACTTGGGTGGCAATTCCTTTTGAAGTTAATGCTGCCGATGTAGACATTTCTTTACAGGAGACCCTCATTGAATTACAAAGTGATGAAATATTGCATGCAAAATTCAAAGATGGGAAGCATAATATATGGAAAACAAATGACACTGCTAAAAAGTACCCACTACTCTGGGATAAAGCACAGCTCTACGTTATAGCTTTTCCATCATCTTACCTTGTTGAATCAGGATTTAGTCGTGTTTTTCACTTATTTTTCTGTGGAATGGCTATGGGGGTCCACAAAAAAAAATTAAGAGGTCCATGGGTTAAAAAAGGTTGAGAACCACTGAACTAGGCTGATCACCTCGAATTTTCAGGGGCTATATGGGCCGGTAAAGATGTGTTTGCGCACCTGAGGGGACTGAAGGCAGACATGGTAATGCTGCAGGAGACATACCTTCGAGTAGTGGACCAGGTCAGGTCAGGCTGAGGAAAGGCTGGATTAGTCAGGTTTTCCACTCGAGGCTGGATACAAAGACGAGAGGGGTTGCGAACTTGGTTAACAAGCGGGTTACATTTGAGGTGGGAAGAATAGTCTCAGATGTGGGAGGTCAATATATCATAGTTAGTGGCGAGCTGCGCAGGGGATGAAGGTAGCGCTGGTCAATGTATATGTGCCAAATTGGGGTGACAGGGATTTTATAAAGAGGGTGCTCGGAAAGATTCTGGACCTGGGCTCGCACAAGCTAATTATGGGAGGGGATTATAATACGGTTATTGATCCCGCCTGGACCGGTCATGCTCGAGAACGGGCAAGGTGCCAGCAATGGCAAAGGAGCTGAAAGGGTTCATGGAGCAGACTGGGGGGGGGGGGGGGGTCCATGAAGATTTATGCAGCCGATTAGAGGATTAGATAGGGTGGACAGTGAGAGCCTTTTTCCTCGGTTAGTGATGGCTAGCACGAGGGGACATAGCTTTAAATTGAGGGGAGATAGATATAGGACAGATGTCAGAGGTAGATTCTTTACTCAGAGAGTAGTAAGGGCGTGGAATGCCCTGCCTGCAACAGTAGTGGACTCGCCAACACTAAAAGCATTCAAATGGTCATTGGATAGGCATATGGACGATAAGGGAATAGTGCAGATGGGCTTTAGAGGGGTCTCACAGGTCGGCGCAACATCGAGGGCTGAAGGGCCTGTACTGCGCTGTAATGTTCTATGAGGGCGAAGGAATTCTCTTTTTACTCCCTTTTTACATAAGGTGTGTCCCCAGATCGATTTCTTTGTCTTGGGTAGGGCCCTACTGGCTGGGGTGGTGGACACGGCAATCATGATCTCGGAACATGCTCCGCACTGGGTGGACCTGCAGGTCAGTATGGATAGCAAGCAGCGCCCTCAATGGAGGTTGGATGTAGGACTATTGTTGGATGAAGCGGTGCGAGAGGCTGAGGAAGTGCATGCTGAATTACCTGCAGGTAAATGATACGGAGCGGTGGTCTGGGACGTGCTGAAGGCAGTGGTGAGAGGAGAGCTGATCTCGATCCGGGCCCACAGGGACAGGATGGATAAGGCAGAAACGGACCGACTGGTAAAAGATTCAACGAGTTAATAGGAGGTATGTGGAGGCTCCAGAGGCAGGGCTTTTAAGGGAACGCAGGAGGCTACAAGCCGAATTGGTTTGTTAACCACAGGGAGGGCGGTGGAACAGCTCAGAAAGGCGAAGGGGACGATTTATGAGCATGGTGAGAAGGCCAGCAGGATGCTTGCACAGCAGCTCAGAAAGAGGGAGACAACTAGCGAAATAGGAAAAGTTATTGACGGGGATGGGAACTTAGTTGGCGACTCGGCGGGGGTGAGCAAGGCCTTTCGGGACTTTTATAGCAGGTTATATAGGTCGGAACCCCCTGTGGGGCCAAAGGGGATGAGGCACTTCTTGGAGGGGCTGACTTTCCCAAAGGTGGATGGGGAGCTGGTAGAAGGGCTGTGGGCCCCGTTCGGGCTGGAGGAGACAGTGGAGGGTTTGAAGGCCTTGAGTAAGGCCCCGGGACCGGATGGGTACCCAGTCGAGTTCTATAAAACGTTCTCCGGAATATTGGGGCCGGTGCTGATGAAGGTCTTTAATGAGGCCAAGGAAAGAGGGATTCTGCCCCAGACGATGTCACAGGCCATGATATCGCTCATCCTGAAACTGGTCAAGGACCCGGAGCTATGTGGGTCTTACAGGCCGATTTCCTTGCTGAACGTAGATGCCAAACTCTTGGCCAAAATTTTGTCCTCCAGGATCGAGGACTGTTTACCGGACGTTATTGTGGAAGATCAGACAGGGTCCGTTAAGGGTAGGCAGCTCGTGGCCAATGTAAGAAGGCTGCGAAACATGATCACGATGCCCCCAGAAGGTAGGACGTTGAATTAGTGTTCGCGATAGATGCGGAGAAAGCCTTTGACCAGGTTGAGTGGGATTATTTATGGGAGGTGCTGGAGCAGTTCGGATTTGGGAGGGGCTTTATTGACTGGGTTAGGTTGCTGTACCGGGCTCCGGCTGCAAGCGTACGGACAAACAGGACGACTTCGGACTATTTCAGACTGCACCGGGGGACCAGACAGAGATGCCCCCTCTCCCCACTATTGTTTACGCTGGCGATAGAGCCGCTGGCAATTGCTCTGAGGGCAAAAGGGGCTGGTCTGGGAGGGGGGGGGGGGGGGGGGGGGTGGAGCACAGGGTCTCACTGTATGCGGATGACCTACTGCTGTATGTCTCAGACCCAATGGAGGGGATGGAAGAAATTATTGGAATTTTAAGGGAATTTGGCCGGTTTTCAGGGGAGAAACTCAATATGGGGAAGAGCGAGATGTTTGTGGTCCAGGCGAGAGGTCGGGAGAGGCGACTGTGGGAGCTGCCATTCAGAGTGCTGGGGGACAGTTTCAGGTATCTGAGTATCTAAGTAACGAGAGATTGGGACATAAACTGAACTTCGCCTGGTTGGTGGAGCGGATGAAGGAGGATTTCCGGAGATGGGTTGCACTCCCGTTGTCTCTGGCGGGCAGAGCTCAATCGGTAAAAATGATGGTCCTCCCGAGATTCCTATTAGTTTTCCAATGCCTCCCCATCTTCATTCCATGCTCCTTTTTTAAGCGGATCAATAAAATCATTGTGGGCTTTGTGTGGGGAGGCAAGTCCCCGTGAGTGAAGAGGGTAATGCTCGAGCGGAGTGGGGGGATGGTGGGCTGGCGCTGCCGAATTTCAGCAATTATTACTGGGCGGCTAATGTAGCCATGGTGAGGAGGTGGCTGGTGAGGGGGGGGGGGGGGGGGGGGGGGAGAGGAGACGGCGTGGGTGCGCATGGAGGCAGCTTCTTGTAAGGGCACAAGACTGGGGGCACTGGTAACCACACCTCTGCCTTCCCGCCGGTGCAGTACTCCACCAGTGCAGTGGTGATGGCGACCCCGAGAGTCTGGAGGCAGTGAAGGAGACATGGGAGCAGAGGGGCATCGGTATGTTCCCCAATCTGCGATAATCACTGATTTGCCTCGGGGAGGATGGATGGGGGGTTTCGAATTTGGCAGAGAGCAGGAATTGAGAGGATGGGGAGCTTGTTTATAGAAGGAAGCTTCCCGAGTATGAAGGCGCTGGAGAAGTTTGCATTGGCGGGGGCAAAGGAATTGCAATATCTGCAGCTACGGGACTTTCTGCAGAGGCAGGTACCAACCTTCCCACTCTTGCCGCTAATGGGGATTCAGGATAGGGTGGTTTCGAGAGGATGGATAGGAGAGGGGAGCATCTCGGACATATATAAAGAGCTTATGGGTTTGGAGGAGATGCAGACCGAGGAGCTGAAGCAAAAATGGGAGGAGGAGCTGGGAGGAGAGATAGAGGAGGGCCTTTGGGCGGACGCGTTAGGTAGGGTCAATGCGACCGCAACATGTGCCAGGCTCAGCCTGATCCAATTTAAGGTCATTCCCCGGGCCTCACATGACAGTGGCCCAGATGAGCAGATTCTTTGGGGTGTGCGAAGTGTGCGGGGGGGGGGGCCAGTGAACCATGTCCACATGTTCTGGGCATGCCCAAAACTGAGGGGATTTTGGCAGGGGTTTGCCGACGCCATGTCCAAGGTATTAAGTAGGAGGGTGGCAATGAGTCCAGAGGTGGCATATTTTCGGGGTGTCGCAGGTTCCGGGAATCCAGGAGGAGAAAGAGGCCTTTGCTTCCGTGGTAGCCCGGAGGCGGATATTACTGGCATGGAGGGACTCAAAGCCCCCGATATCGGAGACCTGGCTATTGGACATGGCTGGCTTCTTCTGCCTGGAGAAAATTAAATTCGCCATGAGAGGGTTTCTGTTAGGGTTCGCCCGAAGGTGGTAACCATTCATCAACTTCTTCGCAGAGAATAAATCGTCAGAGAAGGGGGGCGGGTTAGGCTAGCATAGCTTAGGGGGGGGTTAAGTAATGGTGGGACCTGTGGGAGAGGGAGGCGGTATTTGCACTATGTTAATATTTTCATTGTTATCAAAGAAATACCTCAATAATATGTTTATTAAGGAGGTGTTGGAGAGGTTTGTGTTTGGGAGGGGCTTTGACTAGATAAGGCTGCTGTACCGGGCGCCGGCAGCTAGTGCAAGGACAAATAGGTCGACGTCGGAATATTTCAGATTACACCGGGAGACGAGACAGGGATGTCCCCTCTCCCCACTGCTGTTTGTGCTGGCGATAGAGCCTCTGGCGATTGCTCTGAGGGCCTCAAGGGGCTGGTCTGGGGGAGGTGGAGGGGGGGGGGGGGTGGAACACAGAGTCACGTTGTATGCGGGTGACTTGCTGTTGTATGTCTCTGACTCAATGGAGGGGATGGGGGAATTATGGGAATCCGGCCGGTTTTCAAGTTACAAGCTCAATATGGGGAAGAGCGAGCTGTTTGTTGTGCAGGCGAGGGGTCAGGAGAAGCGATTGGGGGAACTACCGTTCAGAGTGGTGGAGGACAGTTTTAGATACTTGGATATTCAGGTGGCGAGGGATTGGGATAGGCTACACAAATTGAACCTGGCCCAGTTGGTGGAGCCGATGAAGGAGGATTTCCGGAGATGGGACGCGCTCCTACTGTCTCTGGCAGGTAGAGTGTAGTCGTTAAAAATCACGGTCCTCCCGAGGTTTCTCTTCGTTTTCCAGGGCCTCCCCATTTTCATCCCACGTTCCTTTTTCAAGCAGATTAATAAGATTATTGTGGGCTTTGTGTGTGTGGGGGGTTGTGGGGGGGCAGCCCTCACGGGTGAAGAGGGCAACGCTCGAGGGAATCGGAGAGATGGTGGGCTGGCGCTGCCGAATTTCAATAATTACTACTGGGCGGCTAACATAGCCATAGGAGGTGGCTGGTGGGCCGGCGTGGGTGAACATGGCGGCCTCGTATAAGGGGACAATCTGGCACGACTGTTTGAAAACCAGCTGTCCCTACCACCAAAATAGCTCAATAGTAACTTGATACTGGCACCCCTGCCGTTCCCACCGGCGCGTTACTCCACTAGTCCGGTGGTGGTAGCGACCCTGAGAATCCGGGGGCAGAGGGGGCATCGGTGTGGTCCCCAATCTGCAATACCCATAGGTGTGCCCCGGGGAGGATGGATATCGAGGGTTCCGTATTTGGCGGAGAGCAGGAATAGAGAGGATGGGGGACTTGTTCATAGAAGGAAGCTTCCCAAGTATGAGGGCGCTGGAGAAGTTTGTGTTGGCCGGAGGGAATGATCTCTGGTATTTACATTTCGGGACTTTTTGCGGAGGCAGGTGCCAATCTTCCCACTCCTGCCGTTAAGATGGATTCAGGATAGGGTGGTTTCTAGAGCATGGATAGGGGAGGGGAGGGTCTCGGATAGATATATATATATATATATATAAAAAGAGCTTATGGGGTCCGAGGAGGTGCAGACCGAGGAGCTGAAACTCAAGTGGGAGGAGATGGGGTGGAGATGGAGGAGGGTCTGTGGGCGGATGCGCTAAGAAGGGTCAATGCCACCGCAACATGTGCCAGGCTCAGCCTGATCCAGTTTAAGGTTGCTCCCCGTCCTCCCATGACGGTGGCCCGGATGAGCCGATTCTTTGGGGTGGAGGACAGATGTGCGAAGTGTTCGGGGGGAGGGGGTCAGTGAACCATGTCCACGTTTTGGGCATGTCCAAAACTGAGGGGATTGTGGCAGGGGTTTGCCGACACCATGTCCACGGTATTAAATACGGGGGTGGCAATGAGCCTATTATGGATATTGTTGCTGTTAAACCGCCAAAGAAAATACCTCAATAAAACGTTTATTAAAAAAAAGTTTACTAAAAAAAATATACAAAGTAAGAAAAATGTAACCAATCTCTTGACCATCACAGATGATATCAAACAGCAAAAGTGTGCACTCCCTGAAAGATTGGTGGGGATTGGGCAGTAAATATTGAGCGATCAGCATTGCAAGCTAACTGCCACAGCACTGAGATAGGCAGAGTATTTAAAGAGAATGAGGACTGATCATGTCCTCAAACACCTATGCATACACATACATGGAAAATAGATGCAGGAGGAGGCAATACGGCCCTTCGACCCAGTGCCGCCATTCATTATCACGGCTGATCATCAAGTTCAATACCCTGATCCCGCCTTCCCCCATACCCTGCTGGAAAATAAAGATGGCTTTGGAGCGTGGTGACTCTCTCAGAGCTCTCTCACACAGATCCTATTCCTACATCTCCTATAACTACTAATCTGTTGAAACTTAATTCTAACACTAACCTTTCTCTTTTATGTTCTCTTGCAGGTTTGAAAATCCTCAGAGGCCCGTGAACTTGATCAGATGACCGACCTGACAGGACTCCTCTTGACTGACCTGATCTCTTCACACATCTTCTCTACTTAGTACTACACTCCTGTATGTTTCACCCCATGCCTGCTTCTATGTATTTACATTGTGTATGTTATGTTTGCCCTATGTATTTTCTTTTCATGTAGGGAATGATCTGTCTGAACTGTACTCAGAACAATACTTTTCACTGTACCTCGGTACACGTGACAATAAACAAATCCAATCCAATCTAATTACCCCTTTAGCCCCAAGAGCTAAATCTAATCTCCTTCTTGAAATTACAAGGCGTTTTGAACGCAACTACTCTCTGTGGTAGTGAATTCCACAGATTCACCACTCTCTGGGTGGAGAAATTTCTCCTCACCTGTCCTAAAAGGTTTACCCTTATCCTCAAACTATGGCCCCTAGATCTCGACTCCCCCACCATCAGGAACATTCTTTCTGAGTCTACCCTGTCTTATCCTATTAGATTTTATACGTTTCTATGAGATCCCCCCCTCACTCTTACAAACTCCAATGAATATAATCCTAACTGACTTAGTCCCTCCTGTGACAGTCCCGCCATCCCTGCAATCAGCCTTGTAAACCTTCGCTGCACTCCCACCATAACAAGAACATCCTTCCTCAGATAAGGACACCAAAATTGCACACAACACTCCAGATGTGGCCACACCAATTGCAGTAAAACATGCCTATTTCTACACTCAAATCCTCTCGCTATGAAGGCCAACATACAATCTGCCTTCTTTACTGCCAGCTGCACCTATGCACTTACTTTCAGTGACTGATGCACAAAGACACCAAGGTGCCGTTGAGTTTCCACTTCTCTCAATTTACACCCACTCAAACAATAATCTGCTTTCCTATTTTTGTTACTGAAGCAGATAGTCTCACATTTATCCACATTACACTGTATCTTCCATGTGTAAACCCACATACTCAGCCTGTCCAAATCCCATGGAAGCATCTCTGCATCCTCCTCACAGTTCACCTCCCACCCAACTTTGTATCAAGTGCAAATTTGGAGAGGATACATTTTGTTCCCTCAAAAATCGTTAAAAATATAATGTGAACAGTTGCAGTCCTAGCACACATTCCTGCAGTACTCCATTAATCACTGCCTTCCAATCTGAAATAGACCCATTTATTCCAACGTTTTGCTCCCTGTCTGCGAACCAGCTTTCTATCCATCTCAAGATACTACCCACGATTCCATACGCTTTAACGTTACACAGTAATTTGCTGTGTGAGACCTTGTCGAAAGCCTTCTGAAAGTCTAAATAAACCACATCCACCGGTTCTCCCTGTTCAACTCTATCAGTTACATTTTCACTCCCTGGGGCCTCTCCAAGATGTCCACCGCTATTACCCCTTAAGCACCTGCGCCACCAACTCTGTTCACATCAGCAACCTATCCCTACGAACCCCCCACCATCTCCAACAAGAAAAAAAGATCCCTCTCCCCCCTCTCAACAGATCGATCCTGAACTTCATAGAACATAGAACAGTACAGCACAGAACAGGCCCTTCGGCCCGCAATGTTGTGCCGAGCCATGATCACCCTACTCAAACCCACGTATCCACCCTATACCCGTAACCCAACAACCCCCCCTTAACCTTACTTTTATTAGGACACTACGGGCAATTTAGCATGGCCAATCCACCTAACCCGCACATCTTTGGACTGTGGGAGGAAACCGGAGCACCCGGAGGAAACCCACGCACACAGGGGGAGGACGTGCAGACTCCACACAGACAGTGACCCAGCCGGGAATCGAACCTGGGACCCTGGAGCTGTGAAGCATTTATGCTAACCACCATGCTACCCTGCTGCCCCTTCCCTCCCATTAACTAGCTTCACTCCCATTAACTAGCTAATTGGCCATTCATACCCACAACTCAATAACCCATGATACAACATTTACAACATTCAACCCAACTGAAAAACACTCCCCTGCCCCCCCCCCCCCCCCCCCCACTCCTCCCTGATTAGTCCATAGTCTTACAAATTCTTACAAGTCTCCTTGCTCTTGCATAAAATCTGCTCGTCTCCTCTGTCGTATCCATGTAGAACTCCTGGCCCTGGTACATAACCCACAACCGGGCTGGGTACAGCACCCCAAACGTCACTCCTTCCATGATTAGGACCGCTTTGACCCTGTTGAACCCAGCCTGGCGCTTTGCAATCTTCGCACTCAGATCCTGGTAGATCCGAATCATATTCCCTTCCAGGATGCACTTCTTCGTCTCCTTCGCCCACCGCCGAATCTTTTCCTTGTCTAGATATCTGTGTAGTACTATCATCGCCCTCAGCTACTCGCCTCCTTCCTCAGCGATCCACCTCGGCGGAAATCGGTCTATGACCCCCTCCCTCATGAGCTTTCAAGAATGTTAGCTACATATTTTGTGGCTGCGTTCCCGCAATACCTTTGAGCAATCTCAAAATCCAGAGATTCTGCCTCCTTGACGTATTCTCCAAATCGTCCACTTTCTCCCTCAGCTCGGTCCGCTACATAATCTTCCACTTTTTGCACCAACGCACTAGGTGCCTCCAGCCTCTGCTCCACTCGATGCTCGAATTGGATCAGCCACCTTAGTCAGGTCTTCGGAAGCCTCTTTCCTTCTCTGCCCAAACTTGACCGCCAAAATCTCCAACTGCTCCGTGGACCACTGAGCAGGCAATAAGAGCTCTCCGCTATCTTTCTTTCTATCGCACTCCTCAAAAACTCCTGGTCTGTTGCCCCTTTATAGTTACACTTCTTGTTTGATAGGACTGAGACATGATCACCCAAAGTAGAATCCTTAGGTCTATCTGTTCCTATACGTACCGGCAATCACCCCCGTGAACGGGTAACAAGGACAAAACAACCCTGCCTCAAGCAGGAGCCACCAAATGTGTGACCACTCACTCCATGGCCTCCACCAGAAGTCAGCTCGAGATGTTTTAAAGACGCTGCAAGCTCAAGACAAACAAAAAATCCCGCAAGAGGAGCAGAGATCACTCAATGTTCCAGCCAACATATCCTTCAACCCACACAAAATAATCCTGGTCATTGTAAATGTACTATGTACAAACTGGCTGCCACAGAAAACAACAGTGACTATATGTCAAAGTACACCATTGGCCGCAAAGCACTTTGACACCCTGATGACACGCAAGAGCTGACAAGTGCTTTCATTATTCTTCTCCTAACTGAGGGGGCGACATATGGAGGTAGGAATTAGGAGAAATAGGCCACTCGGTTAGGTCACTGCTGATTGGATTGTCACTGCTGATTGGATTGTCACTGCTGATTGGATTGTCACTGCTGATTGGATTGTCACTGCTGCGGACACCCTGCCCCTCCACAATAACCTTTCACCCCCTTGTTAATCAAGAATCTATCTAGGTCCACCTGTAAAATATTCAAAGTATCTGCTTCTATTGCCTTTTGATGCATTGTTTTCCAGAGACTCTCGACCCTCTGCATCTCTCTATCAAATGAGCGACCCCTTATTTTTAAACAGTGGCCCCCTAGTTCTAGATTCTCCCACAAGAGGAAACATTCTCTCGCCATCCACCCTGTCAATACCCCGCAAGATATTAAAGGTTTTGATCAATTTGCCTCTTACTCTTCTCAACTCTCCCAGCTTTCCTCATAAAACAACCCGGCCATTCCTGGTATTAATCTAGTAAAACCTCGACTATAGGCTAATTTCCCGACTTGTGATGGTGGTTTCAATACTCATGATGTTAGATCTGCCCAAAGTAACACCAGCAATCAAACAAATCACTGTTAAAGTGGTGGGGAATGCACAAGTCAGAATGGATGACAGCATTAACGTCAACTATCACTGGAGAACCACTGTGACACGTGAAAAATAATTATTAGACGTGAGCAGGCAGCAATAAAGAGTGGGATGAATCAAGTTAACCTCCGCTTTGATCCTGACCTCTGACTACAATCTTCCCCCATCAGCAACACTGCTTAATTTCACCTCTCCAAGGAGGGCCACCTCCTCCCACTGCCTCACCTCTGTTGCCAGGTCCCATTCACCCATCACGCAGGTTCCCCCACCTACAACGGCTTTCAGTCCACCACCTCAACTTTAAAATTCTCATGTTTGTGTTCAAATCCTTCCATGGCATCATCTCTGCTTGAATTTGCAGCTGCTTCCAAGCCTTCAAGAAAACGGTGCCCTCCCAATCCCGGTACCATGTGCATTCCCAATTTCATTCACTCCGTCATGGCGAGCCACTTTTTCAGCGGGTCTGTGAGCCCCAAAATATTTTCTCCCGAAGCCTCTCCACTTTTCTATCATCTCTTACAATCTCTCTTTGATCAAGCTTTTCATCACATGTCCTTATGTGGCTTGGCAATGCCCCTGTGAAGCACTCTGGGATATTTTATGGAGCGATATTGTCAATGTTGCAAATATTTTTTTAAATCTTTCATTCACTTTAGACCCAAGTGCATTTTAAGCTACCAGAACTGGTTATTTAAGAACTTTTCCCATTCTTGGAACCACTACCCCCACCCTCTCCTGCACCCCACTCCCCACTCGACAAGGCCGATTCCTCCTTTCCCAGCCTCCTTCTTCACATTATCCATCTTTTCCTGCCTTGATCAAATTATCCCGCACCATCCTCTGAACATGCTTGACCTACTTGGCCTCAACTACACCCGTGCAATGCTACGAACAGCAGACTCCTGTACTAGCCTCCCCGAACAGGCGCCGGAATGTGGCGACTAGGGGCTTTTCACAGTAACTTCATTAGAAGCCTACTTGTGACAATAAGTGATTTTCATTTTCATTTCATTTTTTTACTAATGGGCAAGGAATACGACAAATGGAGCAATTAGAAATACAACACCAGGCCCATTCTCAATATGCAGCAATTAACTGGAGCATTTGCTTTGATTACACAGTTCCACCTGTGATCATATAGACGTAGAGCCGATTACAGGTGGGATGGAAACTGCTACCATTGGACGTATTGTACCCAGATAGAGACTGCACGGTTTCTGTGGCAACAATGACAATTTTCTGAACAACTGGACCTTGGGTTCAGGAGAATTCTCATCTCCAGCATCAGTTTCAGTTGCTTTATCAGATTTAGATTTTTCCTAATCATATTAAGCTGTTGAGAATTGCAAGAAATCAGGGTTTTCTAAATTCAGGGTCGCGATCCATGGGTGGGTCACGGGCTGGTGTCGGGAAGGTTGTGGAGCGAACGTTGCGGCGCTCCTGATCAAGGGAGAAGTGACCAGCGATTGCACAATGCTGGCTGCGACAGATCTGCGACCACTGGAGTCTTCGTGCCAGAAGGAGCAGCAGAGAACAGCTCAGCACTATACACTAAGGACTTCAGCTGATGATTTAAGTTCTCGTTGCGTCCATTGAAGAAAATCAAGAGGTTTGTCCTTGAACTCGCCATGCTTAGACTCAAATGCCTTTGACCTTTTATGGGTTTTAAACTTTTCATTTGCCAGTGGACATCATGCTTCAGGCATAAAATCAGAGGAAAGATTCCTCCATTTTGTAGCTGCCAGTAAGCAAGCAACAGGACCATGTGACAAACCGAAGATGGATCATTTTGTAATAAGAAAGCGAGGGCCAGAGACACAAATAGGCCAGGATCGCACATCTGAAATGCTGGAGAGAACTTCTCAGGAGAGTCCTTGGCAAGACAAAGCAGTGCTGGGATGAGCAGTGTGCAGAGCTCCAGGCCCATGTGTCCAGGGACATACTGGCAAATGAAAAGTTTAAAACCCATAAAAGGTCAAAGGCATTTGAGTCTAAGCATGGCGAGTTCAAGGACAAACCTCTTGATTTTCTTCAATGGACGCAACGAGAACTTAAATCATCAGCTGAAGTCCTTAGTAGAAGTGTAACATTGAATGACAAAGCAAATTAGATTTTTAGGACCAAGCAGGGTCACCTGTCACATTAAAGGTAAGTGAAAATGGTGGGTCGCAAAGGCCGGCCGGCCGGCTCGGCTCGCCTCGCCTCGCCAAGGCCGGCCGGCTCGGCTCGGCTCGCCAAGGCCGGCCGGCTCGGCTCGGCTCGCCAAGGCCGGCCGGCTCGGCTCGCCAAGGCCGGCCGGCTCGGCTCGCCAAGGCCGGCCGGCTCGGCTCGGCTCGCCAAGGCCGGCCGGCTCGGCTCGGCTCGCCAAGGTCGGCCGGCTCGGCTCGGCTCGCCAAGGTCGGCCGGCTCGGCTCGGCTCGCCAAGGCCGGCCGGCTCGGCTCGCCAAGGCCGGCCGGCTCGGCTCGGCTCGCCAAGGCCGGCCGGCTCGGCTCGGCTCGCCAAGGCCGGCCGGCCCGGCTCGCCAAGGCCGGCCGGCTCGGCTCGGCTCGCCAAGGCCGGCCGGCTCGGCTCGGCTCGCCAAGGCCGGCCGGCTCGGCTCGGCTCGCCAAGGCCGGCCGGCTCGGCTCGGCTCGCCAAGGCCGGCCGGCTCGGCTCGGCTCGCCAAGGCCGGCCGGCTCGGCTCGGCTCGCCAAGGCCGGCCGGCTCGGCTCGGCTCGCCAAGGCCGGCCGGCTCGGCTCGGCTCGCCAAGGCCGGCCGGCTCGGCGCGGCTCGCCAAGGCCGGCCGGCTCGGCTCGGCTCGCCAAGGCCGGCCGGCTCGGCTCGGCTCGCCAAGGCCGGCCGGCTCGGCTCGGCTCGCCAAGGCCGGCCGGCTCGGCTCGGCTCGCCAAGGCCGGCCGGCTCGGCTCGGCTCGCCAAGGCCGGCCGGCTCGGCTCGGTTCGCCAAGGCCGGCCGGCTCGGCTCGCCAAGGTCGGCCGGCTCGGCTCGCCAAGGTCGGCCGGCTCGGCTCGCCAAGGTCGCACCTTCTCCTCGTGTCTGCATGGGTCTCACCCCCACAAAAGGTGTGCAGGATAGGCGGATTGGCCACGCTAAATCGTCCCTTAATTGGAAAATTTAAAGGAACCACAAAGCTGTCCAGGTAAAAAAAAAACACACCATCTAAAATCATCTATTTCCTCCATCAACTCCACACTGTGGCTGTGATGTACGCAACGTACAGGACACATTGCAACAACTTGCCAAAATTCCGTCAACAACTTCCAAACCAGCAAACCCCACCTGTCACCTTGAATCGATGAATTACGTGGGTGTTAGGGAGTTCCAGAATTTGGACGTGTGAGCAATGATAATGCCTAAGTCAGGGTGATGTGTGACATCGAGGGAAACAGGACATTGGGTGCACCCTTCACATGGAATGTAGCGATTCAAGTTGACAGCTGCCCACCATCTTCTCAAGGACAATTCGGGACAGGCAATAAATGCTGGCCTTGCCAGTGATTTTTTAAATATTGCACCGGTCACAAAGCTGTCTGAAAGGATTTTAAAATAAAATACATTTTGTGCAGAGTTAAATAATTGCTGATATAAATATACATGAAACCTGCGAGGAAAGAAGCTCACTTGCAAAACCTTCAATCACAGAGCAATTGAAAGTTAATTACATTTGAAAATGGCATCCCCAAGGCTCTCCTCCCTGATAACGCACTATGTTATGGTTTGACAGCTAATAACAATGGCTAGGTTTGGAATTCTTCATTAAGTGTTATTTTCACTGTGGCTACAAAGACTCCAACATTTGAATTTGTGATTTCACTTTTAAAAACAAAGCAGTTACATCATACATGAAACTTACTTCCTACCAGCATTTCCCCCTGCTCTCCTGAAGTTGCTACACTAGTTAGCTATAGGCATTGCCTGCCTATCGAATGACTTTTCTTTTAATAATCGGGGTGAACCCACTGGTCTTCCACCAGTCTCCCAAATACAGCCAAACATTTCTTGCTTATATATATACACACACACACACACACACACACACACACAATCATTATGCCCCAGCTGGCGACATGGCTCCAAAGGTCAAACTTAAGAGTGGCAAAACCAAGTGTTGCACCCCAGACCATCAGATCTGCGACTCAGTGCTTCCATTTACTTCCCCACTGCCACAAGATTGTTAAAAGCCCTCAGCTAAAGGACATAGAGTCTGTATGTGATGGTTAGGACAGGTAACCAAGAGCTTGGAGGAGGGAATCGCTTCTCAAAAACTTTGAAATTGAGGTTTGAGGGCAGAGTCTGAGGGAATAGGCCCAAGTCAGCTAAAGGATTTGCGATAGAGGGCGAGGGAGAATGAGAACCGGTGTGTTCGATATGGTCCAACCAAAGGACAATATCGCTCATTACAGAATCTTTTTTGGAGCATCAACAGCAAACCCCATCTCCCATTCAGAAGATGTGTTTAAATGTAGCTGTTAATGCCAAGGTTACATTTGCAACCCTTGTATCTTTCTCCATGCTGTGAAACGTGACGTCAGTGCTGGAGGACATCTGGTTTGCATTTGAAACAATGTACCTTTCCTTGCAATAACACTGTGGATTACTTCTGGTATTTAAAATACAACTTTGCCTTCTGATCAATCCCTCTTCTCCCCTTTTAACATGAACCTTCCCTCAATGTAACATTCCCAATTAAAAATGAAATACTAAAAGATTGCGCCTTTTTCCCTGATTGAGTGCCACGTATTTCTTTCAGTCATCCGTTTCCTAAACAATCCTATTTTGCAGATTCCACTAGTGATGCAGAACTAAATATTCTGCTGGTAGCTGTTTGTGTAAGCAGATGCAGCAGATGCCATTTGGTGATTAAAAGGAACACTCTTGAAGCTCCCTTGGGCCCTGTGATCAGTTGGAGCGCTTGTCATGGAAGGAGGACTGGCACTGTAAACTTTCTTTCAAAAAATTGCTTACACCTTATATCAGCAGCATTTTACACTAGCTCCAGAGGTTAAACGGGTAACAAATTCAGAGTCCACGGAATAGAAGGTTATGCTGATGGAGTGGTGATAATGGAAGGGAGGAGGCTTGGTGACACCACCAGGTGCTCTGGTTTCCTCCTACAAGTCCCGAAAGACATACTGTTAGGTGGATTGGACATTCTGAATTCTCCCTCTGTATACCCGAAGAGGCGCCGGAGTGCGGTGACTAAGGGATTTTCACAGCAACTTCATTGCAGTGTTAATGTAAGCCGACTTGTGACACTAATAAAAGATTATAGATGATCACTTGGACCAAATTTTAAAAACTTGCATTTATTTACCTACATCTTTCACAATGAAAAGAAGTCCTAAGTACTTTCCAGGTAAATAAGTATGATTGAAGTTTACTTCCTGCTACAGTTTCTGTGCTGTACATTTTACAATCCTTCCTTCAACTTGAACCAGACTGCGGAAGCAGAAAATGCTGGAAAATATATACTGTTTACATAATAAAAATATAAAGTCAATGACCCAATTTGCCCGAAAGGGATTTGCAGGAAGATTACTTCCAAACAAGTCCACTTGCGATGATTAGCTTCGCAATTGAGGGCTCTAATTGCCAGAGTGGGGTTCTTGTTCATAGAACTACTGTGACACATGCTGCTCAAATACAAAGCTCAACCCAATAATTGCCACCCCAGCCACTGAACCTCAAGCCCATCTCACTGTAGCAGACAAAGAGCAAAGAAAAGTACAGCACAGGAACAGGCCCTTCGGCCCTCCAAGCCTGTGCCGACCATGCTGCCTGACTAAACAACAATCTTCTACACTTCCTGGGTCCGTATCCCTCTATGCCCATCCTATTCATGTATTTGTCAAGATGCCCCTTAAATGTCACTATCATCCCTGCTTCCACCACCTCCTCTGGCAGCGGGTTCCAGGCACCCACTACCGTCTGTGTAAAAAACTTGCCCCTCGCACCTTAAACCTATGCCCCCTAGTAATTGACCCTTCTACCCTGGGGAAAAACCTCTGACCATCCACTCTGTCTATGCCCCTCATCATTTTGTAGACTTCTATCAGCTCTCCCCTCAACCTCCGTCGTTCCAGTGAGAACAAACCGAGTTTATTCAACCGCTCCTCATAGCTAATGCCCTCCATACCAGGCAACATCCTGGTAAATCTCTTCCTCACTCTCTCTAAAGCCACCACATCCTTCTGGTAGTGGCAACCAGAATTGAACACTATACTCCAAGTGTGGCCCAAGGTTCATAAGAACTAGGAGCAGCAGTAGGCCATCTGGCCCCTCGGGCCTGCTCCGCCATTCAACGAGATCATGGCTGACCTTTTGTGGACTCAGCTCCACTTTCCGGCCCGAACACCATAACCCTTAATTCCTTTATTCTTCAAAAAACTATCTATCTTTACCTTAAAAACATGTAATGAAGGAGCCTCAAATGCTTCACTGGGCAAGGAATTCCATAGATTCACAACCCTTTGGGTGAAGAAGTTCCTCCTAAACTCAGTTCTAAATCTACTTCCCTTTATTTTGAGGCTATGCCCCCTAGTTCTGCTGTCACCCGCCAGTGGAAACAACCTGCCCGCATCTATCCTATCTATTCCCTTCATAATTTTAAATGTTTCTATAAGATCCCCCCTCATCCTTCTAAATTCCAACGAGTACAGTCCCAGTCTACTCAACCTCTCCTCATAATCCAACCCCTTCAGCTCTGGGATTAACCTAGTGAATCTCCTCTGCACACCCTCCTTTCTCAAGTAAGGAGACCAAAACTGAACACAATACTCCAGGTGTGGCCGCACTAACACCTTATACAATTGCAACATAACCTCCCTAGTCTTAAACTCCATCCCTCTAGCAATGAAGGACAAAATTCCATTTGCCTTCTTAATCACCTGTTGCACTTGTAAACCAACTTTCTGTGACTCATGCACTAGCACACCCAGGTCTCTCTGCACAGCGGCATGCTTTAATATTTTATCGTTTAAATAATAATCCCGTTTGCTGTTATTCCTACCAAAATGGATAACCTCACATTTGTCAACATTGTATTCCATCTGCCAGACCCTAGCCCATTCACTTAACCTATCCAAATCCCTCTGCACTTTTTGCTTTATCACTCATCTTAGTGTCGTCTGCAAACTTGGACACATTGCCCTTGGTCCCCAACTCCAAATCATCTATGTAAATTGTGAACAATTGTGGGCCCAACACGGATCCCTGAGGGACACCACTAGCTACTGATTGCCAACCAGAGAAACACCCATTAATCCCCACTCTTTGCTTTCTATTAATTAACCTCTCCTCTATCCATGCTACTACTTTACCCTTAATGCCATGCATCTTTATCTTATGCAGCAACCTTTTGTGTGGCACCTTGTCAAAGGCTTTCTGGAAATCCAGATATACCACATCCATTGGCTCCCCGTTATCTACTGCACTGGTAATGTCCTCAAAAAATTCCACTAAATTAGTTAGGCAAGACCTGCCCTTTATGAACCCATGCTGCGTCTGCCCAATGGGACAATTTCTATCCAGATGCCTCGCTATTTCTTCCTTGATGATAGATTCCAGCATCTTCCCTACTACCGAAGTTAAGCTCACTGGCCTATAATTTCCTGCTTTCTGCCTACCTCCTTTTTTAAACAGTGGTGTCACGTTTGCTAATTTCCAATCCACCGGGACCACCCCAGAGTCTAGTGAATTTTGGTAAATTATCACTAGTGCATCTGCAATTTCCCTAGCCATCTCTTTTAGCACTCTGGGATGCATTCCATCAGGGCCAGGAGACTTGTCTACCTTTAGCCCCATTAGCTTGCCCATCACTACCTCCTTAGTGATAACAATCCTCTCAAGTCCTCACCTGTCATAGCCTCATTTCTATCAGTCGCTGGCATGTTATTTGTGTCTTCCACAGTGAAGACCGATCCAAAATACCTGTTCAGTTCCTCAGCCATTTCCTCATTTCCCATTATTAAAACTCCCTTCTCATCCTCTAAAGGACCAATATTTACCTTAGCCACTCTTTTTTGTTTTATATATTTCTAAAAACTTTTACTGTCTGTTTTTATATTCTGAGCAAGTTTACTCTCATACTCTATCTTACTCTTTTTTATAGCTTTTTTAGTAGCTTTCTGTTGCCCCCTAAAGATTTCCCAGTCCTCTAGTCTCCCAGCAATCTTTGCCACTTTATATGTTTTTTTCTTCAATTTGATACTCTCCCTTATTTCCTTAGATATCCACGGTCGATTTTCCCTCTTTCTACCGTCCTTCCTTTTTGTTGGTATAAACCTTTGCTGAGCACTGTGAAAAATCGCTTGGAAGGTTCTACACTGTTCCTCAACTGTTCCACCATAAAGTCTTTGCTCCCAGTCTACCTTAGCTACTTCTTCTCTCATCCCATTGTAATCTCCTTTGTTTAAACACAAAACACTAGTATTTGATTTTACTTTCTCACCCTCCATCTGTATTTTAAATTCCACCATATTGTGATCGCTCCTTCCGAGAGGATCCCTAACTATGAGATCATGAATCAATCCTGTCTCATTACACAGGACAAGATCTAGGACCGCTTGTTCCCTCGTAGGTTCCATTACATACTGTTCTAGGAAAATATCGCGGATACATTCTATAAACTACTCCTCAAGGTTGCCTTGACCAACCTGGTTAAACCAACCGACATGTAGATTAAAATCCCCCATGATAACTGCTGTACCATTTCTACATGCATCAGTTATTTCTTTGTTTACTGCCTGCCCCACCATAACGTTACTATTTGGTGGCCGATAGACTACTCCTATCAGTGACTTTTTCGCCTTACTATTCCTGATTTCCACCCAAATGGATTCAACTTAGACTCCATAGCACCGATGTCACCCCTTACTATTGCCCGGATGTCATCCTTAAATAACAGAGCAACACCACCTCCCTTACCATCCACTCTGTCCTTCCGAATAGTTTGATACCCTCAGATATTTAACTCCCAGTCATGACCATCCTTTAACCATGTTTCAGTAATGGCCACTAAATCATAGTCATTTACGATGATTTGTGCCATCAACTCATTTACTTTATTCCGAATACTACGAGCATTCAGGTAAAGTACACTTATGATGGTTTTTTTACCTCTGTTTTGAATCTTAACATCTCCAGTTTTATTCCTTTTAGTATTACTGGGCCTATTCACTGAGCTCACCTCAGTCACTGTACTGTCGCCCTTTTTGATTTTTGACTATGTCTTCTCTGCCTTGCACTTTTCCCCTTACTTCCTTTTGCTTCTGTCCCTGTTTTACTACCTTCCAACTTCCTGCATCGGTTCCCATCCCCCTGCCACAATAGTTTAAACCCTCCCCAACAGCTCTAGAAAACACCCACCCAGGACATCGGTTCCAGTCCTGCCCAGGTGCAGACCATCCGGTTTGTACTGGTCCCACCTCCCCCAGAACCGGTCCCAATGCCGCAGGAATTTGAATCCCTCCCTCTTGCACCATCTCTCGAGCCACGCATTCATCCTATCTATCCTGACATTCCTACTCTGACTAGCTCGTGGCACTGGTAGCAATCCTGAGATTACTACCTTTGAGGTCCTACTTTTTAGTTTAACTCCTAACTCCCTGAATTCCGCTTGTAGGACCTCATCCCGTTTTTTTACCTATATCGTTGGTGCCTATGTGCCCCACGATAGCTGGCTGTTCACCCTCCCCCCCAAGAATGTCCTGCAGCCGCTCCGAGACATCCTTGACCCTTGCACCAGGGAGGCAACATACCATCCTGGAGTCTCGATTGCTTCCACAGAACCGTATCACTATAGCCCTGCCATTTTTCTTCCTGCCTTGCTGTGCAGCAGAGCCAGCCACCGTGCCATGAACCTTGCTGCTGCTGCCTTCCCCTGGTGAGCCATCTCCCTCAGCGGTATACCTGTTTTGCAGGGAGATGACCGCAGGGGACACCTGCACTGCCTTCCTACTCTTGCTCTGACTTTTGGTCACCCATTTGCTATCTCCCTCAGTAACTTTCACCTGCGGTGTGACCAACTCGCTAAACGTGCTATCCACGACCTCCTCAGCATCGCGAATGCTCCAAAGTGAGTCCATCCGCAGCTCCAGAGCCGTCAAGCAGTCTAACAGGAGCTGCAACTGAACACACTTCTTGCACGTGAAAGAGCCAGGGACAGTGGACGTTTCCCTGAGCTCCCACATCGCACACGAGGAGCATGACACGGGTCTGGGATCTCCTGCCATGTCTTATACCTCAGGTAAACTTATACAACAACAATTTCAAAATAAAAATAAATAAATAAGACAATGAAAAGAAAAACTACTTACCAGTCACTTACCAGGGTTAAAAAGCACCTTCTCTCACTCTGCACCGAATTACCTCACTGCACCAAATTACCAAGTTGCAATCCCCACTCTAGATGTGTCTCACTCAGGATGTGTCTCCTTGAAAAGCGATACAGCTGTAACATGACTAGCCAATTCTTATACTGAATGCCCCGGCCAATGAAGGCAAGCATGAGTGTGCCTTCTTAACTACCTTCTCCACCTGTCTGGCCCCTTTCAGTGACCTGTGAACCTGTACACCTAGATCTCTCCGACTTTTAATACTTTTGAGGGTTCTACCATTCACTGTATATTCCCTACCTGCATTAAACCTTCCAAAATGCATTACATCACATTTGTCCTGATTAAACTCCATCTGCCATCTCTCCGCACAAGTCTCCAAATGATCTAAATCCTGCTGTATCCTCTGACAGTCCTCATTGCTATCCGCAATTCCCCCAACCTTTGTGTCGTCTGCAAACTTACTAATCAGACCAGTTACATTTTCCTCCAAATCATTTATATATACTACGACCAGCAACAGTCCCAGCACTGATTCCTGCAGAACACCATTAGTCACAGCCCTCCAATTAGAAAAGCACCCTTCCATTACTACTCTCTGCCTTCTGTGACCTAGCCAGTTCTGTATCCACCTTGCCAGCTCACCCCTGATCCCGTGTGACTTCACCTTTTGTACCAGTCTGCCATGAGGGACTTTGTCAAAGGCCTTACTCAAGTCCATATAGACAACATCCACTGCCCTACCTGCATCAATCATCTTTGTGACCTCTTCAAAAAAATCTATCAAGTTAGAGAGACACGACCTCCCCTTCACAAAACCATGCTGCCTCTCATTAATACGTCCATTTGCTTCCAAATAGGAGTAGATCCTGTCTCAAAGAATTCTCTCCAGTAATTTTCCTACCACTGACGTAAAGATCACCGGCCTTTAGTTCCCTGGATTATCCTTGCTACCCTTCTTAAACAAAGGAACAACATTGGCCATTCTCCAGTCCTCCAGGACATCACCTGATGACAGTGAGGATCCAAAGATTTTTGTCAAGCCCTCAGCAATTTCCTCTCTAGCCTCCTTCAGTATTCGGGGGTAGATCCCATCAGGCCCTGGGGACTTATCTACCTTAATATTTTTCAAGACGCCCAACACTTCGTCTTTTTGGATCTCAATGTGACCCAAGCTATTTACACTCTTCTCCAGACTCAACATCCACCTAGACAAAAATAAACCTCTGAAGGCATTTCTGTCACTGCGCCGATCAAAGGAGTAATAAATATTTTATTGACAACTGGTGTTGAAAGTTTATGTTCAAATTACATTTCCAGACATTTGTATTGATCAGTCTTCAGTTAGGAACAAAGTTAAACTTGGCAAAATATTCAGACTATGCAGTAATTTGGTACTTTCTTCATGACCACCCCCCCCCCCCCCTCCCCAATTAGGATCTATGTTTTAAGGGCTGTTTAGCACTGGGCTAAATCGCTGGCTTTTAAAGCAGACCAAGGCAGGCCAGCAGCACGGTTCGTTTCCCGTAACAGCCTCCCCGGACAGGCGCCGGAATGTGGCGACTAGGGGCTTTTCACAATAACTTCATTGAAGCCTACTCGTGACAATAAGCGATTTTCATTTCATTTCAAGACAGCAGAGCTATGACGTTGTGATTAGCTTTCCTTGCTGCCAATTTCACATGTTCTCCATTACGAATTTGTACGTTTGGTTAACATCACAGCTGACAAAGTAGCCATGAGGCCTCGGAGGATGAATGAACCTACAGACGCCACTCTGAAGAGCAGACAAACGTTTTGGACTCGAAACATTGTTCGGAAGACAACAAATGAGTAAATCCGAGGCAGAGGCCGATAGATTTTTCAATATTACGGGAATCAAGGGATAGCTTAGGGAAAGTGAAGGCAGAGTAAATTAGCCATGATCATCTTCAGTCGCGAGAGTTAAATGGCTACTCTTACTTCCTAATGCCTGGACCTCACAAACATAATTGGGAAAGATGTTTGTGAGAGACATCAAGAGAAAGAAGTGTCTTTTTCGGATTGGCTCCTGATTTTTAAAAGGCCTCTTCCATAACCAGGGCTTGATAAATTCAAAGGTCACTTTGAAATACTTTTTACAGAAGCCTGAGACACAGTCTTTTACTGTCAATCGGCTTGGGGTGTGACCTTTTTAATAACAAAAAGTTAATATCAAGCATTAAAGAGACTGGTTGCATGGCAGGGGCAGGGGAGGCGATGTCTGGTAGAGCAATGGACAGTGCAGGGTCAAACAGCCTTATTAGAGGAGAATGTCAGGAAGGAGACTGGCAGCATGTTGTGCGAATCAAGAAGCATTTCGATCGCTACCTCACATGGAGGGCAGCAAGCTTTGAGAGAAAATGTGAGATGGAAGCTCAGTCAGGCAGACTTCGATCTGAAATGCTCCAACATTCGGGCAAATACAAAAAGCCCAGGTGATAACGTAGCCAACAGGGGCGCGATCAGGAGACAGGAGAAATCTGCAGTAAGGCCAGAGACAGCAGCAATGTAAGCAGAGAGTTACCCAAGGAGGAGGTAGTCAGCAGAGTCAAGGGTCCAAATACTCATCAGGGAATGTGATGAAAATATATGCTCGATATTCCAGTTTTATTGTACAACTAAAACATGCAACTCATCCAAGCTTCCTTTGACAGCACCTCCCAAACTCTTAACCATTACCACCTAGGACAAGAGCAGCAGTTACACGGAAACAAGCCTGCAAGTTCCCCTCAAAGTCATCGCCGTTCCTTCATTTTCACTGGGTCAAAATACTGGAGCTGCCTTCCTAACAGCACTGTGGGTGTACCTACATCACAGACTTCCATGGTCAAAGGGGGGGGGGAAGAGGGGCTTACCACCGCCTCAGGAATGAGCAGTAAAAATGCTGGCCTAGCCTTCAACACACCCAGAGTGGAAGAAACTGATTCCTGGATTCTGCTGCTCACAAAGTGTGTTCCTCTGCAGTAATTGCCCACTATCAACCAACTTTCCCCCCCAACTCTTTGTGGCATAGTTTTTGGAATAATTAAGTTTAAATTCACGCAGCTAACAATTCTAAAATTACCAATTCAAAAGGATTTGAGGGCAGGACAGAACTAGCCAGCAGACATGCCAATCAACAAGAATTGAGGCAGATGAGGTAAAGATCTATATATATATTTAAAAGCTGGCACAGATACCAAGTAGCAGCGCTACAGCCAGGTTCAGACACAAAGTGGATATAAAGCAGAGGGGAGAAACACAGAACAACTGAGCAGAGGGAATCAGGCAGAGCTGAGAGAAGCAGGAAACTGCTTCTGAGGGATTAAGGGAGTTTAAGGTTGCAATAAAATGGCCAAGGGAAGACGGACCCAAGAGCTGGGAGCAAATGGTTACGCAAAAGAAATACCCGAGAAGAATTCTGGAAACAACAGAAATAGGGATTAACTACCACAGAACGGAGGAGATGCTGGGAATGTTACAGGCCATGTATACGATTTTGCCCAATTGATATTTCACAGGCACCCGAGGAATGCAGATATTTAGTACAAAATTGAGAATTTAGTGGAAAAGACGTCATCAATTCATCCCAAAATATCAGCACCAATAACGGGTTTGATGTTTTTGCAGACTAGTTGACATATTTTTAATTTCAGAGAAAATTTGCCAGGATTAGGACCAAGTCAGGGCTTTTGGCCAAGGCAAAGTTACGAGTAATGTAAAGATAAAGTGGGGGGAGGGATGTTTCATGGAATAACAGTGCAGAAGAGGGTCTTTCGTCCATCATATCTGCACCGATGCATGAAAGACACCTGACCAACTACCTAATCCCATTTGCCAGCACTTGGCCCATAGCCTTGAATGTTAAGACATGCCAATTGCGCATCCAAGTACTTTCTAAGGGTGTGAGGCAACCCACCTCTACCACCCTCCCAGGCAGTGCATTCCAGACCGTCACCATCCTCTGGGGATTGGTTGTAGCTGGCAGTCAGGTTAAATTACATTGGGGTGGAGGTTGGGGAATCCGTGAGGCTGAGGGAATGGGGATGCAGTGAAACAAAGGGAATGGGATGGGGAATCCAGTGAGGCTGTGGGGTTGGGGAATGCAGTGAGGCTGAGGGAATGGGGATAGGAAATCCAGTGGGGCTGTGGGGTTGGGGAAGACAGTGGGGCTGAGGGGGTGGGGAATGCAGTGAGGCTGTGGGGTTGCAGTGAGACTGAGGGGGTGGGGAAGGCAGTGGGGCTGAGGGGGTGGGGAAGGCAGTGGGGCTGAGGGGATGCGGAATGCAGGGAGGCCGAGGGGAATGGGAATGAAGTGAGGCTGTGGGGAATGGGGAATGCAGTGAGGCTGTGGGGATGGGGAATGCAGTGAGGCTGTGGGGATGGGGAATGCAGTGAGCCTGTGGGGATGGGGAATGCAGTGAGGCTGTGGGGATGGGGAATGCAGTGAGGCTGTGGGATGGGGAATGCAGTGAGGCTGTGGGGATGGGGAATGCAGCGAGGCTGTGGGGAATGGGAATGCAGTGAGGCTGTGGGGGTGGGGAATGCAGGGAGGCTGTGGGGGTGGGGAATGCAGGGAGGCTGTGGGGATGGAGAATGCAGTGAGGCTGTGGGGGTGGGGAATGCAGTGAGGCTGTGGGGATGGGGAATGCAGTGACGCTGTGGGGGTGGGGAATGCAGTGAGGCTGTGGGGGTGGAGAATGCAGGGAGGCTGTGGGGAATGGGAATGCAGGGAGGCTGTGGGGAATGGGAATGCAGGGAGGCTGTGGGGATGGGGAATGCAGGGAGGCTGTGGGGATGGGGAATGCAGGGAGGTTGTGGGGAATGGGAATGCAGGGAGGCTGTGGGGATGGGGAATGCAGGGAGGCTGTGGGGATGGGGAATGCAGTGAGGCTGTGGGGGTGGGGAATGCAGTGAGGCTGTGGGGGTGGGGAATGCAGTGAGGCTGTGGGTGTGGGGAATGGGAATGCAGGGAGGCTGTGGGGAATGGGAATGCAGGGAGGCTGTGGGGAATGGGAATGCAGGGAGGCTGTGGGGAATGCAGTGAGGCTGTGGGGGTGGGGAATGCAGTGAGGCTGTGGGGGTGGGGAATGCAGTGAGGCTGTGGGTATGGGGAATGCTGTGGGGAATGGGAATGCAGGGAGGCTGTGGGGATGGGGAATGCTGTGGGGAATGGGAATGCAGGGAGGCTGTGGGGATGGGGAATGCAGGGAGGCTGTGGGGATGTTGAATGCTGTGGGGAATGGGAATGCAGGGAGGCTGTGGGGGTGGGGAATGCAGTGAGGCTGTGGGTGTGGGGAATGGGAATGCAGGGAGGCTGTGGGGATGGGGAATGCAGTGAGAGGGAGGTTGTAGTCAAGGTGATGGAATTCAGTGGGTGTTCAAGGTGAATCAGGGATCGAGCTGTCACTGCCTAACCGGAAGGTTGTCAACCCATTACTCACCCGTTGTCTCTGCCCAACGCACAGCCCCGGGAGGCGGCCTCGACCCGATCAGTCCCTCCGCACAGCAGCAACTGCCAGCGGGAGAGTAGGAAACGCCGCAGAGAGACGCTGCCTCCACCTACACCGCCACCTGCAGGGCACTGGCAGAACGATTAACCCTCCACCTACACCGCCACCTGCAGGGCACGGTTAAATCGGTTCACCCTCCACCTACACCGCCACCTGCGGGGCACGAGCAGAACGGCCCACCGTCCACCTGCACCGCCATCTGCGGGGCACGGGCAGAACGGCCCACCCTCCACCCACACCGACACCTGCAGGGAACGGGCAAAATGACCTGCCCTCCAACGACAGCGCCCTCTGCAAAATACGGGCAGAACGACTCGTCCTCCATCGCCACAGTCAACTGCCGGGCACGGGGAGATCGCCTCGCTCTCCATCAGCACCGCCACCTGCAGGGCACGGGCAAAACGCCTCACCCTCCACCAGCACCGCCACCTGCCGGTCACGGGCATGACTCGCCCTCCACCGGCACCGCCACCTGCAGTACAAAGGGGGAAACGACCGGCCCCATGCAGGCCACAGTGAGAACTCCAGCGGATGCGAGAAATCTGAAATAAAATCAGCCAAGAATAACTAATGAGGTTTAAACAGAAAGTGCTGGGAAAAACTCTGCAACTCTGACAGCATCTGTAAAGAAATAGACATTTCGAATCAGCATGACTTCCTCCGAATGTGTGCGGGGTGAAGTGGAAGGACCTTTCTTTTTCTAGAATGTGCTAAAGGATTTTAGCCAGGATGAGCTGCAGGTGTTTTCAGGGTATTAACTTGCACAGAAACAGAGAAACTAGGAGCAGGAGGAGGCCATTGGTCGTTCGAGTCTGCTCCACCATTCAATATAATCATGGCTGATCATCCAACACAATAGCCTGATTTTGTCTTTCCTGTCCATATCCTTTATCCTCTTCGCTCCAAGTACTATATCTAAATGCTTCTTGGAAACATACAATATTTCGGCCTCACTCAACTGCTTCATGGGGTAGCGAATTCCACAGGCCGACCATTCTCTGGGTGAATAAATTTCTCCTCATCCTGTGCTAAATAGTCTACCTTGTATACTCAGACTGCGACCCCTATGTTGTGTTTTGTCCTTTGTACCTTAGGAAGGAATCCACCAAACACTTCAACTTGGCCAAACCAGAATCTTTTATTGAGTCTCGTGTGGTAAGATAGCAATCTGATACAGAGCACTGGGGCAGCACGGTAGCATGGTGGTTAGCATAAATGCTTCACAGCTCCAGGGTCCCAGGTTCGGTTCCCGGCTGGGTCACTGTCTGTGCGGAGTCTGCACGTCCTCCCTGTGTGTGCGTGGGTTTCCTCCGGGTGCTCCGGTTTCCTCCCACAGTCCAAAGATGTGCGGGTTAGGTGGATTGGCAATGCTAAATTGCCCGTAGTGTCCTAAAAAGTAAGGTTAAGGGGGGGGGGGTTGTTGGGTTACGGGTATAGGGTGGATACGTGGGTTTGAGTAGGGTGATCATTGCTCGGCACAACATCGAGGGCCGAAGGGCCTGTTCTGTGCTGTGCTGTTCTATCTATCACTGTGGTGAATGTAACTTGGTAATTCACACTGTATTTACCAATACCTTTGTAAGCGCAGTAGCATTATCCGACCACTAGGGGGAGTAGCTCTGGGAATGCTCAGGAGTTTGTACAGGGCTCCACCCTTGGCTCCACCCATGACTCCTCCCCCCGTGCTGCTGTATAAATACCCTTGTCCAGAGTCAGCCTGCAGTTCATCGCGAGTTCATCAACGGGTAACAGGCGGGCTCTGTAGTAAGTAGATTGAAACCATTGTTCACAGGTCACATGACCTTGGTCTAGAGACCACATGGTGTGTCTGTTGATTGGAGGTTGCACACCATCCATCTATGATAATAGCCCATAGGCGTATCACCACACTGGACACACCCAGCATCAGGAACATCCTTCCTGCATCTACCCTGTCTAGTCCTGTTACAGTTTTATAGGTTTCTATGAGATCCCCACCCCCCTCCAGTGAATATAATCCTAACTGACTCCTCTCCTCGTATGTCAGTCCTGCCATTCTGGGAATCAGTCTGGTAAACCTTTGCTGCACTCCTACTCGAGCAAGAACATCCTTCCTTGGATACGGTGACCAGAACTGCACACAATATTTCAGGTGTGTTCTGTGGTCTCACCAAGGCCCTGTAAAATTGCAGTAAGAGTTCCCTCCCCCTGAACTTGAAATCTCTCGCTGAGAAGGCCAACATGCCATTTGCCTTCTTTACTGCCTGCTTACATGCTTACCTTCAGCGTCTGCTGCACAAGGACACCCACGTCTCATTGTATAATCCCCTCTCTCAATTTATAGCCATTAAGATAATAATCTGCGTTCCTGTTTTTTGCTGCCAAAGTGAATAACCTCACATTTATACACATTATACTGCACCTGCCATGCACTTGACCACTCACTCAACTTGTCCAAATCAGTCTGAAGCATCACAGCATCCTCCCACCCACGTTTGTGTCACCTGCAAATTTGGAGATATTACATTTATTCATCTAAATCACTAACACATATTGTGAATATAGTGATAGAGCTTTACAGCATGGAAAGAGACCCTTCGGCAATGACCATCAAATACCTATTTACTCAAATCCCATTTTCCAGCACTTGTTCGTTCATAGCCTTATAGGCCTTGGGATCGCAAGTGCTCATCTAAATACTGCTTAAATGTTGTGAGGGTTTCTGTCTCTATCACCCTTTCAGGCAGTGAGTTCCAGCTTCTCACCACCCTCTGGGTGAGAACGTTTTCCCTCAAATCCGCTCTAAATCTTCAGCCCCTTACCTTAAATCTCCTCCTGATTATTAACTGCTCCACTAAGGGGAAAAGTTTCTTCCTATCTACCCTATCTATGCCCCTCATAATTTTATACCCTTCAATCAGGTCCCCCCTCATCCTTCTCTGCTCCAAGAAAACCAACCCCAGCCTATCCAGTCTCTCCTATTAGCTGAAATGCTCCAGCCCAGGCAACATCCTGGTGAATCTCCTCTGCACCCTCTCTGGTGCAAGCTCTGTCTTCCTATAATTGCCGATCAGAACTGCACACAGTACTCTAGCTGTGATCTAACGAGTACTGTTCCATCATACCCTCCCTGCTCTTATATTCTATGCCTCAATTAATAAATAACCACCTTATCTACCCGTCCTGCTGCCTTCAGGGATCTATGAACATGCACGCAAAGGTCCCGCTGATCCTCTATACTTCCGAGGAACCTACCATTCATTGTGTATTCCTTTGCCTTGTTAGTCATCCCAAAATGCTTACCTCACACTTTCCATGGTTAAATTCCATTTAGTACTGTCCTGCCCATCTAACCAGCCCATCTATACCACCCTGTAATCTAAGGCTTTCCTCCTCACTATTTACCACACCACAATTTTTGTGTCATCTGCAAACCTCCTACATTCACATCCAGATGATTAATGTATACTGCAAACATCAAGGGACCCAGCACTGATCCCTGCGGAAAATCTCTGGACACAGGTTTCCAGTCACAAAAACAACCTTCGACCATCATCCTCTGCCTCCTGCTACTAAGTCAAATTTGGATCTAATTTGCCAAATTGCCCTGAATCCCATGCGAGATCTTGTCGCATGGCAGCTAAGCCACTACAGTGCCGCGACCATAGGTCTGGCTGAATTCCCCAATGGAACCCTATTCTCAAGACCGGAAAACAGTTCTTGAGTGAGATGCACTCTGGTGCTTTTCTAACCACCTGCCTGGTGGTCACCCATTCCCTCTCTCTCCGCACTTTCTTAAGCTGCAGGGTGATTACATCTAAAGATGTGCTTTCCACGTAACTCTCAGCCTCGCAGATGCACCCCTAAGCCTCCAGTCGATGCTCAAATTCCGAAACCCGAAGCTCAAGTTGGTCAGACCGGTGGCACCTCCCATAAATGTGGTCCTCCAGATTGCAAGGAGTGTCTACGAATCCCACATGTTGCAGGTGGTACAACATACAGGACTGAGCTCCCCTGCCAAAACCTTAGTTAAAAGACTCTTACCATTAATTTATATCCAGTAGAAATGTATTTAAGTCTTTTGTTAAAAGCAAGAACACTTACCTTAATGTAGCTTTAAAGTCGAGAAAACAACTTACTCACTACCGACTGAGTATGTCTGGAGTACTCTGCTCTGCCACGCTGCTCTCTCGCATGTCAGCTTCTGTAGCTGTAACTTAACTATTATCATTTATATTCCTCAGTCTTTTATGCATTTGATTTTATACACAAGATCCTTCTGTCTTTTCTCTGAATTCCCACTGCCTCCAAATTCCCAATAAACCATTCTGTTCAGGTGCCAATTCATTTCAGAACCACCATGCAGTACACCACTAGTCACTGCCTGCCATTCGGAGAAAAACCTGTTTATTCCTACTCTTTATTTTCAGTCTGCCGACCAGTTTTCATTCCATCTCAATGCACAACGCCCAATCCCATGTGCTTTAATTTTACAGGCTATTCTCTTATGTAGGACTTTGTCGAAAGTCTTCTGAAAGTCCAAATAAACCACATGCAGTGGTTCCCCCTCTACTCATCATAGGCTGAAAAATCAAGGGCCAGATTCAAACATGGACTTCAGTGAAAAATAGTGGGAATGTGAATTATGTATCTCTAGTTGTTATGTGCTTGGATAATTGCAGCGGATTTGTCAAGCATGATTTCCATTTCGTAAGTCCATGCTAACTGTGTCCGATTCTGCCACTGTTTCCAAAGTGCTCTGCTACTAAATCTTTTAGAATGGACTCTAGAACTTTCTCCACTACTGACGTCAGGCTGACTGGTCTATAATTCCCTGTTTTCTCTCTACCTCCCGTACCAGCCCCCCCGGACAGGCGCCGGAATATGGCGACTAGGGGCTTTTCACAGTAACTTCATTGAAGCCTACTCGTGACAATAAGCGATTTTCATTTTTTCATTTCATAAATAATCGGGTTACATTAACTACCCTCCCACCTGTAGGAACTTTTCCAGTCTGTTATGTTTCTTAAATGAATGCTAGAAGTCGTTCAGCACTTGAATGATGGTTTATTGTGCTCCACAATCAATGACTTTGTTAGCTTTTACTTACAGAATGGCACTTGTAAAGATACTGCTTTTCTATGCTCTGCAACTAGGCCTAACCACACTTGCAGCCCTGAGCTCAACTTCCGTCCCTGTCCTGCTCCCCTGTCTCTCCAGCCAAAGTGAGCGAGGGCGGGCCTTCGGCGTCACTCTTATATGTCCCCGTGCTGCCCCCTGGTGGTACTTCCATTTCCCATCAGCCCCTTCTGTACACACTCAGGCGAGGATCACTACATCCCCCTTTTTCACTTTTATTTTGCATTGCAGAGCTGTAACTAAACACAAATTCAAACACAGTTAGGTTTATATACAAAGACAAGGCAGAGCAATGATATTGTCAGTCCATGTTCATAAGTTCAGACAGTTGGGTGCACGTCTGATCCGGGTAGACCTCCTGAGTGGGCATGGAGATCCAGAGTCTTTTACGTCCATTTGGACACCTGCTGCTGGAGTTCCAGGATGTTGCATGACAGAGTCCTGCAGATCTAGTGTTGGAAATACCTGTCGACGAGGTGTAACTTTTCGAAGGTCTCGGCGATTTCGTCGAAACAGTGTTCCATCGTCAGACTGCACAACGTAAGATCGTGGCGATATTTGGCGGAGAACCGTCGCCATGTTAGACCAGCCCCCAGCCGGGTGTCGCAACCTCACCGTATTGTTGATTGCCAACGGATGCAGTACTTTTGCCTGCTGGTCATAGTGCTGCTTTTGCACTTGACGTTGGTGACGCATCTTAGCCAGGACAGGCGAGTGATCGGGATTGGTGAATTGTAGTGCTGGTAATGTTGTCCGCACATTTCTGTTGAAGAGCATTTGAGCCGGTGATAGTCCAGAGCTCAAAGGTGACGAACGGTATGACAAGAGGGCCAAGTGTATGTCGGACTTTGAGTCCGCAGCCTTGTTGATTAGTTGTTTAATAATGTGGACACCTTTCTCCACCCTGCCATTCGATTGCAGAAAGTGTAGACTCGACGTCACATGCTTGAAGTTGTAGTGCTTGGCGAAGTCCATCCATTCCCAGCTGGCAAAGCAAGGACCATTGTCGGACATGACCGTCCGTGGGATGCTATGTCTGGAGAAGGTTTCTTTGCAGGCCTTGATGACTGATGCCGCTGTGAGATCCGGGAGTTTCAGTACTTCCGGAAAGTTGGAGTAGTAGTCGATGAGCAGAACATAGTTGCGGCCCATGGCGTGGAACAAGTCAATGCCAACTTTGTCCCACGGTGACGTGGCCATCTCATGCTGCTGCAGTGGCTCCTTGCATTGTGCTTGTCGTTGTCTTTGACACGTGTCACAGGTGAGCACCATGTTTGTTATGTCCTCGTTTATCCCTGGCCAGTAAACGGATTGTCGTGCTCTCCTTTTGCACTTTTCGGCACCAAGGTGCCCCTCGTGAATCCTGCGGAGCATGTCCGCCAGTGGGATGACGATTCTGTCATTCCGCAGTATGATGCCATCCACCACGGACAGTTCAGTCCTGACGTTTTGGAACTGTGGGCACCGCCCTCTTGGCCAGCCATGCTGAAGGTTGTGTATGACTTGAAGGAGGGTGGCGTCCTCCTGTGTCGCCTGACGAATTTGCTGCAGCCTCTCGTCCGTTGCTGGGAGTGTCTCCTTGCACCACTGTGCATGAGTTTCCACATCATTGATGGAAGCCAGTGGTGGGTTGTCAGCGTCCATGGCTCGTGAAAATGTGTCAGCTATTACAAGGTCCTTGCCAGGGGTGTAGACCAGCGTGAAGCCGTACCTCCGTTGTAGGCGCGGTGTCATATCATTTAGATCTTTGTCGATGATGTTTACCAGTGGCCTATGATCAGTTTCCACGAGAAACGTGGGGAGACCGTACACATAGTGGTGGAATTTGGTCACGCCTGTGATCAGCCCTCGGCACTCCTTCTCCATCTGTGCGTACCTGCACTCTGTGGCGGTCATCGCTCGTGAAGCGTAAGCCACTGGGACCCAGTCCGACTGGTCATTCTGTTGCAGTAGCACTGCACCAATTCCATGTTGACTGGCGTCGGTGGAGATCTTTGTAGGTTTTGCCGGGTCAAAAAATGCGAGCATTGGAGCTGCCATCAATTGGTGTCTCAGATCATCCCATTCATCTTGGTGATGTTGAGTCCAGGCAAACTCCGTGTCCTTCCTTATCACTTTCCTTAACGCCATCGTCCGTGCTGCCAGGTTCGGTATGAACTTGCCGAGGAAGTTGATGAATCCCAGGAACCTGAGCACCGCTTTCTTGTCATGTGGTCTCTGCATGCTCTGAATTGCGGCGATCTTCTCAGCGTCCGGCTTCACCCCGTGCTCTGATAGTGTGTCGCCCAGGAAGGTCAGAGAGGACCGTGCAAAGGTGCACGGCCCGGTTGAGCTTCAGTCCAAAGTGGTGGATCCTTTGGAAGACTTGCTTCAACCTCGCAATGTGGTCTTCCTCTGTCGTTGACCATATTATGATGTCATCCACATAGACACGGACACCTTCAATGCCTTCGGTCATCTGCTCCATTGTTCTGTGAAATATTTCGGATGCAGATATAATGCCGAAGGGCTTCTGATTATAACAGTACCTTCCAAACGGTGTTTTGAAGGTGCACAGCAGGTGGCTGGACTCATCGAGCAGCATTTGCCAGAAGCCGTGTGAGGCATCAAGTTTGGTAAATATGCGAGCTTGTGCCATTTCGCTCGTTATCTCCTATCGCTTGGGGATAGGATAGTGTTCCCTGCAAATGTTCTTGTTCAAGTCCTTGGGATCAAAACAGATCCTCAGTTCACCGGACGGCTTCTTAACACACACCAGCGAGCTGACCCAGTCAGTCGGCTGTGTGACTCGTGAGATAATGCCTTGAGATTGGAGACGTTGAAGTTCAGCTTTTAGCTTGTCCCATAATGGAGCCGGCACCCTCCGTGGGGCATGAACGACCGGTATGGCATCTTTTTTGAGCAGGATTTTGTATTTGTAGGGTAGCGTACCGATGCCAGAGAAGACGTCGGGGTACTCGCTGAGTAGCAGCTGTATGTCATCGGCAATGCGTGATGAGTCAGCCGCGTGCATGAAGATCCTTCGAATTAGCCGCAAACCCTTGCAGGCTTGAGCACCTAGCAGTGAGGATCTTTTGTCATCTACAATTTCAAATCGTAGTCCTGTTGTGACTGTTTTGTTGGCAACTTGTAGGTGGCAGGATCCCTTTGAGGTGATCAGTTAACTTGCATGCGGCAGGTAACATCTCGTGCGTCCCTGGGACGGATGCGAGATCTTTGCTCGTCATCAAGTTTGCGGACGCTCCCGTGTTCAGCTTGAACGTGATGGGGAAGTCATTGACTTGCACCGTAGCACTCCATTCGCTTGCGGAGTCGATGGCATGCACGTGTCAAGGCTTTGTTGTCAGCTCCTGTGGTTCCGCTGTGGCGTTTATGATTCCAATGGCGTACGTGTTCTCCCAGGAGTGGAATTCTTCATGGTTGGAGAAATTTTCTTCGGGTGCCGGAGCGTCCATTACATCAACTGTGCGTACTTTAAAGTCTCCATGCCTTTGCATTGTGGAGTAATATTTGGCTGTGGACTGATTTGGGAGGCACAATGGTTCATTTTGGAGTATTTTCTGCACCTTTTTCCTTGTGCAGGACATTGCCCTTTTAAATGGGTGGAGCCACAGTGATGACACGTCGTGACATCATGCGTATGTTGCGTTCACGCATGCGCAGTGCGACTTTTAGTCTGGGGCCGGTATTGCGAGAAGTGCGCATGCGCGTACCGAGTACTTCCGGGGACGCGTCTTTCGGGATGGCGCGCAGAGGGGCCGGCGACCGGAAGAGAGGGCCCATGAGGAGAGGTCACCTTTTTCACATCTGCCTCGTGGTGAGTTTTTTCAAAGGTATGTTTGTCAGACAGCTCCAGTAACTGCTGCTTTTTCTGCTCCTGTAGTAAGCATTTATCTATGGTGGTTTTCAGTGTTAAGTCATTTTGCAGCATTAATGATTCTTTTAGATTTCCGTCGGCAAGACCATAGATTAATTGATCTCTGATGAGTGAGTCTGTTAAATCAGTATAGTTGCAACCTTGTGCTAGCAAGCGCAGATCTGTTATAAAGTGGGAGATAGTCTCCCCGTTTTTTTGGAATCTGTTACGCAGGTTGAATCTTTCAATGATTTCATTGAATTGTGATTTACAGTGGTCATGAAATTTTGCCACTATTGTTGTATTTTATATTTTCCCCGCGTCTTGACTGTGATAGAGAAATTCAAACAGCATTCATTAGATAAGCAAAACTGAACTTTATTCACTAATTAGAACTGCTAGCAGAAATGGCAGAAACTTGGAGTCGGAAGGCAGTCAATTACAAACTGCGGAGTCCGTCCCAAGTCTGCGATATTACAGGAAAAGAAGGCGATTCTTATACATTATAGGATCAAGATAACATGAATACAACTCGGTTAGGAATTTGATCAAAAGTAAAACATAAGTAATAATCGTTACAATGGCGTCACCTTGCTGACCTCCAGGGGACTTGAGTTTCATATCATTATCTTGTCTTTGTTTTAAGAAAGGGAAGAAGTTGTTTAGGAACAGGAAGAAATAGTTGTTCAGCTTGTTATGTATTAAGACTACTTCTAGCTCCAAGCCTTATCTAGACTCTCAGGACATGCTGTCTATGTGTATTCTGAATCTGTGTCTTAGTTAAATTCAATTGTACCAAGAAGACTTGACTAGTTTTCCCATCATGCCATTATTTGCTTCACACAATACCGCACTCCCCCCTTTTGTCATATCATGACAACTAGCTAAATAGGTATATCCATGATTCGTTTGAAAATGCATTTACACAAGCAGGCAAGCAATCCTATCCCTAGTAGCATTAGTAGCAGTAGAAAAAAGGCCTTAAAGATCCAGTCAAATAATCCATGACCCAACCACCCTAGCCAACCCGGCGGGTTATAGTCGTGAAATTCACTGCCAATTTCTTGAATTTGAGCAGCCTGTCTCTTAATATGGTCGGCCAGGTTAGTGATATTTTCAGAGCCATCTGGAATGTAAGTACAGCACTCTTGGCCTATGATAGCGCACGTTCCTCCCTGCGAGGCTACCAGATAATCCAAAGCCAGTCGATTTTGTAATGCCACGGTCCGGACAGTCACTAGCTCAGCTGAGACCTCGGCCAGTGCCTGTCCAGTGTCCCTGGCTTCTGTTGCCGTTACGTTTGCCAGATGTTCCAATGCTGAGGCCATGTAGATCAGTTCGTTCATGCCTTGCCCGTTCCGTTTTAGAAATTGTTCTTTTTGCTCGCGAGGGGGAGTGCTTAAGGGTGCTTAAGGGTGGGTCGATGATGCATTTGGGGTATGACATATCCCAAAAAGCAGGACCCTGTCCAATCAATGGGGAGCCACGGATATGCTTTAGTGCCGCATATGAAATAGGTTCCATTGTAGGCTGTAAAATCATCAGCTGATGTCATCCAGGGGATTGTATTGGTAGGTTGCACCTACTTTGCCCCATTAACTTTCCTTTCCCTGATTTATTAAAACATATGGGACCTTGAACATTATACGAGTGGACAGTGAGGGAGGGTGGAGTTAAGGCATGATTACAGGTAGGTTGATACGAAGCTGAAAATTTAGTCATGTCATAGCCAGCAGATCTCCATATTTTCATATTCCCCCTATCTCCCCTGATTCCTGTTTGATTTTGTCGTACAATCCATTCAACTGTTTCTGTGGTATGAAAGGGGAGAGATAGGAGAGGTATTCCTTCCCTTGACTGGACGGGGATATGGGTACAAACCCAACACTTGCTAATATTCAATTTTTCGGCGTAAAGATATGACATATGTAAATAGGTATTGGAAGGCAGGTCTCGTTTAGTTCGTTTTTTTTTTACTAACGAGTGGCCATTAAGGCTAAGTAGTCCAGAAAGTCCAAAAATTATACTGAAGATCTTCATCCTGTGTTCTCATCTGGGTTGGAGACTATCTTTTTGCAATCGGATAGATGTATCCAACTTGAACGTCCTTCAAGTTTGACCGAAGTTGGCGTCGTCAGTAATACGAGGAAGGGTCCGCTCCAGCGTTGTCCTAGTTTCTTTCTGTCCCAGTTTTTTTACCAACACGAGGTCTCCGGGTTTGACCACTGGATATCGAGGGGCGGCTGTCCCTGTCATTACTGGTAGATGTACCTGTTTTACCTGTGAGTGAAGAAACTTCAAAGAAAGTGTTAATTGCATCAAATAGTTCTGGATTTGTTCCCCATCACATGGAGGTCTACTCCCTCTAGGGGTTTTTTTCATGGGCATCCCAGGGAGTCCTCATTGGCCGACCATAGACTATCTCTGCAGCTGACAGTCCGGTCCGCGAATGGGGAGTCACTCGCATGTGAAACAGTGCCAAGGGTTATACTTTTAGCCAATTTTACCCAGTTTCTTCAGTTAATTTAGATAATTTTTCTTTTAAAGTCCCATTGGCTCTTTCCAGAATTCCTGCTACCTGCGGGTGATACGCGCAGTGCAGTTGCTGTTCAATTACAAGGGCTTTGCACAATTCAGTATTGATCTGAGCTACAAAATGTGGTCCATTGTCTGAGCTCACCATTTTGGGTACCCCAAAACAAGGAATGACTTCCGTTAACAACAACTTCACTACTGTATGTGCCGTACAATTAGTGGTGGGGAAGGCTTCAATCCATTTACTAAACACATCGATTATTACTAAACAATATTTATAGCACTGTGCTTTTGGCAATTCGATAAAATCAAGCTGTATACAAGCAAAAGGATCATCTGGCAAGGGAGTGGTTCCCGGAGGGCATTTAATACCTTTACCCTTATTATGTTTCATGCAAATGACGCATCGATCCAGCCGCGTTTGCGCTGCTGTATTCAAATCTGGGTACCACCAAGTTTTTAGGAGTAGCTGTACCACTCCCTCCTTGCCAAGATGGGTACAAGAATGCAAATAATTAACAAGTAACGGCAATAAAGAATTCGGAATACAAACTTGACCAACTGGAGTCAGCCAGAGGTCTCGTGTCAAGGAGTGCGAACACCCCATTGACTTCCATAGTGTTCACTCAGAATCAGAGGCGTCCCTCTGTAAATTTTGAACTTCAGCTATCTCTGGCATGCCCTTCGTCCGCAATGCAGGTACCTGGTTTAGAGCCTGATTAGCCCCACTGGGAACAATTAAAGAGGTTGATGAAGCTGCAGTTTTAGCAGCTGAATCAGCACGGGCATTTCCTAATTGAACAGGAGTGTCACCCTTCGTGTGCGCAACGCATTTAATAATTGCCAATTGACGGGGAAGCTGAATAGCATTGAGGAGATTTTTAACCCAAAGAGCATTTTGAATGGGAATTCCCGTAGAGGTGAGAAAACCTCGCTGTTGCCAGAGGCGGCCGAAATCATGGGGTCATGCCAAAGGCATATCTAGAATCACTGTAAACATTAGTACTTTTGAGGGCAGCACGGTGGCCTAGTGGTTAGCACAACCGCCTCACGGCGCTGAGGTCCCAGGTTCAATCCCGGCTCTGGGTCACTGTCCGTGTGGAGTTTGCACATTCTCCCCGTGTCTGCGTGGGTTTCGCCCCCACAACCCAAAAATGTGCAGAGTAGGTGGATTGGCCACGCTAAATTGCCCCTTAATTGGAAAAAATAATTGGCTAATCTAAATTTATTAAAAAAAAAGGAAAAAAACATTAGTACTTTTGTCTGTGGCCAAAATACATGCTCGAGTAAGGGCGAATAGCTCGGCTTGTTGTGCAGAGACAGGGGTCTGGAAGGCTGCTGCTTCCTGCACGTCAGTGTCGGTTACCACGGCATATTTCGACTGTGGGACGGGAAATGGGGAAATGGAAGAACTGCCATCAACATAAAAAATTAGATCTGGATTATCAATAGGCCTGTCTGTTAAATCCGGGCGAGGTGCGGTAAGGAAGTGATTCCGAAGTAAACAATCGTGTGGTGGGTCCTCAAGGTTATCGGGGGGCTGTTCGAGGAACACAGCAGGATTTAAGGTTGAACAATAATGAAAAGAGAGGTAGGGGTTTTGCAATAATGAAACCTCATAGCGGCTCAATCGTGCTTAAGTCAGATGCTGGGTTTGCTGAGACGTTAGGAGAGCCACGATAGAATGTGAAGTATGCACTTGTACTGGTTGGTGAAGGGTTAGATTGGAGGCTGCCTGGACTAATAAATGGACAGCAGTAAGAATTTGGGTGACAAGGTCTGTCATACATAGGTCGTGTGCTGGGGCGGTAGCCAGGACATTTTTCAGAGTAATAAAAGATAGCTTTGCTGAATCAGGTAGTTCAAACTTAAGAGGAGCATTTTGAGAGGAGTACGGAGTTAATTCTTTAGAATGCACAGTAACATTAGGAATCCATTGTCTGCAAAAGTTCACTAATCCTAAAAAGGCTCGCACCTGCTTGGGCAATGTAGGAAATGGGGTCTGCAGTATAGGAGTAATGCATTCCTGAGTAAGGGAGCGATCAGTAGCACTTATTAGGACATCCAAAAATTTGACTTGTCGTTGGCCTTTATGAACTTTAGCGGGCGGGATCACATATCCCCATGAATGGAGACGGATGAGCAGGTAAAAAGTGTCACGTTGGTTAGCAATGAAATCAGGGCTGGCAAGGAGTAAGTCATCAACATATTGAATGATGGTGGAGCCACCAGGAGGTGCTAATGTCGCTAACTGGGAGTGCAATGCCTGTGAGAAAAGGGTTGGAGAATGAATGAAGCCCTGTGGAAGTCGAGTCCAAGTGTATTGCGTCTTCTTAAATGTAAAGGCAAACAAATACTGTGATTCAGGGGCGAGGGGTATAGCAAAAAAGGCATGTTGCAAATCAACAAGGGTAAAAATAGTCGCTTCCGGTGGGACATTGCTAAGGATTGTCCCTGGATTTGGGACAATAGGATGTAAGGGTTCAACTATCTGATTAATAAGCCGGAGGTCTTGGACTAAACGGCATTCGGATGGTCTTCCTATCTTAGGAACTGGAAGAATCGGGGTGTTACAGGGTGATTGGCACGGTATCAGAATTCCCTGTTGAAGGAACGATTGAATCATGACCGAGACTCCTTCTTCAGCCTCGGGCCGCAAAGGGTACTGTGAAATAGAGGGTAAGGGCATATCAGGTTTGACTCTAATAACAACAGGAGGGACATTAGTGAGACCAACTTCGTGTTTGGAGGCTGCCCATAAATCTGTGGGTAGTTCAGGAGTCGTAGATCAGGTTGAATGATGATGGTGCAGTGTGCCAATGTGGACAAATGGGCGTTTAAAATATTCTAAAGTGCCTGCGGGTAGGGTTTGACTATCATTAAGGAAAGGATCAACTTGTCCTCGTAGTGCAGCTGCCAGAAATCCCAAGGACTTGGCACTGTAGCCTTCGTTGACAGAAAGGGTCACGTGGGGTGATACAAGTCTCAACTGACGCCATAGGCTGTGGGGTAAATCGACAAGAAAGGCAGACCCTTCTTTTGTCTTGGTAAATGCTCTCCAAATCGGGCGAGGTTACTGTATGATTGTAGCAAAGAGTGACATGTGGATTGGGAATATCTAAGGGAGGTGAAAAGTGTGAGGGATCAAAATCAATCGACCACCACTGTGGAGTAGTGAATAGGGGAAAGTTTCGAAGCTGGGCCTGCGGGATAGGTGATATGGTAATGCGGTTATCAAGCCTTGGGTCACTATATTCTCTCATCTGGACTCTATCGGGTGTTTTAAACAGTGGTACTCAGGGTTAACATTAGCTGCCAGCATAGAACACAGAGCAATCAGGCGCAGGCACAGAAGTTATTAAATTCTGCAGCTGGTGACCTCGTATTTGAGACAGTTCTATAAACATACCATTATCAATGCACTTGTATTACCGCTCCGAATTTGCAGTGTCTGTCTGCCTAATATGGTCAGGTGTCGCTAGTTGAGGTACATCCTTCCTGGGAGAAGACTATGACTGGGACATATTTCAGTCAATTTTCAATATTTGCTATTTACCCGGTTTTTTTTGGAAAGAGACATTACTGGATGTTTGTTATTTCTTTTTATTTCAAATGAACTGAACCACCGCCGAGTCTATCTGGACAGCCTGAAACGATCTGAAGTTATTTTAGACAAGAATCCATTGTTAAGTTCCTAACCGTAATCTTGTTTTGACTTTGCTCCCCTTTTTTTTTTCATTTTGGGAGATTTGTCATCCTCAGATATTCCTGAACAAAAACTAAAGGAGTGTTTTAGCAACTTTCTAATCAAGGTGGATAGCCTAACTTGGTTCTTTTCCATATGCGCATTCCGTTTTCAAGATCTGTCAATTCTATACTCAATTTTACTTCTTTATCCTGCCAGCTGGCTAACAAGGAGGCATCCTTCAATTTTGGACAATATTTACTTACAGAATGGCACTTGTAAAGATACTGCTTTTCTTTGCTCTGCAACTAGGCCTAACCACACTTGCAGCCCTGAGCTCAACTTCCGTCCCTGTCCTGCTCCCCTGTCTCTCCAGCCAAAGTGAGCGAGGGCGGACCTTTGGCGTCACTCTTATATGTCCCAGTGCTGCCCCCTGGTGGTACTTCCATTTCCCATCAGCCCCTTCTGTACACACTCAGGCGAGGATCACTACATATACAATCTTGGAAGATGACGAACAATGCATCCACTCTTTCTGGGGTCACTGACTTAAGTACTCTGGGATGTAGATTATCACGTCCTGGGGACTTATCGGCCTTCAATCCCATCAATTTCCCCAAAGTATTTCTCTATTAATACTGGTTTCCTTCAGTTTCTCCCTCTCACTAAACCCTGTGTTCCCCAAAGTTATTTGTGTCCTCCTTTGTGAAGACAGAACCAAAGTATGTATTTGGTTGGTCAGCCATTTCTTTATTCCTGAAGGATTCAGAATTTGGGTTTTCCTCCATTTTGTATTGTTCCTCCATTTTGTGTCGATCAGAACAGAACGACTGTCTGTTGAATTAGCTGAATTTCATTTTGGACAAAACATGCAAATCAGACATAACTAAGGAGGCTGGCTCCTCTTGTTTGCTATGCTCACTACCAAGAGTAGCTCATGGCCATCTGACATTGGTTCCTGCTCATTAACAGTTGTTGTTTGTGGTAGTCACCACTGTTGTATTATTGTGGTGAATGTAACTCCGTAATTCACACTATTGTATATACATGAGACCATGCATTTGTAAGCGCAGTTGCGTTGCCCGACCACTAAGGGGAGTAGCGCTGGGAATGCTTAGGAGTTTGTACAGGGCTCCACTCTTGGCTCCGCCGACAACTCCTCCCCCTGGACTGCTGTATAAATACCAATGCTCAGAGCCAGTCGTTCAGTTCATCGAGAGTTCAACGCGGAACAGGCTGGCTCCGTTGGAAGTAGATTAAAACCACTATTCATATTTTAAAGCATGTGTCTAGTGAATTTATGGTTCCATCAATTTAATCTACTTAAGAAACAGTCAGGATCAATCATGGAATCAGCCCTCAAGCCTGAGCGACTGGAACTCGACCCGCAGGATGCAGAGCCAAAAGAAATTTTTTCTCATTGGCTGCGGTGTTCTAAAGCCTACCTGGCGGAAACAAGCACAGCCGAAACAATGGAGGAGCAGAAAATGAGCCCACTTCACGCGAGGGTGAGCCACAGAATCTCTACTCAACTAAACTGTGCCGGTTCGTATACTGAAGCCCTAGCGTTACTCGACAAAATGTATGTGAGGCCTGTTAATGAAGCCTATGCACGACACGTGTTCACTACTCGCCGCCAGCGGCCTACGGAATCACCCGCAGAATTCCTGAGAGAGCTTAAAACTTTATCTAGTGACTGTAATTACCAGGCGGTTACCGCGGCAGAACATAGAGAACTTGCTGTACTCGATGCCTTTGTTGCGGGCCTTAGGTCAAATTATGTGCGCCAGCGACTGCTGGAAAAGGGGGCCCTAAATCTTGAAGCGACTGTTGAACTTGCTGCCACTATGGAGGTCTCCTTCCGCAGCCTCACCTCGTTCCCCGCGGACCCCACGACCCCGTCATGGGCCCCGACCAGCGACTCCCCCACGCCTGCGCCGTGCGGCCGCCCAGCCACAATGCTGCCCCAGCCTGCCACTTTTGCGGCCAGAATCAGCACTCGCGGCAGCACTGCCTGGCCCACAACGTGACCTGCAGCAGCTGCGGGTGAAAAGGACACTATGTCAGAGTGTGTCTGGCGAAGAAAGCCCCAGCCTCTAACCCAAGGGTGGGCAAACTATGGCCCACGGGCCGCATGCGGCCCTCCAAAGGTCTTTATGTGGCCCACCAAGATCAAGTCATTAAAAAAAAAAATTTTTTTTTTTTTTTTAATTCTTTATATTTTCTTAATAAGGTTAATGGGAGGTGGCTGTTGGGTTACTGGTATAGGGTGGATATGTTGACTTGAGTAGGGTGATCATTGCTCGGCATAACATCGAGGGCCGAAGGGCCTGTTCTGTGCTGTACTGTTCTATGTTCTATATGAGGCGCCCAGAATCATATCCGGGTGATACGCCATTTTTGAAAAGTAGACAAAAAGAGGGCTAAAGGCAGGATGCCGCCAGGGAAGCGCTGAGGTATATGCTGCACGCTAATTGGTTACAACCGGGACTATTAATTAATATACTATGCGGCCCTTTAAAATTGTGAATTTCTGAATGTGGCCCTTGCACGGAAAAGTTTGCCCAACCCTGCTCTAACCCTTCCACGGCTCAAAGCACTCATTCCCTTAATTCACAGGCCCGCAGGCCCCGAAATGCTGCAGCCTGTATGCCGACTCCGCCCCCACCCGACATGTGCGACTCATGGGGGCGGCCATCTTGGCAATCCTCCTCTATGCGGCCGGCCATGTGCGACTCATGGGGGCAGCCATCTTGGCAATCCTCCTCCATGCGGCCAGCCATGTGCGACTCATGGGGGCGGCCATCTTGGGATCCATCCCCTTCAAACTCTGAAACTCACCTCGACGACCACGAACTCAGAGGGCAATCATCACGGGGCCACTCCAGCACAGCTGATCGAGCCGCCGACTACCCGCAACTCACCGCAGTCACTCTGGGTCAATCGCGCCCGAAGCATCTGCTAAACTCGATGACAGAGGTCCAAATCAACGGGTACAGCACGCCATGCCTTTTCGACTCCGGGAGTACTGAGAGCTTCATACACCCAGATCTGATAAGACGCTGTTCGCTCCCCATTTTCCCCATGCGGCAAACTATCTCTCTCGCTTCGGGCTCCCACTCTGTCCAGATCCAGGGGCGCACCGCCGCGACACTCACAATCCGAGGCGCTAGCTATGCAAAATTTGAACTCTACGTCTTGCCCGAACTCTGCGCGCCACTCTTATTAGGCCTAGATTTTCAATGTAACCTTAAGAGCCTCACCCTCAGCTTCAAAGGGCCCCTGCCCCCACTCACTATCTGCAGCCTCGCCATGCTGAGAATCTCCCCCCCTCCCCTCTTTGCCAACCTCACCCCGGACTGTAAACCCATAGCCACGCGTAGCAGGTGATACAGCCTGCAGGATAGGGTGTTCATCCGATCGGAGGTCAGAAGGCTTCTCAGTGAGGGGATCATAGAGGCCAGCAACAGTCCCTGGAGAGCTCAGGTGGTGGTCATGAAGACCGGGGAAAAATTCCGTATGTTTGTCGACTATATTCAAACCATAAATAGATTTACGCTCCTTGAGGCGTATCCCCTCCCCAGGATTGCAGACATGGTAAACCAGATCGCCCAGTATCGGCTCTTTTCCACGGTGGATCTGAAGTCTGCATACCAGCAGATCCCAATCCGCCCGGAGGACCGCCACTACACGGCAATCGAGGCCGATGGCCGCCTCTTCCATTTCCTCCGGGTCCCCTTCGGCGTCACTAACAGGGTTTCGGTGTTCCAACGAGCAATGGACCGAATGGTGGACCAGTACGGGCTGCGGGCCACATTTCTGTAGTTGGACAATGTCACTATCTGCGGCAAGAGGCTGCAACCCCGGTGCTCCGCAGATCACAGCGGACAGTCCGACCACCGGACAGACTCAATTTATGAACCACCACCCCTGCCGGACTTGATTTTTTTGTAGGGGGTGAATGTGGTGAATGTAACTCCGTAATTGACACTGTATTATATATACATGAGACCAGTTGCGTTGCCCGACCACTAGGGGGAGTAGCGCTGGGAATTCTTAGGAGTTTGTACAGGGCTCCACCCTTGGCTCCGCCCACGACTCCTCCCCCTGGACTGCTGTATAAATACCAATGCTCCGAGCCAGTTGTTCAGTTTATCGAGAGTTCAACACGGAACAGTTGTAAGTAGATTAAAACCACTGTTCATATCTTAAAGCACATGTCTAGTGAATTGATGGTTCTATCAATTATATTGTATATATTGGTATTACGGTAAGGCCCCTGTACTACAGGTACGGGGGTAGATCCCTGCCTGCTGGCTCTGCCCAGTAGACGGAGTATAAATGTGTGTGCTCTCCGAACAGCAGCCATTTTGTCAGCTTCTGTAGGAGGCCACACATCTCTGTGTAATAAAGCCTTGATTATTCTCTACTCTCGATTCATCATAATTGATAGTGCACCAATTCATTACACAGATGGACCTCCACATCAAGCCAGATCGCCTGCAGCTTCATCCTCAAGCAGACAACACCAAAAAGGACTTTGAACATTGGCTAGCTTGCTTTGAAGCGTACATCGGGTCTGCTCCAGACCCAATCTCAGAAGCCCAGGAGCTCCAGATTCTGTACACGCGGCTGAGCTCCAACATCTTTCCCCTCGTCCAGGACGCGCCGACCTACGCAGAGGCCATGGGGCTACTGAAGGAGAATTACGCTCAGCAGACCAACAAGATCTATGCCAGGCACATCCTGTCCACGCGGCACCAACTTCCCGGTGAGTCTGTGGAAGATTTCTGGCGTGCTCTGCTCGCCCTGGTGAGAGACTGTGATTGCCAGGCCATTCGGCCACTGAACATTCAAACCTGCTAAAGAGAGGCGTTTGTTACGGGCATAGGGTCTGACTACATCCGCCAGCACCTCTTAGAAGGGGCCATGCATGACCTCGCGGCGACCAAGAAACTAGCGCTCCCGCTCACGGTCACCTCACGCAATGTACAGTGTGCCAAGCCCGCTCAATCGCCGCTATTGCCCCTGCACCCCCCCCCACGTGCGGCCAGTGGGCACCGCCATCTTCCTCTCCTCAGACCACATGCGGCCCATGGGCTGCGCCATCTTGCTCCACCCACAACATGTGCGCCCGTGGGCACCGCCATCTTACCCGCCTCAGGACCCCTGCCCGTCGGGCACTTCATCGGGCCGCTCATCGCCTGCAACCGCTGACGACCACTCGCGTCTTGCCTCGGTCATGATCGACCAGTCTCGGCCGCACAACCTTGCGACGAAGTTGACAAAGGTGAAGGTCGACGGGCACGAGATATCCTGCCTTCGGGCATCCGGGAGCACTGTGAGCTTCATCCAGTCCAATACGGTAAGGCGCTGCTCCATCATGGTCCACCCCGCTAACTGAAGAATCTCTCTGGCCTCTGGATCCCACTCCATGGTGATCCGGGGGTACTGCATCGCCACCCTCACCATCCAGGGCATGGAGTCCAGCGGCTTCCGGCTCTACGTCCTCCCCAACCTCTGCGCTGCCTTGCTACTCGGCCTGGACTTCCAGTATAACCTCCAGAGCCTAACCCTGAAATTTGGTGGGCCCCTACCAGCCCTTACTGTTTGCGGCCTCACGACCCTCAAGGTCGACCTGCCTTCCCTGTTTGCAAACCAGTCGCCACCAGGAGCAGATGGTACAGCGCCCAGGACAGGACCTTCATCAGGTCTGAGGTCCAGCGGCTGCTGCAGGAAGTATTATCGAGGCCGGCAATAACCCCTGGAGAGCCCAAGTGGTAGTGGTGAAAACCGGGGAGAAAAACAGGATGGTCGTTGACTACAGTCAGACCATCAATCGGTACACGCAGCTCAACGTTATCAAATGTTAAATATTTAATAAAAACATTTCCCATAAAAAGTCTGTGGTGAGATAAACAACCTAAATCCCACTGTTATTTGTTTCAACAACCAATGGTGTTTCAGTGAGAGACGACTATTACTGTACATTAAGTTGCAGGGTTACACAACATGGTTGCGAACTTTCTCACACTAAGATCCCCTCTCAAATGTTTTCTGTATTTTATTTTCCACACTGCACAGGCTTCATTCACATACTCTATTGGCATATCAAACTTCTGCATTAAAAAAAAGACAGCTACAGCGGCAGGAATTTGTCAACCGACAAATTAAAACCAATAAGAAAACAATCAGCAACCCCCACCCCACCAACCATGAGGGTTGGTTTGTGATCACTGTACTCCCACGGTGCTACAAGGCTGTCTCAGAGAAAGTAATGACCCTGGTAGGAACTCCTAGTGCTCTGATAAAAGGCCATTGAGCTGAAATGTTGCTTTGATTTTCTAATTGGGCTTGGGAACCTAATGCCTGGATAACCTCTGGGTCCTGACTCCGCAGTCCAACTTTGTCACTCCCACGATGCTATCATGAAATGTAAGTGCCCGAATTTGGCTGGTGCTCAGCGCTGAGTGTAACCATGAGGAAGCTGCCTGCTGTGTGCAAGCGGCAAAGGCAGATGTAGGCCATCTTGGGAGCTTCACTGAGCACAAAAGTGGCCAAATAACGAAAAGGAAAGTAAAGTATTAATTATAATCTTTATTAGTGTCACAATTAGGCTTACATTAACAGTGCAATGAAGTTATTGTGAAAATCTCCTCGCCGCCACACTCCGGCGCCTGTTCAGGTACAACGAGGGAGAATTCAGAAAGTCCAATTCACCTAACAAACATGTCTTTCGGGACTTGTGGGAGGAAACCCACACAGACACGGGGAGAACATGCAGACTCCGCACAGACAGTGACCCAAGCCTGGAATCAAACCCAGTTTCCTGGCTCTATAAAGCAACAGTGCTGATGATTGTGTTACCGTGCCACCTGTAGATGATCCGGCGCAAGACTCCCTCATAGTCATGAACTCTGCTCCTCTCTTCACAGACGCTGTTTTTATTTCAGATTCCTAGCATCCGCAGTCTTTTTGGTCACCCGTCTGTATTCAATCCCAATGTGCACTATGGAATTTATTGTAAACCACAGTAAGTGAAACTGCCATGCTATTGTGTGTGGCTGAGGTTTGTTACAAGCATGTTCATGAAAACACAATGCACTTATTTATGTGTGGTGAATGTGATTCACACCGGATTGTAATCTGTATACAGTATACATGTGTCTGTATTGTAAGTGCAGTTGCACTACCTGTCCTCCAGGGGGAGTAGCTCTGGGAATGCTCGAGTTGTATGGGGCTTCTCCCTTGGCTCTGCCCAGGACTCCTCCCCCGGAAGCTGCTGTATAAAAGGTCAGTGCCACATGGTCAGCCGGCCAGTTCACCGAAAGTTCAATGGCTAATAGGCTGGCTCTGTTGTGAGTATATTAAAACCGCTATTCTAATCCTACAAGCACGTGTCTGTAGAATTGTTGGTTCCAACATTATGCATTGCTTCATCTATCTTTATAACCAGTGAACATGTAATAGAACCTCCTCCCAGACCTCCAGCACACACTGTAGCTCTACATTATAACACATGGCAACCTTGCTGGTTATATATCCAGTAAACAATATAAGTGTGACACCACTCCCCTCTGGTTACACCAAAATGTCAGAATGTCCTTGCAAAGGTTCACTGTGGTTTAATTGGTCTGTCTACTGACTGCACAAAGAATGCTCTGATCTAGTTAAGAGTTCAACTTCTATGTTTCAGTGGCAAATCAGCGACAACTTTGATGAGGCAAAATTAACAATTGTAGTGGTATCTGCTTCTGCAGTTATTCACCAAACCCTCCTCAGAAAAATTATCTTTAGGTAACATGAATGCTTCTTATTATTTGTTTGCAAATATTACCTTTCATGGGAGGATGGCAGACAGTGGCACATTGGCAATGCCGCTGGATGAGCAATCTAGAGGCCCAGACCCTCACTCTGGGGAGATGGATTAAAATCCCGCAATTGCAGCTGATGGGATTTAAATTCAAATAATAACATCTGAAATATAAAGGCGGTATGGTGGCACAGTGCTGCCTCACAGTGCCAGGGACCTGGATTCTGATGTTGGTCGACTGTTAAGTGTACAGTTTGTACGTTCTCCCCGTATCTGCGTGGGTTTCCTCCAGGTGCTCCGGTTTCCTCCCTGATGTACCATCAATTGGACGCGAGACATGATGAAGGTCCAAACTTAGGCTTTAATCAGCTAGATGTTAGCCCGGTGGTCGACGACAGTGCAAGGCCGACCGCCGGGAACTCTGGGTACTTATACCCCGCCTCCAATGGGAAACCAGTGCTCTGCACCAATGGCAGTGCTCCGATTCATACCACCACATTCACCCCTTGTGGAGAAAGAAGCCGGGGGGGGTGGTGTTGTAAGGGGAACGGAGAGAGGGGGGGGGCCCGAGGACTGGTGGTATGAGTAGAGACAATCGAGAAGATGGGGGCTGCCCACTGGCTTGTGGCAAAAATGAACACAACCGAATACAGTTGGGTGCAAAATAATTACAATAGAGTCCAATAAAGTCCCATGGTTGCATCAGATGGACGTGATCAGCCTGTCGGGTGCCCGTGGTGTTCTGGTGGACCGTCGCAGTGGAGCCGGTGACGTCGGGCCGGTGGTCGTCCTTGACTCCGGGAGCGTCGGTCGTAGGTGTGTCTCCGTACCCCGCGCCGGTGGTGGAGACGCTGTGATCGGGGAAGGGGGGGGGTCTGTGCGCTGGGTCATGGGGGTGCAGGGGGCGCTGGGGGGAATTGGGGTTGGGGAGGAGGTGTTGATGTAGGGGGAAGGCTGCACGCCGGCGGATGCCAGGTCCCGAAGCGAGACCGTATCCTGCTGACCGTCGGGATACTCCACGTACGCATACTGCAGGTTGGCGTGGAGTAACTGGACTTGCTAAACCAACGGGTCGGACTTGTGCACCTGCACATGCTTCCGGAGCAAGATGGGCCCGGGGGTGGCCAGCCAGGTCAGGAGAGGGGATCCTGAGGACGACTTCCTAGGGAAAACAAGAAGACGTTCATGAGGTGTTTGATTAGTGGTAGTACAGAGGAGACCAGATTGAATGGAGGGCATCGGGGATGACCTCTGCCAGCGGGGGATAGGGAGATCTCTGGACCGTAGGGCCAGCAGGATAGTCTTCCAGATGATGCCATTCTCCCGCTCGACCTGACCGTTACCCCGGGGGTTATAACTGGTCGTCCTGCTGGAGGCTATGCCCCTGCTGAGCAGGAATTGACGCAGTCACTCATAAAGGAGGACCCCCCGGTCGCTGTGGATGTACGCGGGGTAACCGAACAGGGAGAAAATGGACAGGAGGGCCTTTATGACGGTTGTTGTGGTCATGTCGGGGGAGGGGATGGCGAAAGGGAAGCAGGAGTACTTGTCAATAACACTCAAGAAATATATGTTGCGGTTGTTGGAGGGGAGGGGACCCTTGAAGGCGATACTGAGACGTTCGAAGGGGCGCTTGCTCAGGGCGGTAGAAGTGCAGTTTGCACTCTGCGCAGATGTGGCAGTCCCTGGTGACGGCCCTGAATTCCTCAACGGAGTAGGGCAGGTTGCGGGTCTTGATAAAGTGGTAAAAACGGGTTACCCCTGGATGGCAGAGGTCCGTGTGGAGGGAGCCGAGGCGGTCAATCTGCGCGCTGGCGCAGGTACCACGGGATAGGGCATCGGGAGGCTCGTTGAGCTTCCCAGGCTGATACAAGATATCGTAGTTGTCCGTGGACAACTCGATCCGCCACCGCAAGATCTTGTCGTTCTTGATCTTGCCCCTCTGTGCATTATCGAACGTGAAGGCTACTGACCGTTGGTCCGTGAGGAGGGTAAACTTCCTGCCGGCCAGATAGTGCCTCCAATATCGCACAGCCTCCTTTTCCACCGAAGAATGGTGGATTTCGGAAGCGTGGAGGGTCCGGGAGAAGAAGGCCACGGGTCATCCCGCTTGGTTCAGGGCGGTCGCCAGAGCTACATCAGACGCGTCGCTCTCGACCTGAAATGGGAGGGACTCGTCGATAGCGTGCATCGTGGCCTTTGCGATATCCGCTTTGATACCGCTAAAGGCCTGGTGGGCCTCCATCGACTGGGGAAAGGAGGTGGACTGAATGATGGGGCGGGCTTTGACGGCGTAGTTGGGGACCCACTGGACATAGTATGAGAAGAAACCCAGGCAGCGTTTGAGGGATTTGAGGGTGTTGGGGATCGGGAGTTCCATTAGGGGGCGCATGCGTTCAGGATCGGGTCCTATCACTCCGTTAAGCACTACGTAGCCAAGGATGGCTAGACGAACGGTGCTAAACACGCACTTATCCTTATTGTAGGTTAAATTAAGGAGTTTCGCGGTTCGGAGGAATTTTTGAAGGTTGATGTCATGGTCCTGCTGGTCGTAGCCGCAGATGGTGACGTTATCGAGATATGGGAAGGTAGCCCGTAAACCGTACTTGTCGACCATTCGGTCCATCTCCCGTTGGAAGACCAAGACCCCATTTGTGACACCGAATGGAACCCTGAGGAAGTGGTAGAGGCGCCCATCTGCCTCAAACGCGGTGTACTTGCGGTCACTCGCGCGGATGGGGAGCTGGTGGTAGGCAGACTTAAGATCCACCGTGGAAAAAAGTTTGTATTTCGCAATCCTGTTAACCAGGTCGGAAATACGGGGTAGAGGGTACGTGTCCAGCTGCGTAAACCTGTTGATGGTCTGACTGTAATCGATGACCATCCGGTTTTTCTCCCCAGTCCGAACTACAGTTCGGGTGGACGAAACTTTCCGTGCTCCCGGAGTCCAGTAGGCATTTCACCTCATGCCCGTTGAGCTGGATCGTTGTCGTTGTCTTGGCGAGCGTGCGTGGTCGTGACTGGTCGAGCATGATGGAAGCAAGTCGTGGTGAGAGTTCCAGATCATCCTCGGTGGCAGAGTAATCGCTGGCAGGGCCTTCCGTGTTGGCCCAAGATGGCGGCGCCCAGGACCCGCACGTGGAGCCGAGGCCCCAAGATGGCGGCACCCAGGACCTGTACGTGGCGTCCGGGGCCCAAGATGGCGGTGCCCGTGGGGACGTCGTGGCGGCTGGGGGCAAGGTCAGCGGCGTTTGCGGGCTGGTCAGGGCAGCCGGGAGCGGGAGTAGGGAGGACCGTGGGCCTGTTGCGGGGGCCGGGAGGTGGGCCGGAGAGGTCGGTGCGCGGCGCTGGCCCTTGGGAGGGCCCGGGGGGGCGAAACGCGGTCGCTGCGCGGAACAGCAGCGACCGACTTGGTCTGGCAGACTACAGCGTAATGGCCCTTCTTTCCGCAGCTCTTACACAGAGCGGAGCCGGCCGGGCAGCGCGGGCGGGGGTGTTTTGAGGGGCCGCAAAAATAGCAGCGGAACCCCGTTAGCTTGTCGGAGCATCCCGCAGCGCAGGCCTGGGGGGGGGGGGGGGGGTCAGGGTCAGCGGAGGCTGGTACGGGAATTGAACCATACTGCTGGTCTGCTTTCAAGCCAGCAACTTAACCCTGTGCTAAACCAGCCCTTGAACCTTGTACATGTACAAGTGGTCAGTGCAAAGAGAATCATACACGTAAATAGTTAACAAAGTAGAATTTATTGAGCAGTTGCAAGACCAACATAATCTAATTGATTTGATTTCCCAGCCAAAACAGCTTTTTAGCTTGAACAAACATCATTTTATATCCACAAATACCACGTCCAAACTATCCTGAATTACTTCAGAAATTATAAAGTTCACAGCATTAGAAAAAAAAAATCCATATTGAATGCACCAAGAACTGGAAACTCTTTCACCACCAACTATCGCCCTCCCCTGCCCCTCCCCTCCCCCCCCTACAAATCCAGGCCAATTGCAATTAAACCAATGTAAATGAGGTGATCTGGTTTTTTTAGGTCACGAACTGCCTGACTCCAAGCTGGTACGAGTCGTGTTCCAAAGATATGCTCCACTCAGGTACTTCTCTTTCCATTAAACGTGACAATTGGAGATGGGCTGATATCGGCCAACATAGTAGCGGTTTGTGGTACAAGTTAGAACTTATTGCATAAGTTTGTCACTGTTGGCTTCAGAACAGGTGGAGCCTCAAATGGAATTATTTTGTATTTCTTGTTTGTTTAATTAATATCCTTTACCAATGAGTTAAAAGAAACTTGCTTGACGAGTGGTGATTAGGCTGGTTTCTAAGCAACCCTGGTGCTTAATCATTTCGATGTTGAAAGCTCTTAGCTGAGCAAAGAAATGCCTGATGGCGGCCAAGTTGGAAAGCCTGACTCAGGAGATCAGCCAATTTTCTTCACGTTATTTGCTTTTATTTAAAAATTCAAAATTTGATACAATGCAAAGCTATTTTTCCCCAGAAACACTCAAAAAAAGAGTCAAGCCATTGTGGAATTCCATTTACTTGTATCCTTTGGCATCTTCCAGTACAAAGCCTTATGTAGTCACTGGTCAGGTGTCCCACTTTGACTCACATTAGGCTGCTGTACCTGTCTCTCAGACTTGGAGCGGTGAACAATTCTGCCTTTCGGTGATCATGTAGCTCCTGATTCAGTCAGTTCATTGGGAAAACAATGCAGAAGTAAGAAGGAGATGACTGACCGGTGTCCTGGTTTCAGGTACTGGGGGATGTCTGAGTGGCCCGTTGTCATGGGAATGAGCTGGCTTGGTTGGGCCCCTGCCTGTCTGAACGTTAAGCAGCCATCGCTGTACATAGCTTTATGTAGGCCACTGTTTCAGTGTACATATACAATAGTGTTGTTAGTGCATTTCAAAATAATGCAAGATGTCAGTAAAGGTCCTTTATTACACACTTCGACTTGACTTGGCAACTGAATCCTTAACATCAGAACTAAACAAGGCAAAAATTATTTAATGCAAAAGACTCAATGGAGATGAAGGGAACTTTGGCTTGAGGAATTTACTCGGAGAAGCTAACACTCCACTGTTGTAAGTTATTTACATGGCTCCAGCTCAGGTACTCAGTAATTATTTCTTGTTTAAGTTAATTACTTTCACAAAGGGTGATAAGTTTCTTCATACAATTTATGGATGAGGGGATAGGTATAACAGAAGAGAGAGGCAGGTGCAGTAGTAAAGGGGTGCTTGAAAATGCTAGGGGTGGGAAGCCTTATGCTTCAGCATTTTCAAATATTTTTAGTGCAGTGAACTCACAGTCTGGCCCACCAGATCTGGAGGTTCTGAGGAAGGATGATTAATTATGAAGTCATTTCATCTATGTGGAATCCCAATCAAAGTATTGGTATATAACCTTAAAAAAAAAATCAATTTGGCATTTCAGTAAAATATAATCAATTAGCATGCAGGGTAACGATCACAAGACACTATAATGCATCTTGGCTGGGACTGGAAGTCAGACGCTATTGCATGAGGCACCTAGTATACCCCTGCCCAATATCAGATTGAGTGTAAGTTAATATTGGGTGGGGCGTACGAGCGACTGCTGCACTTGCTTTGGATGACAAAGAAGAATTTCTACTCCAGATGCAGCACAGAGATAAATAATACGATCACAGACAAGAAACAGACAAGCAACAATAAAATAAATGACAATTTTTATTTAAGGACAAAAACATGGCCCCGAATCTCTTTGCATCTGCTGGTCTGATTTGAGGAGGACACCGGTGGAAACTGGCCATTTACGCTCTCGGCATCGGGAGAAGGTTCTGCTGATTTCCTGCGGAGATTATGCCGGAAGATTGGGACAATTTCCACGAATATTACGGCCCTCACACTGAAATTAAATGTCATGTTTTGTCCCTGAACAGCACTTCTTGAGGATGCAACATTCCCTTGGTTTCATGAGGCGAATACATCACCAGAAGAGCCTCTTGTGTGACAAGGTGAAGGGTAATGTGTCAAATCTCTATCTTCAAAGGCTGGCCAGTAATCTGGTAGAACAGAATGCACCGCCTGATCAAATTGAATGTAAATGAGAATGGTGGTTCTCAAATGGTGATATATTGAGACCCAGGCAGTGAAGACAAATGTTTGACTCCCCTCCCCTCTTCCAAAGAGGCTTATTGTTTTGGACCAGTCATAATGTCTTTCCCATCCCAGTTTTATCCTTTAAATGAGATTCCACGCACAGTGCTAACGTGTACACATCCACACACAATTAAAGGAACTATACTTTCACCATCTTTTTTATTAGCAGTGGCACAAAAAAAAACTTGCTTTAAATTTGTAAACAGCAAATGGCTGGCAAAAGAGACCGTCTAGCAGGAAGGAGGTTCTGCCAACGGCAGCAGGCAACATTTTTTTTTTTTGCACAAGGTTTATAACCTGATGAATCAAAGTCCGTTTTGCAGATTTAAGTCAGCAAATGATCATTTTCATATTGTCCAGGCCAAGGGCAGGCTTACTCAAGAAGATCCTGGGAAGTGGGGAGGGGTGGGAAAAAAATGTTTGATATTTTTAACCGAATATTTACACATAGGAAGCCAAGACAAACAGAATTACTTTCAGCTCAAGTTTGTCCAAGCTGTTCCATAGGCAGTTATTTGCTGGACATATTGGGCGGGATTCTCCGAGCCCCGCGCCGGACTGGAGAATCGTCACAATCGCGCCACGCTGCCCCGACGCCGGGACCCGATTCTCCGAGGAGCGCCGGCGCATTTGACGTGGCGCCAGATGCGGCGGCTGTCCGCGGCCGGGCTGCCGCTTCTCCGGCCTTGATGGGCCAAGCGGCTGCGCAGAAACAGCAGAATCCCGCCGGCACCGTCCACACCTGCTTGCAGCCGGCGAGAACTCTGCGAGCAGGGTCTGGGGGTGGGGTGGGGGGAGGCCTGTAGGGAGGGAGGGGGCTCCTTCACCAGGAGTGTCTGGCCCGCAGTCAGGGCTCACCGATCGGCGGGTCGGCTTCCCCAGCCCCGACTCTGTTTTGTTACGTGACTGGCACCTGACCCCCATGCCATGTTTCGTTGGGGCTGGCGTGTTGAGGAAGTCCCCCGCGCATGTGCGGGTTGGCGCGATGCCACTGTGCATGCGTGTGTTGGCGCGGCATCCAGTTGGCGCCGGGAAGGGAGGCTGGAGCGGCATGAACTGCTCCAGCGCTGTGCTGGCCCCCTATGGGTGCCAGAATCAGTAGTGCCTGCACCCGTTTCGCGCCATCGTGAAACGCAACAGCATTCACAACGGCGCGGACACTCTGCCTCCATTTCGGAGAATCCTGCCCATTGAGTATCTCATAACAAAGAACTTGTGATCTGTGCATTTCTGGGATAAGTAAATAACTAGTAAATACACAATATGGTTATAGTTTATTTTTTAAGGCAATTGTGGCCTTGTCTTTTGTAAAATTTACTCAATGGGATAAGAGATTTACACTTGTTTTGTGACTAGTACATAGAACATAGAACAATACAGCGCAGTACAGGCCCTTCGGCCCACGATGTTGCACCAACATGGAAAGTCAAAAACTAAAGGCCATCTAACCTACACTATGCCCTTATCATCCATATGCTTATCCAATAAACTTTTAAATGCCCTCAATGTTGGCGAGTTCACTACTGTAAGGTAGGGCATTCCACGGCCGCACCACGCTTTGCGTAAAATACCTACCTCTGACCTCTGTCCTATACCTATTACCCCTCAATTTAAGGCTATGTCCCCTCGTGCTAGCCACCTCCATCCACGGGAGAAGGCTCTCACTGTCCACCCTATCTAACCCTCTGATCATTTTATATGCCTCTATTAAGTCACCTCTTAACCTTCTTCTCTCTAACGAAAACAACCTCAAGTCCATCAGCCTTTCCTCATAAGATTTTCCCTCCATACCAGGCAACATCCTGGTAAATCTCCTCTGCACCAGTTCCAAAGCTTCCTGCACGTCCTTCCTATAATGAGGCGACCAGAACTGTACGCAATACTCCAAATGCGGCCGTACCAGAGCTTTGTACAGCTGCAACATGACCTCATGGCTCCAGAACTCAATCCCTCTACCAATAAAGGCTAACACACCATAGGCCTTCTTCACAACCCTATCAACCTGGATGGCAAATTTCAGGGATCTATGTACATGGACACCGAGATCCCTCTGCTCATCCACACTACCAAGAATTTTACCATTAGCCAAATATTCCGCATTCCTGTTATTCTTTCCAAAGTGAATCACCTCACACTTCTCTACATTAAACTCCATTTGCCACCTCTCAGCCCAGCTCTGCAGCTTATCTATGTCCCCCTGTAACCTGCAACATCCTTCCACACTGTCTACAACTCCACCGACTTTAGTGTCGTCTGCAAATTTACTCACCCAACCTTCTGCGCCCTCCTCTAGGTCATTTATAAAAATGACAAACAGCAACGGCCCCAGAACAGATCCTTGTGGTATGCCACTCGTAACTGAACTCTATCCTGAACATTTCACATCAACCACCACCCTCTGTCTTCTTTCAACTAGCCAATTTCTGATCCACATCTCTAAATCACCCTCAATCCCCAGCCTCCGTATTTTCTGCAATAGCCGACCGTGGGGAACCTTATCAAAAGCTTTACTGAAATCTATATACACCACATCAATTGCTCTACCCTCGTCTACCTGTTCAGTCACCTTCTCAAAGAACTCGATAAGGTTTGTGAGGCATGACCTACCCTTCATAAAACCATGCTGACTATCCCTAATCATATCATTCCTGTCTAGATGATTATAAATCATATCTTTTATAATCCTCTCCAAGACTTTACCCACAACAGACGTTACTGTTAGTGTGTTACTGATCCAGTATTTGAACTCCAAACATCCTCTGTTCTTGTACGTTCATTGAATTGTGCAGGGGGGCATTATGCTCATTGTGCCTGTGTCAACTATTTGACAGAATTATCCAATCAGGCCGCACCCCCTGCTATTTTCCCATAGCCTGACCTTAGAAAATCATCACATGATGGGGCACAAATTAAAGAGTATAAAAGTACTACTTCAACTGAGTTCTTAGTTTCCTGCAGAATGACTTGGGGGAGTAGGAATGGTCTCTGTATCCGCTGGAACACAAAGCAGCTGTGCTCATTCCTCATGTGAGCAGTGAAGAATGTGCAGCCGCTAAGGAAGCCACAGAGTTAACAGCTCAAACACTGCTGCTTGAGGAGAGCAGTCACCCTGTGGAAGATTACCCCCAAAAGCTCGGAAATGTCAGGTGAGATCAGAATAAAATGTTGGCCACCTTTCCTTTCAATGTTTTGAACCCTGACCGGTCACAGGACTGGAAGCATCCAATTTCGATTCTGCAAAAGGTGGCAACGACTCTATGTTATAATACAGGTTCAGAGCTACTTATGGCACAGCGGGAGGCGGTCATTTGGCCCATCAAGTCCATGTTGGCTCTCTGTAGAGCAAATCCAGTCAGTCCCATTCCCTCACTCTATCCCTGCAAGTTTATTTCCCTCAAGTGCCGATCTGGTTTCCTTTTGAGGTCATTGATCATTTCCACTTTCACCACTTTTTGTAGGCAGTGACCTGGTAAAGTTTAAATCTAGCTGGATAATGGGGCAATGTGTGGAGGAAAATGGAGTGGGGCGGGGGGGGAAATGAACCTTATGGCACTTTTTAGATTCCAAAAGTATTTTCAAGAAGGTCAGTCAACACATCACGTTTGTCTGTTTCAGGTGCGAGACTGGTTAATTATGCAAATTTGTGATCATGTACTGTCGTTGGAACTCAACAGTAATTAAGTGGTACAAGTGGTAGGAAAGCTTACTGTGGATGCTTCAACTATTTGTAAACGTGTACCGGTTTAACTAACAGCGGTGAAGGTGACAGCTGGTGGCCAAGTCACCAAAATACCCAAATTTCTTTTTTTCTCTCTCTCAGCTGTGCTGTGCAAAAATACTGTGGCTCAGTACTGGCCTGTGATCAAATGCTCCCACCAACCAGGCTCAATCTTTTGAAAAACTCAACATCAGACCGGCCATGTCCTGAGTTCCCACAGCTCACTGCAATTCAAAGAAGCCCAAATCAGAAAATAGTTCTTTGTCTCGGGCTCCAGCTCGCAATTGTTATCGGTGGAAATTGAAAATCCCTTCTTGTACTTTGGGAAGTGTGCAAGATTTTGGCACAATACCCTTTCATGGCAAAGGGCCCTAAAGCAGGTTTGCAGATGAATGTCAATTCCGCATCACTATGAAGTCATTTCCTTTTTACTGAAAATGCTGAAATGACAGCGAGACCCATTGAAAACCTATCTCATGTGGCTTGGGTTTATTAGTGCATGAAGTAAGTACAGTGCTTCAAAGGTTCAGGGTCTCCACTGGGCCATTTGGGAACCACAAACGCAAGCAAAGGTTTCCAAAGATATTTTAATAAAAGCTGATAGTCAAAGTATTTACAAGTTAACACTGGAGTGAGCAGCTCCATGCATGAGCATGAGGACAGAGGGGGTGGAATTGGTCATCAATTGGTGACACATGCTCCGAGTGAATGAAGAGCCTGCTTTGCACTTTGAGATCTAAAAGAAAATAATCAAGTCTATTGGAAAGTGGGCTGCCCATTCACTATGGCTCAGTTTTATACGAAGGATAAAAGCCAATTTTACCCCACAGAGATTGCAATTCCAACCAGACACTGTCAATCAGGTGCTGACAAGTGGGACTTTTCAATCTTTGTCACCTGGACTGTCGGACAGTTTAAGCTGGGCCTCCAGTGATTCATTCTTGATTCAGTTATTTTTTGATTCTTCATATATAGTATCTGCATTCGCCTTTTATTTCATTTCCAATACAGGGATTCAATCCTGTTCTTCATTTTCTTGACTGTTTTATTTTGTGGGGGCATCTTTCAGGTCACATCAGCAACTCAGGTTTTCTCCTCACTAATGAAGTTGCTGTTCGGACCAGTATAGAAGTGGGACTGTTGGAGCTTCCCACTTTTCTACAAGCTGCTCAAATATTTAACTTTCTTCTCTCGACAGTTCAGTCTGGAAACCTGAATTTTTAGTCTCATCATTTATGAAGCTCGACAACAGACAGGGGGGTGTGGTTGCCTGAGTTCTGAATCTCCATCTCAGATGGGAAAGTTCCTTAGTCTGAAGACCCTTCTAAATTTGGGGCATGCTCCCCAATGGGACCTAAGACCTCCCCTCCCCTCCCCTCCACACCTGATGGTCTACCTACGACACAGAGATAATCCCTCTCCCAGGGGCATTCCCTAACCTCCTGCACCTGGGACTTGCCTCAACGACCAGGACGTACCTCAAGTGTAGTCCTGGGATTTAGGCTGAGGAACCGCACTGCAGTACCTCTTCTGGCCACTGTAGTGCTGTGTTTGGCGGTTGGAGAGCTGTCGATCAACAGCTCTCCAAAGCGAGACATCCTTCCAAGGGCGGACGGAAGTCCTGGTAATTGCCAATCAATGCCAATTGAGCTTGAAATGGCAGTGGGCCTGTCAGAGTCAGCGGGAAAGGATTATGCACCGACTCTCAGGGTTCACTCACTTAACACACTTTTAAAGTAGGTGAAATACTCACAACATCAGAATCATCATGGTAAACTCTCTCAGTGTTTGATCTGCTACTGTCCAGGTTATCAGCAATGCAGGCTTCATCAGTGTTTGTTTGCAGAACTGAATAGCGATAGACCAAGGCCCTAATGAAGAGGAGAAATTTAGCCGTTTTGAGTAATTTCATACATGTTGAACTGAGAGATATGCTGCATCAAACCTCTAAACTTAACAACTACTAGGAAATAAAAAGATAGTTGCAGATCCTTCCACTAATTGGATGCAGATGCAAAAGGTACATTAGCAAGGAAGAAGCTGTTAAGCCATCATGTACCCAGACGCCAAAATAAAATTTCAAAAGTAAGAGAAGAAAGATTATAATAATAATCGCTTATTGTCACAAATAGGCTTCAATGAAGTTACTGTGAAAAACCCCTAGTCACCACAATCCGGTGCCTGTTTGAGAATTGAACCCGCGCTGCTGGCATTATTCTGCATTGCAAGCCAGCTATTTAGCCCACTGTGCTAAACCAGCTCCAGATTGGAAAACTCTTCAAATGTTTAGGCTGTAGAGTCTGTGGCCAACTCCTTTGATTACATTGATTAGTTTCTGCTCATGTTGAATCAAGTATCCTAACTAAAATTGCCTGGCAACTTTGCTTTGGGTTGAAAAAAACTGAAACTCATTCAGGCAAGCTGGGAATCACAGCCTTTCTAGGTTCAGCATTAGCTGAAAGTAAGATGATGAGGGATCAGAATGACACCGTTTCTTTCTACAGTCTTAATGATCCGCACCTTTTGAACGTGCTCATAATGAATGCATGGCTAAAATAGAATCATAGAACTTACAGTGGAGAAGGAGGCCATTCGGCTCATTGGGTCTGCACCCGCCCTTGGAAAGAGCACCCTACTTATCCCTGTAACCCAGTAACCCCACCTAACCTTTTAGAAATGAAGGGGCAATTTAGCATGGCCAATCCCCCTAACTTGCACATCGTTGAAATGTGGGAGGAAGCCGAAGCACCCGGAGGAAACCCACGCAGACAGGGAGAGAAGTTGAAGACTCCACACAGACAGTCACCCGAGGCCGGAATTGAAACCGGGTCCCTGGCATTGTGAGGCAGCAGTGCTAACAACTGTGCCACCGTGCTGCCCAATACTGCAGAGCAGGGGCTAGTTTCACTTCTTTAAATTCAGTAAATAAATGTTAGAAAAACAGGGAAAAGCAATGAGAGATTTCAGGTTCTTACCTTCCTCCACACACATATTTCTTGAAAATAAGGATAACGCCGGACATCATCAGCACTGATGCTGCCAATACACTAACAACTATCATGACGATAGTAATCTTGGGTAACTGTTAATAAATACAACAATGTTTACAAAATTCAGACAGCGAAAACTCATTTTAATTAATTGCACCATATCACATATTTCAGGAACATGCCAAAACTCTTTACTATCTCCGGAAACTTTTCGCTGGAACAACTTGGTACTGAAAATTTCTGGAGCAAAGTCTTGAAAATGAAATGAAAATCGCTTATTGTCACAAGTCGGCTTCAAATGAAGTTACTGTGAAAAGCCCCCAGTCGCCACATTTCGGCGCCTGTTCGGGAAGGCTGGGACGGGAATTGAACCGTGCTGCTGGCCTGCCTTGGTCTGCTTTCAAAGCCAGCGATTTAGCCCTGTGCTAAACCAGCCCCTGTCTTGATCTTAAGGAAAATCTTAAGGAAATTGCGGCACAAGTGATTGACAGCCGTTTTCCTCAATCTCTGAGATCGATTCTGGGAAATCTCTGCCTAAACCCTAGCTGTGCCCTCTCATTAATGTAGGCAATTCCCCCAATTCCCATACAAATATACAGTTCGCACAAATTTCCGAAGCTACATCGTTCTGAACGCAGCTGTAAATTTATACATAAAACTTTCAGAACGACAAAACACAGTCATACTTCTGATTTTTTAATCAAAGTCTTTTGCATGTTGTCTCCCCAAGTGCTGAAATAGGTTTTCTTTATCTTGAAATGCATTGAATGGGATTCTTCGACCCCGCAGCCAGGTGTTTCTTGGCGGCGGGAGGCGGCGCTCCATTTGCTGGCAGCGGGATTCTCTACTCTCGTTGCTGTCAATGGAAATTTTCATTCAAGCCAGAAATCGGGAATCCCACTTGCGCGGGTCCTCTGCCGGCAGGACCAGAGAATCCCGCCACCAGCTCTTTTGCATCAGAACTTGAAAATCCACAAACTTCCCACACATGCATTTTCTTTAATGCGCTGTGTTATTGAGTGCAAATAACCACTCGATGGATTCCTTCTTTAAGTTCCTCTTTGCTCTTGCAAAATAAAGAAGGAGCATGGAGGTCTGTGCCATCTCTCAGCTCTGATTGTTTACTCCGATACCTTTCCGTGTAAAGTATTTTTGGTTTAAATACCTTTTGGTTGAAATTTTGGCATAAACCAAAAGTTTATTGCAGAAATTTCGGCAACTCCATGTCCAATCCTTCTGAAATTATTTCACGTTACGTAGGCAAACAGCCATTTTGCAGACAATGAAATCCCACCAACAGCAATGATCTTGGATTGTCAGTGAATCTGTGCTTTTGGTGGCTGAGAGGGGAATGTAGTTCGGACACCAGAACTTGATGTGCTTCTTCAAAGGTTGCTATGGCACTTCAATTTCTGCCGGAGCAGGTGGATCACGGTCTGGAGTGGGATGGTGGACAAAGATGTGCTTGGTCCATTGGAACCTCTACAAAATGCAGAACTCCCTCAGTCCTGCACTGGAATCTCAGCCCAGATCTTATGATCCAAAACTGGAGTGCCGAGCTGACACTTGGCTTTGTAATGTATATAATGTTATGACTTTGTACCTGCTCCACAAGGACTGCAACGGCTCAAGGCGGCAGCTCATTGCCACCTTCTCAGGGGGATTTGGGATGGACAATAAATCCTTGACAGAATAAAAAGTTAGGCAAGATCAGCCAAAATGCAGCTAATCACTTGCAAGGATGAACGAACAGCACAATGTGTATTATAATTAGATAATACCTGTACTATCAATTTGCCTCTCTGAGATAGAAACTTGCCCCAGTTTGGTTGGTTTTCAGTCTCTTGTAAATTGTGAGGGTTAAACACAAAATGAGGTTCAATGTCAATATTGGTCCTCGTGGGCTCGGACTTGCAGCATATAAACACTCCATAAACTTTCAATAAAGGCTAGCAGCTCCCCTGTGATGTTGCTCACAAGTTTGGATTGTGGTTGCGATGGTTAGCTAACCTGGCTGTTGCTGCTCTAACTTCACATAACTGCAGCTCACTGAAAAGGCTGCTGAGGCCAAAAGTGAAGTTGCGCCTGCTCGTGAATCTCTGGCTCCAGGCCAATGATTGTCTCTGTGCATACAATAAAAACATACATTAAAAGAAGAGAAAGCCAATTCAATCTCACAGCAGGCAATGTATTATTCTGCTGTCAAGGATATTCTACCCATTAGTGGCACAGTGCCCCCGCAATTAGTTACGCTGGTGGGTGAGGCACCATGGGGTGGCATGTATCCAGGATATTGCCCCTATTGCTTTAGTCAGAACCTGCTCCCAGTGCACAATAAAGAATATCAATGGATAAGTTGTTCCTTTCTCATGCGGCTCAGCTTACTTACAGGATCTTCCAGCGACAAAATTTGTTCACATTTCATGTTTGTCATCTGTTCTGATCGATTGGGTGTGAAACCGCCTTCACATTTATCACCAGGGACCTTTCGATACCTTTAAGAATTAATGGAGTAAGCAATCTTTTATGCCGATCTTATGTAATTATGTATTTTTACCATTAACCTAATAATAATCAGAGAACCAATCAGAAACTATCCAATGTGTCACTGAGAATAGTGTGAACTATCTGGAAGCAATGGTTGTGTCTGTCATTCAACCAACTGGGTTCAAGTTCTGGTTTTGCCTAGTGCTTGTATTTGCCAGCCCTGAAGAAAAGTGGAGTTAGTTTTCGGCTAGGCACTTGTATCCTTGAGTATCCCAATGATCCATCTCAGAACAGCAATAATAGAGACCACCCATTCAGTCTACTGGCAGGAGATTGTGAACCAGCGGTAATGGCATAGGTGCCCATGGTCCTGTGAATTCTCCGCTGTACAGGTGATTATGGCTCGGATATATCTCTTACAAACAGGAAATTCTTATGCTAGGTAGAGCATAAACCCAAAAGAAAAATAAAGTGATCAAGGTCGTTATCCTATTCAACTGATAATGATAAAATTAAGTTGTAGGCCAGTGCAGACAGATTCACAGCTTGTCCAAGGGCTCGAATTAAAACAAGGAACCCAGCAAAACTAATGTTAGTGGACGTTATTTAATTCCCCCCCGCCCCAAAGCGTTGAGGGCAACTAACTACCTCCAGAAAAGAGTTGGGGTGGAATTGGTTGGTGAGGATGGGTCAGGGTGGGAAACAGTGGTGAGGTTGGGTCAAGAGGAGGCGGGGGACAGAATTGGCTCATGAGGTGGGGTCGGGGAGGGGGGGGGGGGGTAAGGAATGTAGTGGGGAGGGTATCTAGGGAGGGGATGGGGTGTTAGCAGTCAGTTGTATCATTACCTAGGAGTCAGACTGGGATTTTTCTGTCTTACATTTTCTGGGTAACTATCCAGGTAAGAGTACCAGAACTATCTGAATTCTCCCATTCTAACTGGAGACCTTTTTTCGTGTCCTGGGGAGTAGGGAAATTTCCCATTGGAAGTCCTAGGTTCCCGGGAATTACCATAGAATTATAGCATTTGGAATTCTGAGGTGTCCTGTAGCGAATCTTGGATGGGGGTGGAGGGTTCGGTTGATGCAAACAAACACAGCCACATTCTTATTATTCAGTACGATTTAGCACTGCAAAAGGAGGAATGTAACTGTTGTGAACCGAGTATTAACTCTTTTGAAGCGTGCAAAACATACAGAAAGTTTCACTGCACTGTGGCTTCAGCAGTCTTGGTATGTAAACATTCTTTGTGTGAAGATCAGTTCTGGGTTTTCTCTGCTAGGTAATAATCAAGGCCTGTAGTTCATTTATGAGTAAAGCTAATTTGGTTTAAAAGTTATTGCTTCCAGAATTTATCTGACCCAAGTTTGCCAACTCGGGGTGGATTCCTTGAGGTTTTTCATCACCGTGGAGTGGCTGTCTCCCCATAAAGCATCAACTAATGATGTGGGTCTATTGTGTAGTTCCCAGCTGCATCCTGGGTAGGCATTCACAAGTTCAAGTTTAGGAAACTTTACCAGGCCAGTAAAAGGCAAAGTCTTTTCCTTACTGAGCGCAGTACAATTAATTGTCTTCCCGAGGCAACCTATGTAGAAATTAGGTATAACTCACGCTGACCATCAGGGGCTGCATTAAGTACTAAAGACACATTGCAAAAAAATAGCTCACCCTTGCGTTTTCAGCAGTTCTTCCTTTCCTTGTAAGCAGAATTCCAATACACGATCCGCCAGGTCAGGCTGCTCCACACATTTATCACTATTGTCTGCACGGTAGTATCCAAAATCACTTGTGTGGAAATGAAGGGAAAAATATTTCTAAAACTTATTGATACTTGCTGAAATTTTTTTTCTCATGGACACTGAAGGCAGTGTCCCCTCACTAAATCAAATACTGTCATTTACCTATTTTGTTTAATAAAAATTACTTTTCACACAACCATTTGACAATCATGGGGCCATGGCAACGCTTTGACAAGGAGCCTATTTTCAACATCGTAGAGAAAAGCATAATTCCCATTTCCAAATGGTAGCCATTTGTGCAAAGGGTCAGAGTGTAAGAATTTGAACATGTTATTCTGTGCCTTTGTCGCGTGCGGTACCCTGCGGTGAAATATTTTGTCCTGTGGCGCTTTCAGAAGGTGCAAAGTTTAATAATAATTAGGATTGCCATTCACGTCGCTCTTGAGCGAGCGAGTTTCTAAATAATTGCCCCAAGTCATGTAATCATAAACCTGGAGATTCCACAAACGGCCGCCCAATTAATCTTACAAAAGGTTTTTAAATTGCGTCATCAGAAATGAAAACAGAATTCAAGCCAAGCCCCATCCGGATTGTACTTTCTGAGGGGAACTGGACTTGACAAAAGGTGTTCTAAACAAAAAAAGATTCCTTGTTATATTTGGAGATTATTTCCTCCGCATGTGCCAAAGAATAAGATCCTGAAGCTATTCTTTCTAAAGGGTCCTCTCAATTTCTCCGTACTATTCCTTTTCAAAATGCAACGATCCTTCCCAAAAGAGGTCAAACCTTTTTATTGAATACGCTGTTCTAATCTCTGCCGTCATCACCCCTCCCTCCTCTCCCCACCTGCTGTAATTATCTCTCTTCTCTGTAAACTGCTTGCCTCTAACTCTCTTGCTCCACCTGCTCTATTTGTTGCCACAGGCTCTTCAATTCAAGGAATGCTCTGTCAGGATCCTGTATACTAAAACCGATTAATTCCCCACAGTGAGATCAGAAAGCTCTCACGTCGCAAGGTTTCTCCCAACTTTGATTTCTCTTAGCTATACTTTTGGGGGTGATTCTCCAAAATGGAACCCAAGTGTTTGTGCCGTCGTGAACGCCGTCGCGAACAGGGCCCGGGTACGACCGATTCTGCACAGCACTGGAGCGGTTCACGCCACTCCAGGTTCCTTTTGCGGCACCAAATGGGCGTCGCGCCAACCCACACATGAGCAGTTAGGCCACGCCAACCTGAGCATGCATGGGGGGACTTCTTCAGCGCGCCGCCCCTGACTCGGCCCATCCGGGCCAGAGAATTGGCGGCCCCGCCGATTACAGCAGCCGGCGTCGCACCAACCGCGCCAGCGCAAATGGCACCAATTCTCCTCATCTCAGAGAATCGTGTGCCGGCGTCAGGGCGTCGTGGCTCAGTTGCGGCGATTCTCCGGTCCGCAGCGGGGCTCAGAGAATCGCCCCCATTATCTTTGGATCATAAAGTCTGAATGACGAAAACGACCTTGTTGCGTCACCGAGTCAGGAGCGACGAGGCCATTCGATTGCACAGTAGATTTATATAGCCAAACAGTATTTGGTTTTTTGACCAAACAGGATTCATTACTGTGCTGATATCAATGGAGTTCACATGACTACGTTTAATATTCAATTTAACACATAGGTGATGGACAGAATTATATAAGAAAGAGAATTCAATAATGTGAAACTAATTGAACATACCACATATAATCACCCATAGTGCATTGGCATAAACTTTGGTCTTTGCTAACAACATAGTCCCTTCCGTTTCTGCAAACAGAGGCCTTTGCGAGTCTCTGAAACGTTTCTTTATATCCCAAGATGCAGCCGTCAGTTTTCTCACCAGCATCCGTGGAATGAGCTAACCACCTTACATAATCCTTTTCTTGGCCTGATTGAAGAGAATGTTTCAGTTTAAAGACGGCATTTTCAGCAATTAGAAGGTTTTTGAAACAATGGCTTATGGAAACACTACATGGAAAAGAGATACACAAACAAACAAATTTGGAGCAGGAAGAGGCCATTCGGCCACTCGATCCCGCTCCACCATTCAATAAGGTCATGGCTGATCTGATTGTAACCTCAATCCCACATCCCCTCCTACCCCCGATAATCTTTCACCCCCTTGTTTATCAAGAATCTCCCTAGCTCTGCGATAAAACTATTTAGAGGTTCTGCTTCCACTGCCTTTTGAGGCAGAGTTCCAGAGGCTGACAGCCCTCTGAGAAAAAAATGTAGCTTCATCTCGTTTTAAATGAGCGACCCATTATCGTTAAACAGTGACACTTAGTTCTGGATTTCCTGACAAGGGGAAACATCCTCTACATATCATACCATCAGGATCTTAAAGATTTCAACCGTCACCTCTTACATTTCTGAACTCTAGACAACCCGTTCATTCCTGATATTAGTAAACCTTCCATGAACTGTTTCTAATGCATTGGTGAAACATGTTAGACTTTCCTGAGATAAGGAGACTGATACTATACACTTCGCATAATCCTTTAGGGATTAACAGGGAGCAGTGAATGATTGCAGCTAATTCACCAGCAACAGATACCCAGGGAATGATCCAAGGGCCCATATCATCGGACAGTGCCTCAAGCATAGCGTGGATTGAGACAGGTATTGTCAGCTGGAGAGAGAGAGAGAGAGCCATTTCTCAATGTGGGAATGTAAGCATCCAAAGGGAGGTATGGCATTGACACAACCACCTCCAATCCCAACCCGTAATCTCCCCCCCTTTCTGCCTTGCATTAGTTGGGAAGTTGGTCAGCTCCAGCCTGCTACATGGAAGGAGTTAAATAACTAGCCACAAACTTAGTTGTAACTTACAGTCTCTTGTTAGGAGCTCCTCAAAATCGATTGTTATTGACATCCAAGTTGTTGAATAAAGGCTGTCTTGTCTGTATCCCCATAGGCTGACGTTCATTGACTTGGTTCCTGGTTCTGACACAAGTCCCGCAAATATAAATGTCTCATTTGTGAAGTTATAATTTTTCCAGCACTGCCCTTCATCAGTCGAGTACCTTTTTTAAAAAAAAGGTGTTAATATGTACAAGGGTGCAGTTGATGATAAACGGTACAAACAGATGGCACCGAAACAAATATGGATATTAGTCAATGGCCAATGTCGGCCAGGATAAACAGAAAGGAGTACACCTATGGATGGTGAACCAATTCAGCTACCCAGATCAGATGGATTAGAACAAATTTAATCTCAGATTTTGAAGTTAGGGTCAATTTTAGTAGTCGGACGGTGGTCATCCGATAATGGCACATTTTCATCTTACTATCTGAAATGTGTTATAATAATTGCACGCAAACAGACTTCGTCAGGAATGCAAATGTTACATTTTCATAAGGAAAAGCTGTACAGAGGCAGACCGGCCCGAGCTGCCCTGGAGCAGCCCTGCGGCAACATCAGTCCCGATATGTATTCTGGTTGTCTTCTGCCTAAGGTAAGACTCCACCACCCTGGGGTGATCAGGTACTCTTAGTCCCAACTGGTTCCTCAAGACAGGTGACCCTCTTCTGCTGTGCTTCCCATATAGGGATACACACTGCCCTTCCCCTTTATCCCTTTTATACAACTTTTAATAACCAAGTTACTCAAGCCCATATTCTAACTAAACATTATACACAAGTTGGGCAATTATAAATCGAGTCTTTGAGGGTTTTTCTGTTTCTTGTAAAACGGTAATGGCTCATTGATGAGATCTTAAGGCTGAAACGTAAACACTTTTATCGGTAGGCATCCAAATATAGAGCTCTTCCATACAGGCTTGTTGCTTACCGAACCTCTGTCCCAGGCTGTACTCTGACCATGTGACTACATACTTCACATTAAGAGCTGTGTCACGTTCCAGTCCCATGTTGACTCTTGCTATGCTGAACACTTTACATTATAATGCATGCAGGCACATTTCATCACAATACAACCCAGTCTTATGTCTTCTGTCTTCACAGTGCTTTCAAAATTTTGGTTCTTCGGTTTCTTCTTATTTCAACATTTCAATTCAGTGGACTAAATTCTCTGACTGTCAGGATACCACATGCAGTGCAGCCCAGCCAGTGTGTTTCCAGTGGTATGAGGTGGTTTCAATGAGTGATTCCATTGACAAGCAGTGGCAGGATATAATCCCGCTGCCAGTGAACGGCGTACCTCCGAAAAACATACGACAGGGGTTGGGAAGAATCCCGCCCAGCATCTTTTTCACCGACCATTTCATAGAATCATAGAATTTACAGTCCGGAAGGATGCCATTTGGCCCATCGAGTCTGCACCGGCCCTTGGGAGAGTGCACCCTAGCTAAACTCACACCTCCTTGTAACCCAGTAACCCCATCTAAATTTTTTTGGATACTCAGGGGCAATTTAGCGTGGCCAACCACCTGCACATCTTTGGACTGTGGGAGGAAACTGGAGCATCCGGAGAAAACCCACGCAGACATGGGGAGAAAGTGCAAACTCTGCACAGACAGTGACCTAATCCCGGGAATCGAACCTGGGACCCTGGAGTTGTGAAGCAACTGTGCTGACCACTGTGCTATTGCGCTACCGTGCTACCATATAGGTTCTTGTGCTTTTCCATTCGTGTGACCATTTCACCAATCTTGTTCTGGCACATCATCTGTTTCTTTCTGTTTGAAAAGACAGATAGACATTTCCTCTTCTCGAGACTTTGATTAAAATAGGGTATTCACACGTGTCAGGTCACAGGCAGTGCACGTCACCAATGTAATAACTGCACGCTGACAAACCTCATCAGGAACACAAAGGTTATTTATTAATAAATAAAAACTGTACAGAGACCCCGGCTACCTTTGAGCAGCCTACCAGCTGCACCAGTCCCGCCAGCTTGTCTTCTGCCTAAGGTAGGACTAGATCTCATGGGGGGAGGGGAGAGGGAGGGGGGGGGGGGGGCGTTTACCCACTCTCAGTCCCGAATGGTCCCTCAAGCCAGGTGGTCCTCTTCTGCTGTGCTACCCTTAAAGGGACAAACACCACAAGCATCACACATGCATTTTCTGTAATAAAATCTGACCCATCGAGAATCCTTTTAAAACAAACAAGCTGCACCGCATGCTTCAACATGTGTAGCCTGCTAAACATGAGGTGCCAACACATTATAAACAAGCATGCAATATTTGCGTACAATAATTTAATTAGAAAAAGCAACCTACTTTACAGTGTGGATGGCCTTGTCCGGACTGGATTTCACTGCCACAATTAAACCTCCTGAGTCGAGAATGGCATAGTAGTGTGGGCCGGTCAGTGCTTTTGACCATGTATACCCGCCATCATCAGATACATAAACATCTGGGATCATGGTAGAAATGGCATCTCCTACGCTACCTGTGGAATCACAATAGATTCAACAAGACAAAGCATTTCTCTTGCTAGGCAATTCAGAGAGAGGCTGACACAAAACGCTAAGCTTTCAGTAAAAGCGGAACATGCTGAAAATTATGACTTACCATGGGCTAAGATCAGGCCCACTGCATTTGGTGCACTGAGCGGAGGCACAGGGACATCCAGGGTCTGGGAGATGCTGTACGCAGCATGGATGTGAAGGTTACACTGGAAGAAAAGACGAGCACGTTTTAAGTAATATTGCAGAAGGTTTGGCAATCAGCTCATAAAATTAATCTTTTAGGTTGGCTTTGGATCTGCTTTGGCATGTGACAAACCCGTATATACAAGAGCTCGAAGAAATGGCTGGCCAATGTGTTATTTAGAAACTGCATGTTAAACACTCTTTGCGCTCTGTAATTTCATTAGCAAAGCAGATGTGAGCTTTATACCAGCAGAAAACGCTAACTCGCCATTCATCCCTCTTCAGTACTGCTTTGAGATTCGTTTCTATCCGATAAAATTGTTTACAACCTTAAAATGAAGAATTAAGGGACAAAGAAAAGTACAAGGAGGAAAGCTGAGGCCAAAGGATATCAGACACAAAGAGAAAGCGGCAGATAGAGTAACATAGAATTTATTCATAGAAGGCAGCAAAATGCTGCAAAAGTTGTTTGTTTTTGTCCAGTAAAAAGAAAAACAGAATTCCAGAAGCTCTCAGGAAAGTGAGGTACAATGAAGCTAAGAGCAACTCAACCCTGAAAGGTAGCTGAGGCATGCAAAAGAGTTGAGAGCTTGCATCAGAGGACCAGGTTGTGAACTTGGCGTTGTTGGTTGGAAAAAGGAACTTTGGAAAAGTACACCATCAAGAATGGCATGATCTGCATGGTAGACATAGAATCAGTGCAGAAGGAGGCCATTCGGCCCATCGAGTCTGCACCGACCCTCTGAAAGAGCACCCTACCTAGGCCCATTCCTCGCCCTATCCCCACCAGGAGGCAATTTAGCACAGCCAATCCAACTAATCTGCAATCCACCTTTGGACTTTGGGAGGACTGGTAAACCAGGAGGAAACCCTCCCAGGCATGGGGAGAATGTGCAAGCTCACCCGAGGTCGGAATTGAACCCGGATCCCTGGTGTTGTGAGGCAGTAATGCTAACTACTCTGCCACGTGCCACCCAAGTGGGCGTGTGTGTTAACTGTATCCAAGGGACCTCAGATGGACTACACTGGCAGGTGATTGTAACAAGAGGGCCAAAGAGATTGAGTTGGAAGACTGGGACAGCACATGGGGCCACACATGTCTGCGGAGTGATGCAGGCCCTTCAGCTTGTATCTTTATTGTATCAGCTTTTATAAAGTGAAATTTATTTGAATTATCATTTACCTGTTCAATTCATGCTCAATTTAGTTTGATCTTGATTCATGTTAAAGTAAAAAAAGGTACAAAAAGTGAAATCTTGAGGGTGATTTCTTCACGTGGGGATTATTCTGCAAATTTGGTTGGTTTGGTTTATGGTTTCCTGACGAGGATCGTAACATTGTTCCAGGTGGGTCAAAAAAACCATCACAAAATTCATCAAATTATCGAAAAAGTAAGTTGTAAAATAATCTGCTATACTGACTGAGCTCAAGATGTGTCAGATGAATTTGCATTTGAAGTATTGTTTTATTAATCAGTGTGTCGAATTATCTGCTACTCTTCAAGGTCCAGTTTGTCACCCAAGAATGCAACTGCACTCCAGGAGATAAACGTGTGGTTATTATTCTTCTCATACATTTAATTGCTGGACTGGTCTGCCTCCCATACTCCTTCCTGCATGAGTTTGAGGTCATCAAAAACTCTGTTGCCCATATGTTAGTTCCACACAATAATCAGCCATTCCACACAATAACAATGGAGCATCTACTTCCCCTGGATAGAGTTTTTAACATCAATACCATTCGAAGGAACTTCACAGAGAATAAACCAAAACTGACATAGTGTTGGGGTTCAAGATGCATTTCCACTGAGAAGATGTGGCAAGGGTGCAGAAGTTTAGGGAAAGAATTTCAGAGCCACATTCTAGCCGAAAACATGGCCACTAAAGATGGCCAGAAGGAATTGGAGGATGGCTGAGGCCAGAGTTGGAGGAATACAGTATTCTCGGAGGTTGCAAGATTAGATGAGGGAACAGACTTGGGAAGAGGCAAGGACATCAGGGAAATTATCAGAAGACCAATTTTAAATTCAACGCATTGGTGAACCGGGAATCAATGTTGATCAGTACGACAGCACAGGCGATTAGCGAGTGGGACTTGGTCCAGGTTAAGATGTGGACTGCAAATCTTTTGATGAGCTCAGGTTCATGGCGAGCAGAGTAGAGGAGGACAGCAAGGAAAGAATTAGAATCGCCAGTGTGAAGCTAAGAAAAGCATGCATGAGAGTTTGAGCTGCAAGGTAGACTAGGAAGGGTCAGTGATAGGAGAGGTGGAAGCGTCCAAACTTTTGGAAGCTCAGAGTGGACAAATTAGTGCCGAGTGAATGAAGTTTGTGCGGAGGCCAAAGATAATGGGCTGGATTCTTTATAGCCCGACAACAAAATCGTGATCAGCGATTGGGTGGAAAATGGATTTCGATGCCAAAATCAATGCCGGTGCCGCTTTGATGCCAGTCCGCCATGCTCCACCCCCTCAAAACCGGCGCCATCGTGATGCGTGCCACAAACCGTTTCAACGCCACAATGCTTCGCCCCCGATGGGCCGAGTTCCCGACAGCACGGGTCACATGTGGTCCCGAGCGTTTGGGAACCCGGCGTGCCTGCTGTGGACAGTGTCCAGCGCTGCCACACTTGGCCGGGATTTGTGCTGCTGGCTGTTGCTGGGGCGGGTTGGGTTCGCACACGGCTGGTGCCATGTTTTACAGTCCGACTGGTGCAGGTCGTCAGCTGTGCGCATGCGCGGACCGGGACCCGGCTACTCTCCAGCCGTTTTCGCTGCGATCCGCCGGGAGTTTCACTTGGCACTAGTGCTAACCCCTCACTGGTACCGGAATCGATGAAGGTTCCACGCCGATTTTCCGGTCGCGAAAGTCCACACATGCTTCGCTGGCGTCAACACTTAGTCTCCCAATAACTTCAATCTTTCCAGTGGTTAGTTGCATGAAATTAGGGGAATCATGGACTAGATATCAGACAAGCAACGTGACAATGCAGAGATAGTGGATGGGATGAACTAGTAGAGATGTGCATCATCGGCATAGAGACAGGACCTAATCCATTTCTACACAATGTTCCTCTGGACAGCATGTGGTATTTCAAAAAGAGATAAAATGAGCAACATGGAGCCTGAACGAGCGACTAATTGCTCTTTCGTGTTGTGATATGCAGCAAGAGAGGCAAACAAACAGATTTATTTACCTGATGACAAAATACAACTGCATTACAAAAACTATGCACAACACAAAGTTTTGCTCAGGCTTTTAAAAAATTGTGATATGAAGCTATTTAATGAGCTTGAATAAACAGCAGAGGAGTACTTTCAACAAACTCTTACTAATTGATGAACCATGTGCTTCTCTTTCTTACTTCCTGCCTATATTCAACAGATTGTGTGGGAATAGAAATGGAGTAGATATAGATTCGCCCACTGAGATGACCATCAGTGAATTTGGGCAGGGGGTTAGAAATTTACATCCACATGAAAAGGTTTTGAGAAACTGAGCTTCATCAGTGCAATAATGTTCATTCCAAATGTGACTCCAGTATAAAATGGAACTACTGGTTTTGTTAGCCTATCTTAGTCTGCTGGAGAAAGTGAAACAATGCTTTCATAATGCTGTTTTTCTTCAGTGCACGTAACCATAGCAACAGACATTGCAACAGTGAGCAAAGGAAGCAACAAAGGAAACAGTTGTTCAGAATTAGGTTTTAAACTTTCCGAATACTGTTGAGATTTTAAAGTGGAAGGAGAATTACTCCCCCCCCCCCCCCCCCACCCCCACGCCACCCGCCCATAAATGGTCTCTCATGATCCTTACTTTGCACCGAGATTAGAGGAATAATGAAATGGAGGGTGTGCAAAGTTTAAAGGGAAATGGAGGTAGGAATATCGAACAATGTTGCATTCTGCCTTTTGTTCAACAGTCGAGCACCAAGCCTGTCAACATCAAGGAAAGGTTCGGTCATATTTACGGTGATCAGTAAAGAGAACAGATGCCGGGATTTTCCAGTCCAACCCCCCCCCCCCCCCCCCCCCAGCAGCGGGTTTTCCAGTAATGGAGGCAGCGCGCCATTGACCGCCAGCGGGATGTTCTGTTTCCGCCAAAGTCAATGGGTCATTTGCGTTGCTTGCTGGCCGCGCCACCGAGGAACCCGTCGTTGTGGGGGTGGGAATAACACCTTTGGCAGGACCACACGATCCCGCCGGGGAGGGCTGGAAAATCCTGACCAGAGATTGGAAATGGAGCCCTGCAAAGGCAGCAGTAAAAGAAAAGAAAAGGGGAAGGTGGGGGGAGTAGAAATCAGGTTAAATTAACCTGCACGACTCTATGAAGCCAGTTATGGATTCAGCCTCCCTATTCAGTCATGGAAGTCTGCACCACCTGGAGAAGAAACTTGAAGAGGAGCAAGATTGAGAGAAGTAAATACATTCACAAACATAAATGCACGCAGGCTGATGTGAACACACAGGTGCAGATACAGACACATCTACCTGTAGTATAAGGGTGCTGAGGCAGAACAAGGGTTAATGTGTGACTGGATAGTAGCCATGTAATTATGTACTGAATCACACAATGATAGACTGTGTATAGTAGAGTCTGGAAGGAGCCAGCATGGAAGTGCCTTGGATATGTGTATAGTTATGGGTTACAATAAATTGCTTATGCTCACTCATACAAGTCTCTAGATCTCTTATCGCCACACCAAACAATTTTACAACATGGTGGTAATGAAGGATAAACCCCAAAATCCGAGAAAGGCTGGAGAAGGAACCCCAAATCTCAAAGCATGAAACAAAATAAAGAAACTAAAGCTTGAACGAACTGCACCTAATTTGAAGACACAATTACAGATGAATTAAAAAGCTCTACTGCCAGAACTAATCAGACACAGAGTCAAAGGACCTGGCCAGATCACAAAATTGAGCAAAGTTTCTATAAAAGGATAAAATAAACTGAAAAAACAGCAGAAGATACACTTCACAGATGAAAAAGTGAATGATGAAAAAGTGAATGCAGAGTCCAGAGACCGAGTCAAATCACAAGAAGGGTGAACAAAATACAGTTTTAAAAAGGTGAAATTGCCTTTTAAAATATCAGGAATTAGGACCACTAGCATTCCAGAGTGTAACTGCTTTAAAGCTGCAGTAACGTGTCTACAGTTGGCACCGTAGCACCTGGTGGTCAAGCTCAACTGAAACTAAAAAAATGTTTTTGCAACTAGGCAGAGCTAAAAAAAAGAGAAAATTGCCTCCCAGTATATTCCCAGGCATGGATGGGCAGGCGCTGGTCCAAACAACTTGTTTTGATGTTTCCTCAAGAATCGATTAGTTTGGAAAGAAAACGGTCCTATGGGTGCACTGGAAGCTGACCGAAACCTGACAAAACATAGAAGGATCAAAGAGAGAAAAGACATGGGATGCGATTCTCCAACCCCCACGCCAGGTGGGAGAATCGTGGGAGTGCCGGGTGAATCACGCCACGCTGCCCTGGCACCCCCACGCGATTCTCCAACCCCCCCCCCCCCCAAATGGCGTGTCGCGTTTTGCGACAGGCCGCTCGGAGAATCGCCGCTCCGGTCGAACGGCGATTCTCCGGCCCGCATGGGCCGTGCGGTGGCCGAACCCGACCGGTTCACACCGGTGCCAACCGCACCTGGTCGCTGCCGGCGTGAACATCGCGCGACTGCTGCATGTGGGGCCTGTGGAGGGAGGATCGAGCACCAGTGGCGTGCTCAGGAGGGGTCTGGCCCACGATTGGTGCCCACTGATCATCGGGCCGGTGTCTCTAAAAGACGCACTCTTTTCCCTCCGCCGCCCCGCAAGATCAATCCTCCATGTCTTGCGGGGAAGCGGAGGGGAAGACAGCAACCGCGCATGCGCGGGTGACGTCATTTAGGCGCCGCCGGCCGTGTCATTCAGGCCGCTCCGCTTTGACGCAAGTGTCAAGGCCCAGCGCGCGAGATTGATGCGCCGCCGCACCTAGCCCCCGGGGAGGGGGGGGGGGGGGGGGGGGGGGAGGAGAATAGGGGGTGAGGAGTGGCCTCCGACACCGGAGTGAAACACTCCGGGTTTCACTCTGGCATCGGCAGTTTGTCTCCCTTTGGGAGAATTTCACCCATGGAGCTATTGGTGAAGGAAATTTAAAGATCTACCTCGCCTGTTACAAAAAAAAGACATTGATAGTAAAACAAATTACCAAACGAATTTGGGCCAAGTCAAAAGCCAAACTACACACAAAATTCTGAGTTTTGGAGAGAAAACGGTTTTACATTATAAGAGTACATCAGGATTAAGTAAAGAATCAGGAACAAAGTACAAATTAACCTGTTCTTATATTTGCGGATGAAGTAATCCTAAAACAAAGTATCGGTGAATCCTCAACCACAATTGGTGAAATATTAAAAGTCTTTGACAAACTCCATGTTGTAGAGTGCACAGACCTTTATAAACAAAAAGCCGAGAACACCCCAATGAAGCACTGAGGGGGTTGAGGAGAGGAAGACAGGATACCACAGGCCAAAAGACATAGGAGAGGCCAGACCGAGGGAGACAATACTCAAACAAAACACAGTACGGTCACAGACCATGTAAGCACTGAGGAGGCAGTGCCGTAGTGGTATTGTCATTGGACTAGTAAACCAGAATACCAGGGTAATGCTCTGGAGACCCGGGTTCAAATCCAACCACTGCAGATTTGAATTCAATAAAAATCTGGAATTGAAAGTCTAATGGTGACCATGAAACCATTGCCGATTGTCGTAAAACCCATCCGGTTCACTAATATCCTTCACAAAAGGAAATCTGCCGTCCTTACTGACCTACGTGAGACTTCAATTTTTTAAATTTTTTAGTATCAAGTTATTTTTTTTCCAATTAAGGGGCAATTTAGCGTGGCCAATCCGCCTACCCTGCACATCTTTGGGTTGTGGGGGCAAAATCCATGCAAACGCGGGGAGAATGTGCCAATTCCACATGGACAGTGACCCAGAGCTGGAATCGAACCTGGGACCAGTGCTAACTACTGCACCGTGATGCAGCAGTGCTAACCACTGCGCTGTGCTGCCCCAGACCCACAGAAATGTGGTTGACTCTTCATTGCCCCTCAATAGCAATTAGGGATGGGCAATAAAGGCTGGCCGGGCCAGCAATGCCCACGCTCCATGAATGAATTTTTAAAAAATTACAATGAAGTGCAGGAGCAGAAGAGTTTAATGCAGAGGAAGGAAAAGGCTTAAAAAATACCAACTTTTTGAAAATTCCGTAAAGTACCCAAACTGCAGCAGCAGGTGGCAGTGTGGAGCGACAATAAAGAAATGTTATCTCGGTTGGAATTCTCCGGCCATTCGCTGGTCCCACTGGCAGCACACCCACGCCCGCGGGTTTCCCAGCAGAATGAGATGGCTTTAATAGGAATTACTATTGACAGTGACGGGAGCAGAGAATCCCTCTGCCAGTGCGCCGCCTGCTGTGATCAAAAAAACGAGCAGCTGGGAGAATCCTGCCCCATGTAATCCAAAAAAACAAAATTTACAAAACGAAAGTGAAGCTGAACAACAGAAAAAATGGTCATATCAAAGCTGAATTGGACAAACCCAACCAGTAGTATAGCCAGGCACAACAGCAGGCAGAAGATGTGCTCAAAGTTGCAGTCCAGAAAGACTCAGAGTCAATACATAGCCTAGGAAAAACCATGAACTAAAAAATGATGTTGAATACTACTTCTGCAAATGGAGCTATCAGTTGTGTCAAAGTAATGCACAGGAAGTGCAGGGCAAGTGGGCAAGAAGAAACAAAAAAATAAACAATTGAATGAACAACTGATGGTTCTTCTTGATCAAGTGCAAAACAGGCACATAACCCTTCAGAAGAATGAAGAAATGAAGACCGCCTGGAACAGAAGAATGGGAGAACAGAAGAAATGAGAGAAGACTTTTTTGAATTGCAAGGAAATTCAAGATGATATGCAATTGAGCTTCAAAAAGAAAAGGAAAATTTGGTGAAGGACTTCCACCTGCTCCAAGGATACCTCAGGTCAAAGTTTGTTCCTCTGGAAAATTATGAAGAGAAGCAAAACAAATTTAATGTCGCACTACAAGAACTGAAGAATCAGTCAACAGAGAAGACTCAGCTATATTCAAATACTCCAGGAAGAAACTAAGAGACTGAAAAGCTGAAGAATCAGCTGAATGGAGAAGATGAGGCATTGAAAGGGTAGGCCATAGAACGTTCCGAGTAAACAGATAATGAAGCCATGAGTAGAAGGCTTCACCAGAAAGAGACCTGGCCAACAGTGAAACCAAAATGAAGGGCAAAGACAAAGCTCTGCTGCAGATGGAGAAAGAAACATCAGAAATAAGATCAGAAAATGTAAATCCGACAATGAAGCGCAAGGAATTCAAATGTACTGAGAAATATTGAGCTGCAGAAAAATAAAATGGCTGAAATGAAAATCAGAAACCTAGAATGCCAAGATAAAGCTCAACGGTTGCAAGAGAAAGACGAAATCCTCACAAAAAAAGGTGAAGAGCGTCAGAGCCAACTGGGAGAAGTACAATTTAAAAATGTGAGCTTGAAGGATAGCACACAGAAAGTAGGCTTTGCGAAGGAAGAACTGTTCGGTGAAGGAGACCAATATTCATGGACGAAAGGTGAGTTTTTGCTGATGAAAAAATAGAACCAAGGAGAATTCTGGAAGACGAACATTTGAAGTAGACATTAAAGATGGGATATGCAGTAGAGAAGAGCAAATCCAGGCATTATAAAATATCAGGAAAATTCTAGGAAACAGATCAAGGATCTAACAAGTGAATTGGAAAACACCAAAGAGCAGTCAGTGACCATGGAAGAAAGATTCTAGAAGGAACTGAAACTGTTAAGCTTCTCTAAGGGTTTCATAGAGAACTCTGAAATAACGACAACTGAAATCACCACAGTCGTTGTCGAGGCGAATGAAAAAATCTCAGCAGCCTGAATACCTTCTGGGCAATGAGAGAATAAAGGAATATTTGACCGACATTGTGAAGCAAGTGGAAATGAAGGTTCCATTTTTGAAACATCGTCACTCAGATAAGTCCACTCTAGAAATGGAGGGAGTGACCCTCCGAATGGGACAAGCCCAGAGGGTCCAAACAAAGGGGAAGGGTTGGTGATAAAGAGAAATGCAACTCGGAGGGGGAAAATTAAATCAAATGTAAAAAAACCAAATGCCAGGAATACAGAATACTACAATTTCAATATCAAACCTACAAAGTCAACCACAAAAAAAGTACCATTCCTCCAAACGTGACAAGAACAGGATGTGGAAGAATTGATAATCCTCCAGACCATTTGAACTTGTAAAGTCAGAGTCTTGGGGTTGGGTAGGGGGAGTCATGGTTGGTGGGAGATGTTTAAGCAAAAAGACTGTATTTTGAATATATTTATTCAAGGACTGGGGAGGTGTAGTATAAATTGTGTCCAGGCATTTTAAGGGTTAATGTGGGGCTGGGAACAGTATCGCCCATATAGTAATGTATGGAGTCACATAGAAGAGACTAGAAGGAGCCAGCATGGCAGCAGCACCCGTGTTGGGCTATATCTTCGAGCTGTGCATAGTTTTGGGTTAATAATAAATTGTTTATGCTCAAGCATACAAGCCTCCAGACTGCTTGATGAGACAGCAAACAATGGAGCAACAACATAGACACACAGATTGTTATGAGCCAGCGTTTAGAGACCCTAAAGTGTATCATGGAGTTCACCTGACCCACAACTTTTAATAGATTGTGGTATGGTGAGCACATGGTCCACTCTACAGGTGTGGTACAGCAAAAATCAAAAAGTATTTCTTAAAGCAAAACAATGTTTTTCTATGAACTCAAGTTAACCTTTTAAAAACATAGTGAACATCTTAGCAACCATTAATTCAAATACAACCCCCAAAGAATACAACACTAAGTAACCCTTAATAAATTCCCAAACAACATCCAGAAGACAAAAGAAACACCTTTTAACAGAAGCACATCCGGTTTAAATTCACTATTGAGAACATTTATAATTCTGAATTCACCAAATGATCAAGAGATAGTCTTTTCATGGCAGAGAGAACAACAGTACACCTGCTTTGTCTGGCTTCAGCTCCAACACTGAAACGAAACCAAAAAGACACAGGTACACCCAAGCTTTTCTCAAAGTGAAACTAAAAAGCAGAGCCAGAGTTCCGCTCCACCCACACTCTAACATCACTGCCATAGCATGAGCAGCCAAACATTCCTTAAAGTGACATTCTCATGACACAGATACACACATTTTTGTGACAAAATCCTATATAACCCCCTACCCAAGAACACTGATCACATATTCAGCACACAGACTGCATTGTTCAAAGCGGTAGCTCACCTCTACCTTCTCAAGGGTAACTAGAGACAAGCAATACAGCAGCCCCATAAGCTGTTAGCTCAGCAGTAGTCAAACAGTTTCTCAGTATTTTGTTGGGATACTGGACATAGAAAAATCAGAAAAGTCTACGTTTCACATATTGTTTGAAGAGAAGAATTTGTTGTTTATATAAGCTCTATTAGTTCTGATCTGGGTACCAAGTGAACAATTATGTTGAACCTCAATAAGAGAGGAATTTTGTCTCCTTTTGAACTGAGTCATGCACTAAGAAAGCAGGTATTACCAACAATGACATTCAACAGCATCTACATCCAGGTATTGAAAGTACCTGTACAAGTACAAGTATTGGAATACTGTGCTGTATTGCACAGTCGGGCTGGGAGAAGACGTAAAGAGCAACTATGTTGCCTGAACAGTCTCTTGGTCAACAAAACTCCACTAAAATGCTATTGAAGCACTACTAGAAAGAATTTTCCAAAACAACAAATGTTTCTACTGACCATCTGTGAATTCTTGGCTGTTGTATCACAGTGACTATTATCTGGCTTTTTCAAAGGTTTCCATTCTCCACCATTGTCAAATGTAATCACTGATCGAATGTTGTTATCTACAAATGCATTGAAAGAGAGATTATTAAACACGAGCAGACTCTCCATTATGTTGCTGATGATCAGCTGAGAGAACATGTTATTTTCTAATGGCAGGAGAGTTACACTGAGCCACTAACACGTTTACAAAAGGGGCGTGGAGCAGGAGTGAAGTCCCCGCTTGGCTTTTGTGAAGGACCAGCACCTGTCTTTGGTGCAGAAGCTAGGCGCCTAGGCAAGAGCCTTTTCCAATGTAGCAGACACCACGCACATGCTGGAGTGACCACACATTCCCATTTTCCAGCTGTACCGTGTCCTCCGGCAATATTCCCAGAAGCGTCCCTGGTTCACCAAACTCATTCTCCAAATGAGGAACCTAATTATGAAAGGCTGCATGAGTCCAAATAAGTAGCCATGTGGTCCCGGGCAGCCCTGGGGTCAGTCATTACGTGGGCAGGCTATATGGTAAGGCAGCTTATGATTAATGCCTGGAGTGTCACATCTCCTGTTTTCAACCAGTTGATTGGGCTGACTCACCAAGTGACTTTAATTTACACAGAGATCACACTTGACAGGCGTAGTGCATTTGCCATCCACCCATCCACCTCCCAGATTGCCATTAAATTCCCAGAATGGTCCCTACAGTGTGCACAGTTTCCCTGCAAAACCAGGTTGGAGAGCAAACGGCCCAGAAGCCAAGATATCAGAGTAACAGGAGCTGCTGGCAACTGGACTTACGATCGGTGGCTGGAGCCAAGCTACGTTCACAATCCAGGAGTCAGATCAGAGAGTGCTGCGTAGCCTCAGATCATGTGAATGTGTTGATTTGATGTATATGGACACCCCAGCACATACCATGCACTATTTTGACGATAGCGAATTTGAAGAATAATTTCTCTTCCTTCGTCTAACTGGATTTTGGTTTGTTCCATATGATGTGTTGGACTGGATGGGCCGATGTGGACTGCACTTGATGCAGTGTAGCGAGAGACAGACTTCCAACACTTGATGAGATGCAACACGATTTTATTTAACCTCTAAACTATTATACATGTTCAACTGTGGGTTGACACTATGCTGACTTGAATGGAGACCTGATGCTAGCCTGACCAGACTTACCAGCTACCACATGGTGTTTGCACTGGCTATGCTCACGAGCTCTGACTGTCTCAGAGGCTTGGGCCCGAGAGAGAAGGAAAGCTGGTGCCCTCTGGCTTTATAGTGGTCGAGTCCTGTCTGGTGACTGGCTGCTCTGTTCTGTGTGCTTACTGGTCATCCTGTGTGTCAATCACCGCCTGTCTGCACTCCATTTTATACATAGATGTATATTATGACACCGTAATACCATTGGAAAATGATTGGGTAACTCTCCCTCAACTGGCACCACTAATCACTTGCTTCATTTACTGCCTGTGTGACATTGCTGTGCACAAAGTGACTGTTGTGTTTGTCTAAGTGGCAACAGTGATTGCACTTCAAAGTAACCTATGGTATGTTGAGACATCATGGGGCCTGATCAGTGCAATATAAATGCAAGTTCTTTCTTTCTGATTAGTTCCTTGTTTTTTTCCCCTCCATTTGTCTCCCTCTCTTTCTTTCTCATTCCCTCCCTGTGGCTGTCAGATACTTTTCTGACTTTGGTTACTGGATGATTGTCTCGTTCGCAGTGGTTCTGCATTTGCTGTGGTTCTGCATCACCCTTTTGTACCCCACTCTCTTCTGTTGATTTATTCCACTAGCTGTCTCCAATGTCTCTCTGCTGAGACAATGGAGGGGTGACATTCACGAGGATTGTGGGGAGCACACCTGGCATCACTGAAAGGGGTGGGGGTTGGTGGTTCAAGGGGTTCAAGGGGTGGTTCAAGGGGCAGAAGCTCTGAAAGGGAAAAGTCTGGAAATGGAGTGGATTTAAGATATTGCAGTATATTTAGGGTATCATTTGCATACTGGAGCACCGGGGCGTGCAAGAGCAGGGCTAAAACTCCTGGGGAAACAGTTCAATTTATTGTTTATGCCATTTTTCCAACAAGTCTGACGATCTCCCAGTGGATAACTCCTACAGGAATTCAGGCACTGCAATCAGTGATAATGTGGTTAAAACAAACTCAGATAACAGGGGCAGCATGGTTGCACAGTAGCTCCAAAGTCGCAAGTACATGACTCGGCTTGGGTCACTGCCTGTGCGGAGTCTGCATGTTCTCCCCGTATCTGTGTGGGTTTCTCCAGGTGCTCCGGTTTCCTCCCACAGTCCAAAGATGTACAGGTTAGGTGGATTGGCCATCTAAATTGCCCTTAGTGTCCAAAAAGATTGGGTGGGGTTACTGGGTTACGGGGATAGGGTTGAGGTGTGGTCTTAGGTAGGGTGCTCTTTCCAAGGACCAAGCAGACTCAATGGGCCGCATGGCCTCCTTCTGCGCTGTAAATTCTATGGTTCTATGATAACACCAGAAAAGTTTTCACCCTCCATTTGAAAACTGAGAGTTGAAGTTATTGAGAGAATGGGTAATTGGGCTTACACCTGTATGTGAACATGGTAGAGTAGATTTTATGCAATTGTACTCTTGTTCCAAAGCAGAAATGTAAATTCTTATAATCTACCCTTACACATTAAATCAAAGAGGAATTTAAAATATGGTCATGGTCCTCTTCACACATCAGCCATGACACTGCGGGATCTCACCCGCTTCTGAGTAGAAGGGTCCAAGTACCACTCCACAGGCATGAGCACTTTGGGGGTGCTGTCATTTTGATGAGATGTTAAACAGAGGGACTGACTACCATTTCAATTTGTACGCAAAGATCCCATTTATCCCCAATTGTCCTGGCCAATGTTTATTCCTCAAACACAACAACATCATTAAATAAAAAAAGGTTATTCGGTCAAGATTATATTGCTGTCTGTGTGGCATTACAGTGCACAAATTGGCTGCCACTTTTCCAACATTACTACAGGATAATGTTGCAAAAATTCATCAGTTGTTGATTGGGCCGTTCTGAGGTCGTGAAAGGTCCAACATAAAAGCAATGTCTCCCTTTATAACTTAAGTGTTCATGCACTGGACTAACTTAAATCCGATCACTTTAAATCTCTGTAAAACCACACCAATTCGTGTGGCACTGAAATCACTCACTTCAGGGTTACCTTTCACACTGTTGAAAGAAACATTGGCAGGGAGACCAGCTTAAAAGTAGAAACCAAGCTTTGCTTTGAAATGATTTTATTTTACCTTTATCAAGCACGTTTGTGATGTAGACCCCACGCAGCGATGTCACGTTTGTGAAATCCGTTGTCCCGCTGGTGTCAGAAAACAAATGACGTTCCAGTGACTTGGAGAACAGAATTCCCCGATCATCAGAAGCGTAAATTGTGCCAAACCCAGAATCTAAAAGAAATATTAAATGCAAAGCCATCAAGTGTGGAAGCTTCCGTTTAAAACGATGCCTGTTTGAACAGCAAATGTTAGATGGAGCCTCCTCAAAATTCCCATCAGCGAGGCCGTCCTCACTTTATTGGAAATACAACAACATCCGCATCTAAAAGGAAGCTACTCGGGTCACAGCAAAGGTGGGGAAGGTCAGCTGAGAACTCTTGTGAATATGTCGTTGTTCAAGTGTACAACAACTGCTATACAAAAAGGAAAATATTACAGATGCTGGAAATCTGAAATAAAAACAGAAAGTGCTGGAAATAAACACTCGGTTGGACATTCTTTCCACAGTTAATTGCCGATTTCCAGCATTTGGTGTTTCTGTTATTGAAGAAACTGTTTCTTTCCACAGTTAATTGCCGATTTCCAGCATTTGGTGTTTCTGTTATTGAAGAACAACTTGGTTTTCTACTGCGCTCTTAATCCTGTGTTTGCTTTCATGTCTTCTCGTCTCGAGTCCTGCAGATAAACCTGCGGCTCCACTTAAAAGCTTTTATTGACATGCACACACATTGATCCCTCATTTCTGATACCGAAAGGCATTATGCTCAGCTGATATCAGCATCTAAGGTGACGTGGTCTTTCTTGAGGTTTTATTCGTTGCTATACACCGTGTTACACTAATTTAATTTTGGAACTTGAGAAGGCTGACGGGGAGCATTTCATCTATGCCTGGGCACACTCGACAAGAACTTAGCAGAGATGGGTCACTGCACCTTAATTGAACTTTAGTGCACTTAACTTCCTGTTTACAGTGAATTGACCAGAGCGTCTGACAGGGCAAGTTGGCCAATTGCTCAATTAACTATCAATATTTGTTTCTCCTCTAACATCCCTCTTTTATCCAGCCTCATCTCCTATTTTCAGTCCAACAAAGCCTTTATATTCTCTCAACATGCTCACCCTGTCAATGAACATGTTCTCCAAATCCCATATCCGCCCAGCACCTGGCTACCCAACTTCAGCCCCGTTCTTGCTCAACCGTCAACCGCTAACTATCCGTGCATCACTCATGAATGCCAATATAACCTTCCTAATAAATCCATCTTCCACTCATTTTCTCTTACTACCATCCTAACACCAACCTTCCTTTTCTTTCCAGGGATGTGGAATAAATTGCTGGCTGGACTGCGCGCTCCCACCTGCCTGCAGCTGGTGTCTTCCCTGCAACTAAAAACAAAAAAGTGAATTATAATGGCGGTAGGTGCGGATCTGCCAGGAACACAGCGGGAAGTGCCCATTCGACATTTCATTAAACACGTGCCTACCCCATTTGTGGCAGGTGGGAAAGGAAGCCAAAATATGCCCTGAAAAACGGCTACTTGATCGAGATACTGGAGGGTAACCATGACTTTCTCAAACATCTACTGTTAAGGGGGGAGAGGAAACCAGATTAAATAAATACCTAATCATGTCAGTTGTACCTGCCTTGGGGTGGATTTAATTTTACCCCCTCGAGTGAATGAACTGGCTAAACACCTATGAACACAACCTTTACACAGAGACTACAATACTCAGCTGCTAGCTGAACAGCGCCAGGCAGAAAACGTGTGGTTGGCCATTTTCTTTCTGGACACAGAGGCTGATGCAAACACACTAAATAAACTAACATTCATTGATTAAATTAGTACATTTGTATATTAACTCAAACTGATTGATAAAAGAACTACAATGAAGTATAACTTACTGCCAGGTTCATCCACATGTATGAAAATCATTTCTTCGTCTGCTGCGAGTATGGAGTAAAACTGCAAAACAGAGCATTTGCACAAGATTACTTATGTCACTCAGTGCTGTAAGGCTACCTGCATCTCTCCACACGTATACACACACTATAATCTGTTCATTAAATATTAGAAGTGAGACATCAGCACCAATTCTACCTCTTACTAACATATCAGAAAATATAATTGATTTGCCGAGGGTTTGCTGGGAAACAAAGTTAACATCTCTTGAAAATAAATTGAAAATGCTGGAAATGCACACACAGGCTCATCGTCAGGTAGAAAGACAAGTTCACGTTTAGAGTACATTCCTTCCTTAGGCCTTGAACATACAAACGAGGAGCGAGAAGCAGGAGTAGACCATTCAGTGAAGGAGGACCAAGTAATTAAGAAGCGAAAAATAGAGCATGAGAATTAAGCTTGCAGGGAACATAAAAACAGACTGTAAAAGTTTCTATAGGTACGTGAAGCGAAAAAGACTGGTGAAGACAATTTATGAAGAAGAAATCATGTTTGACAAATCTACTGGAATTCTTCAAGGTTGTAACTAGTAGAGTTGATGAGGGGGAGCCAGTGGATGTGGTTTATTTAGACTGTCAGAAGGCTTTCGATAAATTCCCACAGAAGAGATTAGCATGAGAAATTAAACCCCATGGGATTAGGGGTAGTGTATTGAGATAGACAGGAAACTGTTTGTCAGACAGGAAACACGAGTAGGAATTAACAGATCTTTTTCCACATGACAGGCAATGTCCAGTGTGGTACTGCAGGGATCAGTGCTGGGATCCCAGCTATTCACAATGGGCACAATTGAAAGGCTACATTGCGCCTGGGGCTGAAAAGCAGCATGCCACGGCACAGCATGGTAAATAGGGGCCAGGAGAACCCGCTTCCGGGATCTACCAAGCACCAAACATCTCGTGATTTTTTTTTTTTAAATTATAGTGTACCTAATTATTTTTTATTCCAATTAAGGGGCAATTTAGCATGGCCAATCCACCTAACCTGCACATCTTTGGGTTGTGTGGGTGAGACCCACGCAGATATGGGGAGAATGTGCAAACTCCACTCAGACAGTGACCCAGGGCCGGGATTCGAAACCGGGTCCTCAGCGCCGCAGTCCCAGTGCTACTCATTGCGCAACATGCCGCCCAGCATCTCTTGAAACCTAATGGGATCTTGCAAGATGTTGTGATGTGAATGGGCGGGATCACATTTTGGCAAATCTACATCTGAAAGCGAGACAGCTAGTCTCACCTTAATATGCAGTTTCACGAGTCTTTGGGATCTATCCTCTTCGCCTCGGACAGGCGCCGTTCGTACTGGTCTCCACAAGTGGGGACGAGATGGAATGGCACTCCTGGGGCCACCCAGGCGATTGGAGGTGCCCAGGTTCTTGCCCTTTGAGGAGGGTGGGCACCCTAGCCGTGCCACCTGGGTGCCCGCCTGGCACTGTGCAGGTGGCACTGCCAACTGGCAGGGGCACTGCCAGGATACCACGTAGGCACTGCCAAGATGCCAAGCTGGCATTTCTCAAGTGGCTACAATCGGGCTTGGGTGCTCTGCCCAGGTATTGTGGGGATAAAAGCCCCCCCCCCCCCCCCGAGGGCCCCCTCAACAGCTACATTTGTTTCGCGCACCCACACCGGCTAGCTCCCAGCGCCCCCAGTCCCCAGTCGAACCAGACGGGTACGGAGCTCGGACGGAATAACCCCCCGGAGTCCGCCATCATACCCCAACCCACAACACCCATCCAGCCACCACAAGAGGCTGCAACCCCGGTGCTCCGCAGATCGCAGCGGACGACTCGACCACCGGACAGACTCAACCTGTCAACCACCACCCCAGCCAGACTTGATTTTTTTGTAGGAGGTGAATGTGGTGAATGTAATTCACACTGTAATATATATTATACCATGTCACTGTAAGCTCGACATATGAGCAGTTGCGTTGCCCTACCACTAGGGGGAGTTGCACTGGGAATGTACAGGAGTTTGTACTTGGGCTCCACCCTTGGCTCCTCCCCCTAGACAATCGGGCTTGGATGCTCTGCCCAGGTGTTGTGGGGATAAAAGCCCCCCCCCCCCCCCCCCCCCCCCCCCCGAGGGCCCCCTCATAGTGTAATGGGGCTTGGGAGGGCATCCAAGCCTGATTGGATTAGTACAGACTTTTGGAAACCTGTTGGTCACACGCCAAATGCTGGTTAACAGTCGAGGACAATGACTTGGACTGACAACTTTTCTAAGTCTGTTGTAGATGATGATGTCTGATCACTTTGTGAGTTTGTTGCATTCAGCTCAAAGACAGTTAGCAGCTTTGTCTAATGTACTTAAGGAGCAGTTCACAGCAAGGCAAACTCAGATGATGTAGATTTTCCAGATGTGGTGAATGTAATTCACACTGTAATATATATTATACCATGTCACTGTAAGCTCAACATACGAGCAGTTGTGTTGCCCTACCACTAGGGGGAGTTGCACTGGGAATGTACAGGAGTTTGTACTTGGGCTCCACCCTTGGCTCCACCCACAGCTCCTCCCCCTAGACTGATGTATAAAGGATGATGCCGAAGAGCCAGCCACCAGTTCATCTGGAGTTCATAGTGTTACAGGCTGGCTCTGTTGTAAGTTGATTAAAACTACTGTTCACATCCTAAAGCACGTGTCTCGTGAATTGATGGTCTCATCACCAGACAATAGCCAAAGGTTGCCTGCAATGTAGCTGAGCCAGATTAGCCCCAAAAGGTTAAACAAAACAAAGTGGGGCTTGTCGGAAACATATTTAAAGTGAAAGCAAGTGTGTCTCACAAAGAGCATTGAGAAGAATATATACTCCCACTGTAAAGGATTCTTGGGCTGTTTGTATATAATATCTGATAAACGGCAGCACAGTAGCACAAGTGGTTAGCACTGTGGCTTTACAGCACTAGGGTCCTAGGTTCGATTCCCGGCTGGGTCACTGTTTGTGCGGAGTCTGCACGTTCTCTCCGTGTCTGTGTGGGTTTCCTCCGGGTGCTCCGGTTTCCTCCCACAGTCGAAAAACGTGCAGGTTAGGTGGATTGGCCATGATAAATTGCCCTGAGTGACCAAATAGGTTATATGGGGTTCTTGGGTTACGGGGATAGGGTGGAAGTGAGGGCTTAAGTGGGTCGGCGCAGACTTGATGGGCCGAATAGCCTCCTTCTGCACTGTACGTTCTATGTTCTAAATGAGGCACAGGTAAATCATGATTTTCGGTGAAACGATTTACTGGAAACTTCAGCTTTACGGACAGGCTTGCAGACTGGATTGTGGGCGTTCGTCTCCTTTTCATAGTGGATCGATTTATATAGTTTTTTGATCTTCAAAGTCAGTCAGCAGAGCAGTACTTGTGCCGATCTACTTCTTCGGAGAAACTGCAGCTTTAGCGCGACAGTTCTGGACTGGTCAGTCCTGCAGTACAGGGTCATATTGCTGGCGGAGTCGATTACGTGGAAATTTTGAGGAACTTTGGGGCTGGTTTAGCACAGGACTAAAGAGGCCAGCAGCACGGTTCAACTGCTTCCCTGCACAGGTGCCAGAATGCGGCGACTACGGGCTTTTCACAATAACTTCACTTGAAGCCTACTTGTGACAATAAGCGTTTTTCATTTTTCCTTTTGTACGGAATGGACTTGGCCCTGACCCATTCATGAAAACAGGATCTATCGGTATTGCTTCAAGGTCAGCATCTTGGTGGGGTGCCTACTCCAGTCACCTGGTATAAAGGGAGGATGATGACAAGGGGAACATTCCAGAGCCACTACACAGAGTCTCTGGGTCAGTCCTTCGTATCAGAGTATTGGGCAGCAAAGGGTCACCTCTGAACCATAAGACACACAAGGTCCACTAACAGAAGTGACTGGTGATATTAATTACAAGGGAGCAACAACTATTCAGTGATTTAATAATAATATAATTCGCTCCTGATTATTCAAAGACTCAAATTGCATATCCAACCGTATTTTTTTAAAAAGGCTGGCAAATTCCTCCCCAGATTGTATCCCGATTACACAATTTTCATACAAAATATATATTGTTAAATATTCACACGAGAAGGACAAACTTTTCTCTTTACAAGATTGCTCAGAATGCATTTTATAAATTACTTGTTACTTGGTTCCTTGTTGATTTATGATATTTCCCAACCAGGGAAGGTGGGGAGAGAATCTGCCGCCAGGAATCCTGCCCTTCCATTCCTAGTGGGACACAGTTTTGTCTTTGCTTATAGCCTCTTTACGTGCCCAAAATAAGGCCTGTTTCCAGCAAACAGCTAACCTGGAGCGTTCTGGAGTTAAGATACCCTGGGTCTGCAAGTGTCTGCTTTCCCTGCCTTCCTCCCAACCCTTGCCCAGTCAATGCGAAAGGTGCTCTCTTCTCACCCTGTAGGGTGGGTTAAAACTGCACCCCCCCCCCCCCCCCCCCCCCCCCCGCTGATAGACAGCCTTTCTTGCATTCAGGCATTTGGGAAATGGGGGTTGGTGGTGGTTCTACCACCTCAGACAGTCTAGGATAAAAGGTTAAAACTCAGAAACAAGGGAGGGATATGGGGATAGGGTGTAAAAGCAGAACTGACGTTGATCAGCGATAATCTGGCAGAATGGCAGAGCAGGCTTGAGCTGGCCACATGGTCAACTCCTGCTCCCATTTCGTTTGCTCTCCGACACGGTTGTTCACAACCTTTCTGGTACGAGGGAGCAGGCCCAGAGTTTGAGCAGGAAAACTGGTTGCAGACGTGTACGAGCAGTAAACAGGACTGCCGGGGCTATCTAAAAGCAAACTCTGCCCTCTGGTGGACAGAATGGATCTTGCCGTGGAAGCCTCGGGGAAATGTGGACAAATACCACTACAAATACTGATGCTTCTTCCATGGACCCAGGTGTGTTAACAATTTGAGACTTCCCAATCAAGCAATCTGACTATTTTCCAATTGCAGAACTGTTTGGTACCAATATCAAGTCAATAACATAAACAAGAACGGATAATTTAATCATTGCTATTTTTATCTGGAATAGAAGCAACAGTAAAAAGAGGAATTACTGGCACAAACTGATGCAAAAGGACAACCCCATGAATAAAATAAATGCACAAGAAGGAATTACAAGCACAGGATGCACAAGATCAAAATAATCAAGCCCCAAATCTGATTTACACCCACCCCCTGAGTATATGACAAATGCTCCAGGGAAACTTGATCAAATTATGTTTGTGAGCCTTTCTTCATTATTTGGAAGTTCTCCAGGGACAGCTCCTATTTGTGAAACCTTTCCTCACAATTACATTATGTGCAGTGAAAAATATTCTGAAATATTTCCATCTGTAGCGTGGCTTCCTTGAATTTGAAATGATAAACAATTGAATCCCAGGCCAATGCTCAGTTTGCTGATTTTAACCATTCAGCAGTTGGGGGCCATACATTTGGGCTCAGTACCCCTCCCTTCTCCTCCCGCAAACATGGAAAGGGGGAAAACAGGATATTGACTAGGTGAAGGTGAGCATGTCCAACGGTGATGCCCCTATAGTGGAATAGCTTGCTAACAATCTAGAGAAAAGGGACTCGATTCACATGCAACCTATATACACGATAAATTTCTATGCATTGCAGGAAGTGTAAAATCACACATTTCTGTTCGTCTTACCAATAATCCTTATATTTACTTGCAAGAACCCAGACAGTATAACAACTCAAAGCTGCCCTCTTCCTGTGAATAGAGTTCAATACTGCCAAAACTAAACAAATTGAAGCTTACTGATCCACAGAAGTGTTCTTCTAAAGGATAATGTTCTCACCCCAAATCTTTTCTTTTTTTAAAAAGGTGTATTTTTATTCCAAACATATTCAAAAGTACAAAGACATAAATCAAAATACATTACCCCACAGTTCACAGTTTGTGCAAGTTTGTCTCCATTTCACCAATTCCTCAAATATTGTCATGAACAGTCCGCACCGTGTCTCAAAGCCCTCCGCTGAACCCCTCAATTCGATGTTTTCCAGTCGGAGGAAATCATACAGGTACCCCAGCCAGGCTGCCACCCCCAGCAGTGTTGTCATCCGCCAGGCAATAAGAGAGGCGAAGGCCACAACATTGGCCTTCCTACCCTCCATTAGCTCCGGCATTTCCAATACCCCAAAAATCGCTACCATTGGGTCCGGCCCGGCCTCTATCCCCACAATCTCCAATAGCGTCCCAAACACCCCCCTCCCAGTATCTCTCCAACTTCTCGCAGCCCCAGAATATATGTGCGTGATTTGCTGGTCCTTGCCCACACTTCTCACACTCATTGCCACCCCCTGGAAGAATCCACTCATCCTCGTCCAAGTCACAAGCAACACCTTGCATTGAATCAAACTCATCCTCGCACACGAGGAGGTTGAATTTACCCTATGGATCGCCTCATTCCACACTCCCCGTCCGACCTCTTCCCCCCCCCCCCCCACCCTCCTCCACCCCCAGTGCTCCTCCAATTTTTCCTTAATCCTCACCACTTGCACTCCCCTGCTCCCCAAGCCACTCATATATCGCCAATCCCATTCCACAACCCAGAGCAGAAACCGCTCCAATAGAGTATACTCTGGCAGCTTGGGAAACCCTCTCCATTCCTTCCGTGCAAAGTCCCTCACCTGTACATACCTGAACTCGCTTCCCTTCAGCACCTCCCACAGACCTGCAAACCTCCTCCAGGTATAGATCCCTCGCCCTCACCAGCCCTACCACCCTCCACTTCCTATACATCCCATCCACCTCCCCAGTTTAAACCCATGGTTCCCCACAGCGGTGTCAGCACCGACATCCCCTCCATCCTAAAGTGTCTCCTCAACTGGTTCCACTCCCTAATCGTGGACTGCACCACCAGGATCACCGTGTACCTCCCCGGTGCCAGCGGAAGCGACGCCGTCACCATAGCCCTCAGGCTTGATTCTTTACAGGACCCTTCCTCCATCTTAACCCACTCCTTCCCACCACCGCTTCACGTTCTCCAGTAGTAATGCAGCAGGTTTGGTAGTGCCAGTCCCCCTTTCTGCCTCTGCCAGGGCCCCTTTTTACCTGAGGTACCTTCCCCGCACACAAACTCCTAAATCGCTGCACCCATCCTTGACCACACTCATTCTCCAACACTCACTCATTCTCCAACACTGCCTCATTGAATATCCCCCCACCTCTCCCCCCCAATTTGGTCACTCCCTTTGGCCACCTCCCCAACCTCACTTCCGTCCACCAGCATTACCTGCCAGTGTGGCAGCTCCTGATGGAAGGCCCCTCCTACCTTCTATCCCTCCCTTTGCCCTTCCCTCCTTTGTCTCACCCCAAATCTTGTTATGTCAGAGAAAAAGGTGCAAAAGGTAATTTCTAAACGCAACAATAGCAGCTAATCGATCTCCACTCTGAGGTCTTGGAACCTGAGTTAATGGAAATATAAGAGAACAGAAACGAGAATCGGAGCAAACGGAATGACATTAGGTGAAAATGATGCAGTACTGAAGCACGTGATTTCATGGAGTATAGCAGGAGGGTGTGGGTTTGGAGATAATGATTCTCCCATTGTTTTTTTGATGATCTTAAAGATAGCTCACGAATAAATAGGTAAAGTTCATAGTTTAACAACAGCCTGGAATCTCTTGGATACAGCGGATAGCTACAAAACCAGAATAAAAATAGGGAGAAAGGTTACTTTATAAAAAGGGTTTGCATTCTCAAAGATGAAATTAGATGGATAACCTCTAACTACAGCATCCAAGTGAAAATCATTGGGCGGAATTCTCCGCAGGGGGCAGGATTCGTGAAGGCCGTTGTGAACTCGGCCAAGGTTCACGACGGCCTCGGAGCCCGCTCCCCGCACCTAATTCACCCCCACCCGGGGGGCTAGGAGTGGGCCTCCGCCTTTCTCAGCAGCGACCTTGTCGCGCCGAGAATGTGAAGTCATCCGCGCATGCCCGGGTTGCCGGTTCCAATCCACGCATGCGCAGATGACTTCATCGTGCAGACGGCACGAACCCGCGCATGCGCGGTGCCGTCTTTCTCCACCGCAGCCCGGCAAGACGTGGCGGCTTGATCTTGCTGGGCGGCAGAGGGGAATTAGTGCGTCCGTTTTGGACGCTGGCCAGGGGGGTGTAAAAAATGTCAGGAGGCCCTCCCATGATTCTCCCACGCCACGTGGGGAGCGGAGAATTCCGCCTACCCGTAATTTCCGGACTATAAAGCGCACCTGACTATAAGCCACACCCACTGATTTTGAATTTTTTTTTATTTTGAACATAAATAAGCCGCACACGTATATAAGCCGCAGGTGCTTACCGGTACATTGAAACAAATGAGCTTTACACAGGCTTTAACAAAATACAGCTTGTAACAAAAATAAAAAATTAGCGGTAAAGAATAGCCTACCAAGAAAGTCATTGGTCACTGTGGAGCGAAATCAATCCGATTAAGCTCTTAAGATTAACATAGAATCATCAGTTTGAAACATTAAAAATAAATAAATCATGTGTAAAAAGAAGTCTTTTATTACTGATCGTAATCAAGATATCACCAACCCAGGTGATCACAGTCACTATCCTCCTCTTGTGCACTGAAACCACTGAAGTCATCTCCTTCGGTGTCAGAGTTGAATAGCCTCAGAATTGCTTCATCCGATGTTGGATTGTTTTCATTGTCGCTCTAATCACTTTCATCCGGAGGCAAATTTCCCGCTGAGCTCATGCTGCCCTCTTCAACACGCAGCAATCCAGCTTTTCGAAACCCGTTGATGATAGTGGATTTTTTAACAATGCTCCACGCTGTCAGGACCCACTGGCAGACTTGACCATAAGTTGCTCTTCGCATGCGGCCCGTTTTAGTGAAGGATTTCTCCCCACTTGTCATCCAAGCCTCCCACTGAACACGAAGCGCCACCTTAAATGCACGATTTAAACTGATGTCGAGTGGCTGTAAATACTTTGTTGTGCCCCCAGGAATCACAGCTGGAATTGAGTTTGTCCTCTTGATGGCTTCTTTCACAGAATCTGTATGTGGGCCCTCATGCTGTCCAAAACGAGCAATGCCTTGTTCCTGTGAAAGAATCCTCCCGGTCGCTTGCCGTAGCACTCCGTATGCCATTCATGCATTAGGCTTTCCGTCATCCATCCTTTCTTGTTGACTTTCACAACAATTCCTGTAGGGAATTTTTCTTTTGGTATCGTCGTGCGTTTAAAAATCACCATCGGTGGAAGCTTTTCTCCCGATGCCGTGCAACTCAGAACACAGGTGAAGTGCGTTTTTTCATGCCCAGTTGTTTTCAGCATGACGGATGATTCACCTTTCCTGTTGACAGTCCGAGTGAGAGGCAGGTCAAATGTCAGAGGAACCTCATCCATATTTATGATATTGTGCGGGCCAATGGAATGCTCCGCTATCTTTGCATCAATGAATTTGCGGAAGTTTGAAATTTTTTCCTCGTAGTCGGGAGGGAGCTGCTGACACAAACTCGGCCGTACCCTGATGGACAGGCCTTTACGTCTCATAAATCTGAGACACCACGATGGTCCACCTCTAAAATTCTCAAACTTCATTGCGGTGGCGATTGTTTTGGCTTTCAGTCGGATCTGTACAGTTGAAACACCTCGGCCGTCTGCTCTCTGCATGTTGACCCAGTCTTCGAGCTCATTTTCTAGTTCGGGCCATCTGCTTTTCTTCCCTCTGAAAGCTTTAGTTGTCTTTTTGCACTGAGTCAATTCCTCACGCTGCTGTTTCCAACGTCTTATCATCGACTCATTAAGACCAAGCTCTAGTGCAGCAGCTCTATTTCCTTTTCCAACAGCCAGATCGATCGCCTTCAACTTGAAAGCTGCATCATATGCATTTCTCCGTGTCTTTGCCATGATGAGGGTGACAAAATGACTACCGTAATCAGAATGATGGGATGTTTGAGCGCGCTCGATTTAATCTAAACAGTAAACTAAAAAGTTACATTGTTTTACCTTAACCCGTTACGCAATTTCATTGGTTTAGTGAAAGCGGGAAAAATCCATAAATAAGCCGCGTCGTTGTATAAGCCGCGAGGTTCAAAACGTGGGAAAGAAGTAGCGGCTTATAGTCCGGAAACTACGGTATTTACTTTCCAAACAAATTGTTCATACATCATACAGTCACTTGTGTGTGTGTGTGTATATATATATAAAATAAAAAAAAAAAAATATATATATATGTGTGTAAAACCACTTTTGATCTTCATACTTCCATCTGCCATTCTCCGTTCTCTGTAATAGCTCAATATTTCTAAGTAGTCAATAACAGATTGAAAGGGTATTGATCATTTGATTGAATATACCTGTTCATGACTGACAGGAGGCAGCTGAGCTTTATTCCACAAATCACCCCGATCAGCAGACACATAAACCGATCTGGGCAGTGTCTGAAAACAAAAAAATAAATATGTCATACATTTTTCAAATTTTTTTTAAACGCTTTGTTTTTTTTAAAATATGAACTCCAGGGACATACCTAATCTATTCAAATCACAAGAGAAAGCTAGACCATCATTTAAAGCACTGAATTATAGAGCTGTAAATTAATTTTTAAAGATTGTGTGCGTGTTAGCTCTATAAAGGATGAATAGATGTTAAATTAATTGCAAGCTTTGATTAATGCTGCTTTAATTAATAAGACAATTGCAAGTACTATAGTATGTGAGACTGTGCAAGTGAACATAGTACACATCCACTCAGGAACAGTGATGCCCTTTAACTGAGATGACCTCCAACCAACACAACCATCTTCCTTTGTGCTAGTATTCTAGTATGACTCCAACCAGCAGAGAGTTTCCCCCCAATTGAAATGAAAAATGAAAATCGCTTATTGTCACGAGTAGGCTTCAATGAAGTTACTGTGAAAAGCCCCTAGTCGCCACATTCCGGTGCCTGTCCGGGGAGGCTGGTACGAACCGTGCTGCTGGCCTGCTTGGTCTGCTTTAAAAGCCAGCGATTTAGCCCAGTGAGCTAAACCAGTCCCGTTGACTCCCGTTGTGCTGGGGCTCCTTGATGCCATACTCGGTCAAATGCTGCCTTATGTCGAGGATAATCACTCTCACCCCATAAGAACATAAGAATATAAGAACTAGGAGCAGGAGTAGGCCATCTGGCCCCTCGAGCCTGCTCCGCCATTCAATGAGATCATGGCTGTTCTTTTGTGGACTCAACTCCACTTTCCGGCCTGAACACCATAACCTTTAATCCCTTTATTCTTCAAAAAACTATCTATCTTTACTTTAAAAACATTTAACGAAGGAGCCTCAACTGCTTCACTGGGCAAGGAATTCCATAGATTCACAACCCTTTGGGTGAAGAAGTTCCTCCTAAACTCAGTCCTAAATCTACTTCCCCTTATTTTGAAGCTATGCCCCCTAGTTTTGCTTTCACCCGCCAGTGGAAACAACCTGCTCGCATCTATCCTATCTATTCCCTTCATAATTTTATATGCTCATTATTTTACACCCTGCTTTCCCTTTGGTATTTTGTTTATATATATACACACACACATGTACATAGAGGGTTGGGCGACTTAAAGGGGATAGAGGGGTTAGAGATTAGATAGTAATTGTGTTTGTTGCCTATTTAATAATAGTTATTGTTAATAATAAAAAGTTAATTGTGTTTAGATTTACAAACCTTGTGACCGTGTCAGGTATAAAAAATAAAAGTCAATTTCAGCCACGTTGTGACTATGGGTTAAGTATGGCTGGAATTGACCGGGGACTGGCAGAGGATGTAGTAACACTCCACAAATGCTGCCAGACCGGAGTATTTCCAGCACTTTCAGTTTTTGTTTATTTCCAGCATCTGCAATATTTTGCTTTTATTCTATGAGTCGTTATTTTACCTGGTTACTGATAACAGAGGCAAAGAGGAAACGGCCAGCAAAACCAAACGAGTAAATGTTGCTGAGAAGTGTTGTAAACGATCCTCCAAAATCTGTTGTCCTCATTAGCTCCAATACCCCTTTTGCATCTTTATCATCTGCAAAACGATATTAAAACAATTAGTCATGGAACAACCAAATGGTGGTGGCATCGCTCATAAAACTCATTACTTATATTTTGTTCTAAAGCCACACACTCTTTAGTTAAGATGGCTCTATGGGTTTGGTCCCCACTTAAGAATTTGGAACATCATTTTTTTTGAGGGGAAGTGCATGGGGGTTGGGGGGGGAAGAGGGTTCGTTGTTAATAATGGACAGGGGCGGGTCAAGCTCATGGGGCAAGGCCCGGTGGTATGGTGATGGTGGAAAAGAAGGGAGGGGTTGAGAGACTCCCAGTTAGGATAATCACATGGAATGTGAGGGAGGTTTATTTGTATTGTAAATCTACTTTATAGTTGATGTGTGTAATATATTACCAATCATTATAATTTATCAGGATTTTGATCCAGCAGTGCGTTCGCCTCTTCCAAAATTGCCCATTAAACCTCCAACGCTACTTCCTTCTCCAGCCCCCCCAGCCGTCAGCTCCTTCTCCAGCAATGTGGAGACCGGCCCTACCGGGGAGCTCTGTATCTCCTTTCTAGCATGGTCTCAAACCTACATGTATCTAATTATTTCCCCCTGCTCCAGCCCATACTTTGCTCCCAGCTCCTTCAATCCTGCAAACCGACCCCCAAGAAACAAATCTTCTAGTGTCCTGATTCCTTTCTCCTCCCATGGGCATTATTCATTATGCACTTTTGAGAATTGGATTACATCGAACATTAGCGGGGGGCGGTTGGGAGAAGGACTGACTGTGTGTGTGTGTTAATGGTGATTATGGGTGATTCCTGATTCCTTTTTTGTTATTTGTTAATATGCGGGCTCCTGTTTGGGGGTTTAGTGGGAAGATGGGATTGTTGTTAATGATATGGAGATCGACATTGCATTTGTTAATGTTATTGTTTATTGTTGATGGGTGTAAATTTGGGAGAAAATATGAAAAAGGAGAATAAAAATATTTTTTTTTTAAATCTGGAACATAGAAAATATTTGTTTTGAAACTTAATTGTCATGCGCATGTTAGGGACAAGTTGCAGCTTTTTATTTTCAGATGGATACGTCAGGCTATCATATTGCTGGAATCAAAATCATGCTTTAGAGGAACCATACCTGTTAGTTCATAGCTCAAAATCCTGATAAATTAGAATGATTAGTAATATATTACACACATCAACTATAAAGTAGATTTAACAATACAAATAAAGGTTACAAAACAGCCTTGAAAAATTGTAGCTGAATGTTTAGCATTTTTTTCTCTTCAACGTAAATGTAAAATCCAAAATTTTTTGTCATCTATTCTGAAGGTAATTTAATAACAGTATATGATTCCTGGTGATGGATCACAAACCACCTAACTGTAGTGAAGAAATTATTCAATGAACTCCAGGTTTCCAAAATATGCAAGGCCCAAATAAATAATAATTTTAATGCTTCATAATGAAATGATTGAATTACATGGTCAAAATACCTATTAATTCACTTTACAATATATCCAGCTTGGAAATATTCTTCATATAACTCCCAACTCTGTTGCCTCCATGATCATATGAGATTAAAGCCATGGGCTTTCGTCATGAAGTTTCCTTGGCAATGGGAAATCATTAAGGAAAAAATCTCACAATTCTAGTTCAGCGGAATTCTAGTCAAAATGCTATTCTGATTGCCGAGAATTAATCTTTCATTTATAGCTTAAATTATTCTCGTCAATTGTGTTTCGATGAAGACATCATTATTTTGTGCAAGGGTGGCGGCTGTTTAAATTTTGGGGACATGTGCGGATCTGTAAATATTACTTCTCACTGCTCTAAACTAGTATTTCCCAATGAGCAGGAGGAAAGAATACACTGCCATATTTGACTGTTGATTAATTTTATATATGGGACCAATTTTAAATTGGACCAACTTGAAATAAGTGCAGGCATATTAAATAAATAATAAATCTGGATTAAGATGCAATGTCAATCAACATGCACAACAAATTGAATCATTTGAAGGAATTGTGCTCAATAGATTTTCTGTCTTCAACAGGTGTGCAACATATGGTGACCTTTTACGTTTGAGAGCATAAGTATGGAGTATAATTATAATTCCTGGTGATGCCACCAAACTGTAATGGAGAAATTATTCAAATTAACTCTAGGTTTCCAAAATACGCAAGGCCCAAATTAATAATAATTTTAATGCTTCATAATGAAAGAGAAGTATTGTTGCAATTATAAAGGGTGTTGGTGAGACCACATCTGGACTATTGTTTCCTGTTTTGGTCTTTGAGGAAGGATGTGGTGGCATTGGAGGCAGTTCAGAGGAGGTTCACCAGATTTGATTCTGTGGATGAAGGGGTTGACGAATGAGGAGAGATTAAACAGTTTGGGCTTACACTCGCTGGGGTTTAGAAGGATGAGAGGGGATCTGCTTGAGGTATATAAAATACTTAAAGGGGTTGAGAAAGTAAAGGTAGACCAACTTTTCCCCCCTTGTGGGGCAATCTCGGACGAGAGTCATGATATAGGTTGAGAAGTGATGTTTAAAACTGAGATGAAGAGGCACTACAGAGGATGATGAATTTGTAGAACTCGCTCCCCCATAGTGCGGTGGAGGCCGAATCATTAAATGGTTTCAAGAGGGAGATAGATATATTTCTGATTTTTTTTAAACGGGTTAAAGGGTAACAGGTAGGGAGGTGGATTTGAGACCAGAAAGAGATCAGCTATGATCTGATTGAATGGCGGAGTAGGCTCAAAGAGCTGAATTGCCTACTTCTGCTCCTAATTCCTATGTTACCATACTGAAGAGAATGACTACAGATGCAATTCGTTAAGATAAGTCAAGGCGCTGATACAGCTTACAGGATCCAAGAGACAAACTAAACTCATACATGGCATGAACTTCCAGAGGACAATCAGCCAAACCGTCAAAGGCTTTTAGCCACATGAAATGGAAATTTGTATGGGGGAGGGGGGGGGGGGGGGGGGGGGGGGGGAAAGAGAAGAATAGACTGTAGAGAAATTTAGAAAATAAATCTCTTTACTTCAGTGTCAGATAAATACATACAGGTACATTTTCACTTCTATCTTCAAGCCAAGTATACATATAAACATGGTAGAACAGCAAAAGAAAAATAATTCACTATTATATGAAAGTTTTGCATTTTCACCACAGAATCATAGAATTTACAGTGCAGAAGGAGGCCATTCGGCCCATTGAGTCTGTAATGACCTCTGAAAGCGCACCCTGCCTAAGCCCACACTTCCACCCTCTCGCCATAACCAGCAACCCCACCTAACGTTTGGACACTACGGGGCAATTTAGCATTCCCATCCACCTACCCCGCACATCTTTGGATTGTGGGAGGAATCCGGAGCACCCGGAGGAAACCAACGCAGACACAGGGAGAAAGTGCAGACTGTGCACAGACAGTGATCGAGCCTGGGTCTCTGGCGCTGTGAAGCAACAGTGCTAACCACTGTGCTACCGTGCCGCCCATAGTTTCAGTCACTTACAGGAGCATTGTGGCATTGGACAACAGTGATTTAAAAAAAACCCAGTAACACCATTAGTGATGCACGTTAAATTATATTATCTGTGCATTGTTTTGCTCTCAAAGAATCTAAAAAAGCAGTACTAGTTGCCAAACTTTGGGTTTCAAAGAATTTGGCACTCTGGATTAACGGTGGAGGGAGAGTAGCAAGAAGGTCTCACTGCTGCCAGAAAAGGCATTCTGATTATTAAAGGTGGCGCATGGGGCAGCACAGAGGCAGGCCTTTGGCTTCTCAGTTGTACAAATTGGTCACTATGTGCAGTTGCCCATCAGGACTTGATTGGGATGCACACTGACAGGGGCATCACTAATGGTTCGGAAGACTGCACACAACCCATACCAAAAAGCTCTCAAGCCAGTGAAAAACTTCTGTGGGTCCTGGTCTTATATGATCTACTCCCAAGGCAACCCAGTTGGTTTGCCTGTTCCTTTCAATGCAAAGTACGCTACAATTCCTGGTTTGCTGCTGTTGAATTTTCATTCCAACGTCATTCTAAAGTTTCAATATCTAATATCTTCGCAACCTTCTCTGATACCGTAACTCTTTCAGGGTTGAAGTCGACAGATTTAAATGAAGGTGATCATCTGTCAGAACACAAATTAGATTATTTCATTAATTCCATTTGACAGAGTAGAAATGTAGGAGAATTGCAGACGTGGAGAAGCACTGAATAATATATGCAGTTCAAGTTCAGTGGAACAGTATTAGCATGGGGTCCTACATAATTATGAAGCTCATTTGCGAGCTCAAATGTGGTAGAACTGACACATCTGACCTCCACTCCTAAGCCAGTTGAGCTATTGGGGGGGGTGTCACAGCAGAGTAATTTCATGTGAACATGTTTGATAGGCACCTGTGCACCAACGCACAAGGAAAGGGAAGAGAAAGCAGCAAAGGTAAGCCGCTCAGAGGCCGGTTGGCACATTTCGAGTCAACATCCTTTATAAGGAGGTTGGTATTCAGAGAATATGCAAAGCCAGAAACCTGAAAGTGGAACCACAGGTGGTTTCCTAAACTGAGATTTTCCCTGGCATTAGAATCACTGAGCAGAACGGAATCAAGAGCTGAAGGAATACTGGCATGAGAAATCCCAGCCCATCCCCCCACCCCCTACCTTGGGGTAGGCAGATGTTCCGCCCAGCTGAAGCCGCATCAGTTCACTGGACAGAAACACATGCTCCTGGATATTAGCTACAAAAGAGTCTCGAGCGCCTGCCTCCTACCCCAAAATTCTGATACTAACAAGGGTTTTTCTAGGTTCAGAATATTCTTCAAGTGTTTCCATGAGTGCAAACTAATCTTTGAAGTTGATTCATGATAGCATTTACATACTTTTTCCAATTGCAATGGACAGCAGTTTATGGAAATAAAATATATATTTCACACTTACCAGCGAGTTCTGATCCTGAGGGATACTGTCGCCTTTATCCAGATTTGTCAATGTTGTGATCAGCCCAACGATAGTATTTTTATAAATATAAATGTGTGTTGGCTTCTTCACCGTATTGTGCAATTGACTTTCATCATTGTTGCCCTTTCAATGATATGTTTAAAGCAATCCTCTGCACTTCATGAAATCTTGGAAAGTGTTGACTACATATGATCAGTGTTCAAGCTTTCTTAGATTCAAGAATTTTGTTCCAAAAAGGGCTCTTAATGTTTCACTTGAGCAAGCGGTTCTGTTTACACTTTGGCTGTTCCTGACCCCTCGCTGATAAGGACGGTCACATTCACTGGTCTAATGTAACATCTCACTTCTTATTGATGTGGATAATGTGGATAAATTTATCCTACATTCAATTAAGTGCTATCATATCACTAGTAGCTATTGTTTAATCAGGAAAATGTACAGAGTTCCAGCTGGCTGCTAAGTCAGTGTATTCACCACTATCGCAATGCCTTTTACTTCCCGAGTTTCTCCCTTCCTCATGCTCTGACTTTTGCTCAAGTACAATTCTCGAGATGTTGGTCATCATCGAGCAGCTGTACACATGCAATTCAAGTAATGTATTAACCAATGGGATTTAAGTTAGTCTAACAAGATAGCCCAACTCAAGCAAACCAGCAGCCACCCTGACTAATTTTCTTTTTCAGTGCTTTTGATGAGTGAAAAACTGTTGCCTGTTTCGTGCCAAGTCAAATTTCACCCCAGCAAGTATCACCAGCTATTTAGCTGTAGAGTAGTGGCCATCAGAGTCAAGTGTGGCCCTGGTTTCAATCATATCCATCCAAAGGTATTAGTCACTGTATCGTAGAATGGGAAATCTGGCCGAATCTTCCCCTTTTTCTGGTCCAAGAGATGTGGCACTCAGCTGGTTAAGAACAGATTACTCAGCTCAGACAAGGCACTGAGCCCGAGATCAGGATGGTGTGTACAGCTATGGTAACATTGGACCACCGAGACATTGCTTGTCTAAATAACTTGATGTTATTTAGTCCGAATGCAGTTTCCAACATTCTCACCACAATTCTAGTGAAAACATTGTGACAGATATCAAATCGCTGCAATTACATCTCAACCAACAATAAAAACATTCCTATAGAGAGAGGGAGAAGAGAAAATCTACCTACAACTGAGAGCAAGAGCAGCAATTGCAGCTTGAAGGGAGAGAGTCAGGGCGGGATAAAGAGTAAAATAAATTAAAGTCAGTGAGGGGATTAATATGCATGAACCAATTTAGGTTTCAAACAAAATCATTTTAAAAAATCAGTTAACTTACAAACGCCATCAGGGTGTGTCGAGAAGAAAATGGTGTTTCCGGGTCCCCTAGGAAACAAAGAAAATCATGAGAAACAAGTGAAGAGGGTACTAAGCAGAGCATATATCTCCACTACACTGTGCTAACCCATTATTCCAATTATGCAGTTCTCCTTTGACGCTTTTCCCTACCTGACTGATGCTCTGTAACTATAAAGTTAAAAAAAATTCAGACTTTTCATCTCACTGAGGAGGCTTCAGGTCAAACCATATCCAATAATCTGCTCTAAAAACTCTGCTTACATTTTGACAGCTGTGACAAATTCCGCCACATGGGCTGGGACAATCCACAACATTCCAAAACAATCAACAACGTTCTAAATAAAACAACCCCCAGGACAACCCTTAAAAACAAAATGTAAATTTGCCCTATCTCCCAATATTAACTGATCCTTTAAAACATTCCAGGGTTTGGATCTAAACCCAACCAAAAATGAATCAGTTCTTCCTTGTGCCGTATCCCCTACCTGTTTAACAAGTTTAATTGAAACTCATCCATTAGTTTCTGAGATATTTGCTTACAAACAGATGAACAAGCGGTGGCATAAATATTATATTGTTCAAGATTCAAAGGCAACCTGGTCAGAAAGATACAATAATGTGTGCTGCAGTACCATAAAAATCTGTGAATTAAATTGTTCCAGTGTCTGCTGTTCCACAATAGGTACTCGTTGTAGGTCATGAAACAATGGAACATCTTTGAGTGATGATGACAGATTTAAAAAAATTATTTAATGATATCAGGGTGATGGAGCATAGGGGCAGATTAGCCATGATCTAACGGAATAAATAAAAGAACAAAGAACAATACAGCACAGGAATAGGCCCTTCGGCCCTCCAAGCCTGCACTGATCACGTGTCCTATCTAGACCAACCACTTGCATCCTTCTATACCCCGTCTGTTCATTGCCTATCCAGATAAGTCTTAAAGGTCGCTAACGTATCTGCCTCAGCCATCTCACTTGGCAGTGCATTCCAGGCCACTACCACCCTCTGTTTAAAAACCTTCCCCCCCCCCCCCCACTTCTCCAGTGAACCTTTCCTCCCCCTCACCTTAAACATATGCCCCCTTGTAATTGTCATTTATGCCCTGGGAAAAAGCCTCCAACTATTCACCCTATCAATACCCCAAATAATTTTATAAACGTCTATCAGGTCGCCCCTTAGCCTCCATCTCTCGAGTGAGAACAATCACAATATATTCAATCTCTCCTCATAGCTAATACCCTCCATACATTCTGGTAAACATTTTCTGTACTCTCGCCAAAGCTTCCACGTCCTTCTGATAGTACGGTGACCAGAATTTGACATAGTATTCCAAATGTGGTCTAACCAACGTTTTATATAATTGTAACATAATGTTCGAGCTTTTAGGCTCGATACCACGTCCTGTGAAGGCAAGCATGCCTTATGCTTTCTTTACCACCATTTCCACCTGTGCTGCCACTTTTAAGGATCTGTGGACCTGCACCCGAGATCTCTCGGAGTCTCTATGCTCCTGATGGACGAGCCATTTATTTTATAGCTCCCACCTGAATTGGATCTACCAAAATGCAACACCTCGCATTTGTCCAGGTTAAATTCCATCTGCCATTTCTCTGCCCAATTTTGCAGCCTATCTTGTTGTATTTTGACAATCTGTGGAATAAGCTGAGGATCTGAATGATCAACTTCTATTCCAGTGTAACGATACATTTGAGCGATTTTGATTCCTTACGGGAGTTGGATAAGGTATTTTCCCAGAGTAGTTTTCTCTTTTTTTTTTATTCGTTCAAGGGTTGTGGGCATCGCTGGCTGGCCCAGCATTTATTGCCCATCCCGGAGGGCATTTAAGAGTCAACACATTCTAGTCATGGCTTGATGGGTCACAGAATCAGAATGACAGAATAATACAGCGCAGAAGAGGCCTTCGGCTCATCGGGTCTGCATCGACGTATGAAAAACACCTGACCTGCCTACCTAATCCCATTTGCCAGCACATGGCCCACAGCCTTGAGTGTTACGACGTGCCAAGTGCTCATCTAGGTACTTTTTAAAGGATGTCAGGTGGTCTTTTTCCTGTCCATCAATTTGGTACATAGTGCCTTTTAAATGAAATAAAAAAGGACAACATTGTCAGAAAAAGAAAGGGGCGGGGAGAATCCAATTGATTACACAAATTTACAAGCACTGGAACACTTAATTTAGTGCCCACAATGGCAAAATACTTTAAATTGTGGTGCAATTTTCCTAAATGTTAGAAACCCAATGATACAAAAAAATATACATTTCTCGAACAGGTAATAATAATAATAACAATCTTCATTGTGACAAGTAGGCTTACATTGCAATGCTTATGTAATATCCAATCCTACGTTTTTAAAAAAATATCCAACTTACCATGAGTATGTATACACAAAATGATGGATCGTTACCCACGTCGCACCAAAGTTCCGAGTAAACCACAGGGAGTGCTGCAGTGGGAGAAAGCAATATCAAAGTGTGAGCTTCCATCAAACGTTGATGTTAAAAGCTGAGCAGGGGCCTTCTGATTTTTATTTTTACAGCTAATCAGTTACAGTGGCAGAAAATGTAAATGTGAAATCAATCGGTTTGGTTGATTTCAGCTTTGGGATACTCACGTCACTACTGTAGGCCAGCAGGTAGTCTGAATTGGTGGGATGATAGCGCATCGGCTGGCCAGGGTGGAAGGGTAGCAGGATAGAATGAAACGTTTCACCAGAATCAGACGATCGAATTATGACACCGCCGTGTTTCGCACTTTGGCCTAAATGTCTCGAGACATCAGCAGTCAGTATTACCTTGTATTTGAAGACAAAGGAATGAATGGTTAACAATTGTGCAGGGGTTTCGTGATTTATGCTGAGAGGAATGGCCAAATTGTGCATAGAGCAGCGCACCGCAGCGCAAGGTGGCTGATAAAAGCCGTGAGACTCTGTTCCCAGGATCTTGCTAGATCGCAACGCCTCGTGGGATCTAACTCGATCTCGCGAGACATTGCAGGTGTGAATCTGCCCATTGTGGGTGGGACCACTTTTTGGAAAATTCACATATTAGAGCAAGACAGCTAATCTCACTTTAATGTGCAGTTTCCCGAAGTACCCAAAGTATGTGATCTAGCCCCTTCAACTCAGAGACCTCGGCAAGCGCTGTTCAGTATTGGTCTCTACATACTGGCACCAGATGGAATGGCACTTGTGGAATCTCCTAGAGGATCAGAGGCCCTAGGTGCAAGCCTTTTTGGCAGGGTGGTACCCAGCACTGCCACCTGGGTGCCAGTTGGCACTGCCAAGGTGCCCAGGTGACACTGCCAGGGGACACGTCTGGCATGTCGTGTACCAACATGCCAAGCTGGCATTTTTCATGTGGCGACGATCAGGCCGGGGGGGTGGGGATGCCCTGGTTCTGCGTGGGTGTTAGGGGCGGGGCGGGGACTCTCTCATGGTGGGTTGGGGCTTGCGGGGGGGGGGGGGGGGGGGGACAAAGGGTCGCTGCAGAGATGTGAATGCCATTTCTAAACGGCATCCCATTCTCTCACTTCTTTGAGGTGTTCCGGCGAATGGAGCTCCTCAGTGAAGAAAATGGGGCGAAGTAAAGCTTCGGCCATGCATTCAATGATGCATTGATGCAATGATGCCCCGTATCTAACCCGAGTTACATGTGATAGTGTTGTGTTTCTCGGCGCTGTGAATGCCGGATGAACTTGCTCGCTATGGGACTTTGTTCCAATTTTGTTAAATCGCGCCCTTCATGTTTCAATCCTTTTGAAAAGAATCTCACCTTCTTGGAATGCTCTGGTCCTACATTAATTCCAAAATCCTTCCGGATATAAAAGTTGCTGAGGAGGTTTGAGATGTCAGAAAATGTTTTTCCATAATCCTCACTGAAATTCAAAAGACACCTTTTTACAAATGAATGAAAAACAAACATGATACTTGTGCAATCAGCTAGACAACAGAAGGGAAGGCAACAATTCTTTACCCTCAGGGGGAGGAGGTGAGGTATTGTTGAATTGTAATTAATACATCAGAGTCCAGCCTCCTAAATGCTTAACAGGTGGAAAGATGTAAAGCACGTGGCACAAAGAGTCGGGTAAAACTACACATATGCATGAAGAACAGAAAACTGAAAAAGAGGGAAAGAAATGAACAGAGTAGCAAAAGAGAAAAATAGAGATGGCAATACAAAAGAAAAAGTGGGAAGTAAACCTATTACAATTAAGGTTGTGAAATTGCTATGAAAGGTGAGTGTGCAAATACTTGTAGTAAAATTGTTTAGGCAGGTGGATGTAGAAAGGCAAAAGTCTCTGATAAACTAGCTGAGTGGGCAAAGGGCCTTCACACAAATACATAATGCATTTGTGCATGATTACCACACAATTTTGCAAAATGACCTGTTTCCATCTTGCATCTTCGATATACCTATGTTTCAGTTTGAGAGATTATGTTCAGACCTTAATAATAAATTTACAGTTGACAGTAGGGATAGAAATTATAGCTTCTTTCATCCATCGAAGCAGAAGACAAGAATGATTTATGGTAATCTTATTGTTATCTGGTACAGTTATTGACAAGATGATCTAACCAAATGGGAACAGGGTCCCAAAATGAGCACGTTTAACCGTGTGTTTCCCGGCACTTGCAGTGCCAAGAAACACCCCACTAGCAAACAAACAGCCATCCGGTTAGATAGGGGGCCTCAGCAGGGAACGCGCCCGAGGCCGCACTCAGCCCCGTTTTCTACACTTAGGAGCTCCACTCGCTGGAACTCCTCAGTGCAGCGAGAGATCGGGACGCCATTTTAAAATCCCGACGCGACTACAGAATCCCTCCCAATCCCCAACTCACTATAAGTGCACAGCCCCCCCCCCCCCCCCCCCCCCCCCCCCTCCCCCAGCCCGATCACCGCCGCATGATACCTAAACAAACTCCCTCTTGGGAATCAAAATTTAGCCACTATCGCCTCCAGTCCCAAAAACGTATCGTCATAGAATCCCGACAGTGTAGAAGCAGGTCATTTGGCCCATTGAGTCTACACCGACCCTCTCAAAGACCAACCCAGACTCACTCCCACACCCCATCCCGGTAACCCCATAACCCCACCTAACCTTTGCACACTAAGGGCAATTTATCATGACAAATTCGCCCAACCAGCGCATCTTTGGACTGTGGGGGGAAACCGGAGCACCTGCAGGAAACCCATGCAGATACTGGGAAAATGTACAGATTCCACAAAGACAGTCACCCGAGGCCGGAATTGAACCTGGGTCCCTGCTGCTGTGAGGCAGCAGTGCTAACCACTGCGCCGCCCATATCCTCCATAAACAAATATCCCTCATATGCTCCATAAACAAATCCCTGGTCCTCTCGACCCTCTCCCTCTTCCAAATTCTATACATTGCAGACGTCCCAGACGGCACCTATGGTTTCTATAAATTGGTGACAGTAATGACATTGCCCCAGTATAAAATGCTGCCTAAATTGGTTCCAAATTCTTAGAGACACTGCCACCACCACGAGGCTCAGAAAGAACCTGGCCAGAGAGAATGGAAGAGGGGCCGTAACCCACGCCATTCGACACGTACGTACACAGGAAGCTTCCTCCATCCATTCTCACCTCGGGCCCAGCTCCTGCAGCCACCCTCGCATTTTCTCGATGTTTGGCGCCCAATATAAAACATCAGATTGGGTAGAACCAGCCCTCTAGATTGCCGCTCCCTCTGCAGGAAGGCTCTTTGAATCTGAGTCTTACCCCTGCAGACAAAGGCCGAGATTAACTTATCAACCCTAACGAAAAGATTTAGGGAGGAAGATTGGGAGACACAAATCGGAACCTCAGTAGAATGTTCGTTTTGACTGTCGACACTGTGTCGGCCAAGGACAACGGGAGGGCATCCCACCTCAAATCCCCTCCACCAGAGTGACCACGTTCAATTCATGCAGCAAGGCCCAGTCATGAGGCACCTGACTCCAGAAATATCTAAACCACTGGCCAGACTAAACAGCAGCCTCCCCAAATCCCCCTCCTTCCCAGTAGATTCACTGGAAGATCTTGCTCTTGATCACATGAAATTTGTACCCTGAGAAGGACCCAAAATTCCTCAACAGCTCCATTATCCTACTGACTAGAGAGAGGATCTGAAATGTATGACAGTAGGTCACCAGCAAAAAGGGACACCCTATGCTCCATGCCCCCCCCCCCCCTCATTACCCCTCCACCCATCTGATGATCCAAGTGCAAATACCAATGGATCATTTGGCAGCAGATACAGTAACGGGGACTGAGGGCATCCCCCTGCCTTGTGCCCTGTGCAACCGGCTGTACCCTGAACTTACCATGTTGGTCTGGACACTAGTCGCTGGGGGGCTATATAGCTGTCTCACCCAGGAGATAAACGTCTCGAAGAGATACCTCCACTCCACCTGAGTGGCCTTCTCGCCATCCATGGAGATAATTACCTCCAGAACCTTCCCCAAGGACCACATTTAAAAGTCTCCTGATGTTGGTTGACAATGGTCGGCCCTTGACAACACTGCCTGGTCCTCAGACACCACATCCAAGAAGCACATCACCAGCACCTTTGCGTCGATATTTAACAGTGCCATAGGCCTGTAAGACCCACAGTCCCCAAGATCCTTGCCCTTCTAACTTGGAACTCCCCCACTAACTTGATAGAGTTTTTTCGAGGAGGTCACAAAGATGATTGATGCAGGTAGGGCAGTGGATGTTGTCTGTATGGACTTCAGTAAGGCTTTGACAAGGTCCCTCATGGCAGACTGGTACAAAAGGTGAAGTCACACGGGATCAGAGGTGAGCTGGCAAGATGGATACAGAACTGGCTAGGTCATAGAAGGCAGAGAGTAGCAATGGAAGGGTACTTTTCTGATTGGAGGGCTGTGACTAATGGTGTTCTGCAGGGGTCAGTGCTGGGATCTTTGCTGTTCGTAGTACATATAAATGATTTGGAGGAAAATGTAACTGGTCTGATAGTAAGTTTGCGGACGACACAATGGTTGGTGGAATTGTGGATAGTGATGAGGACTGTCAGAGGATACAGCAGGATTCAGATCGTCTGGAGACTTGGGCGGAGAGATGGCAGTTGGAGTTTAATCTGGACAAATGTGAGGTAATGCATTTTGGAAGGTCTAATACAGGTAGGGAATATACAGTGAATGGTAGAACCCTCAAGACAGTCAGAGATATCTAGGTGTACAGGTCCACAGGTCACTGAAAGGGGCAACAGAGGTAGAGAAGGTAGTCAAGAAGGCATAGGGCATGCTTGCCTTCATTGGCCGGGGCATTGAGTATAAAAATTGGCAAGTCATGTTGCAGCTGTATAGAACCTTAGTTGGGCCACACATGGAGTATAGTGTTCAATTCTGGTCGCCACACTACCAGAAGGATGTGGAGACTTTAGAGAGGGTGCAGAAGAGATTTACGAGGATGTTGCCTGGTATGGAGGGCATTAGCTATGAGGAGAGGTTGAATAAACTCGGTTTGTTCTCACTGGAACGAAGGAGGTTGAGGGGCGACCTGATAGAGGTCTACAAAATTATGAGGGGCATAGACAGCGTGGATAGTCCGAGACTTTTTCCCAGGGTAGATGGGTCAATTACTAGGGGGCATAGGTTTAAGGTGCAAGGAGCAAGGTTTAGAGATGTACGAGGCAAGTTTTTTTTTTTTTTTTACACAGAGCGTAATGGGTGCCTGGAACTCACTGCCGGAGGAGGTGGAAGCAGGGACGAGTTTAAGGGACATCTTGACAAATATATGAATATGATGGGAATAGAGGGACACGGAGCCCGGAAGTGTAGAAGATTTTAGTTTAGACGGGCAGCATGTAAATCCATATGTGGAGGGTGGTCAGGTATTACAATCTAAATTAAAAATATATATATATATATATATTACAATCGCCGAGTACCCATCCCCCCCGGAGTAACGATTTGCCCACCACAAAAAAAATCCATTTGGGAGTAGATTGATGCATGTGCAAGAAGCACTTCTTCAATCAAAGGGCGATAGTGGTTTGGTACTCTCTCCCATAAACAGCAGTTGAAGCTAGAACAATTGTTAATTTTAAATACGGGACAGATAGGTTAAGCAAAGATACTAAGGGACATGGGGGCAAGGCAGGTATACGACGTTAGGCCACAGATCAGCCATGAAATGTTGGAACAGGCTCGAGGAGCTGAATGGCCTATTCCTGCTCCTGTGCAAGAGGTGGTAAATATGCTGCTCTTCATACAGACCGTCATAGAGTCATAGATGTTTGCAGCATGGAAACAGGCCTTTCGGCCCGGCTTGTCAATGCTGCCCGGTTTCCATCATGAGGCTAGTCCCACCTGCCTGCATTTGGCCCATATCCCTCTATACCCATCCTGCCCACATTTGGCCCATATCCCTCTATACCCATCCTGCCTGACTGCTTTTTAAAAGACAAAATCATACCCGCCTCTACCACTGCCTCTGGCAGCCCGTTCCAGATGCTCACCGCCCTCTGTGTGAAGAAATTTCTCCTCTGATCTCTTTTGTATCTCTCCCCTCTCACCGTAAACCTATGCCCTCTAGTTCTAGATTCCTTTACCTTTGGGAAAAGATGTCGACTATCTATCTTATCTGAGTACCTGCCCTGATTTGATCTACCAAAATGCTTTATCTCACATTGACCTAAATTAAACTCCATCTGCCATTCATCGAGTTTCCTTTCACGTGAGCTTCATGGTAGATCAGTGGGAGGGTGGTGGAGGGGTGTGACAACACGATAATACCAGAACCACGCATAGTGCTTGCCACACTGTCACAATCTGGTCGTCAGGCACTCATAGTTGTGGGAAATAGTTAGAGATCAGCATTGCATGATGCTACCTCCTGATGTTGACATGATTTGTCTCTCTCCTGGGCAGCATTAGTGTTTGTCATATTCCCACCTGATCATATCTCAGCCGTCATTTTTAGGCAGGGGTTGTTATGGTTACAGATGGAGCTCACTGGGGCAGAATGTGAACTCACCTGATTCCTCCCATCCCCATCATGCCACAAGGAAGTTATTTTGGCTGGGTTCCATCACATAAGTACAATAAATTTCTTATTCAACTGAAGTGAGGTTATAAACTTCATCACACCCGCTACTGATCCTACACATTGCACATTTGGGTTAAATATGAACTGCAGGTCAGCATCTCTGGAGAGAAAAAGAGTTAATGGGCTGGATTCTCCAGTCCCCCAGCTGGATGTTCCTCAGTGGTGTGCCGTTCACTGGTGGCAGGATTCTATCTTCCCGCCGCTTCTCCATGGGATTTCCCATTGTATCCACCCAATGCTGCCAGGAAACCCGGAAATTCAGGCCAATGTTTCAATTTGATGAACCATCATCAAAACATTGGTTCTGATGAAAGAACATTGGCCAAAGAAACTGGGCAGCTAGCAGAACTTAGATATGTGCAATGCTGACCTGCCTTCAGCGCGCCCATGTTTGAGCTCCTCATTCCAGCTAACGCTCTCCCAATCCCATACAGATCTCAGCATCGGGGTGAATCCCTCCAGAGTGTTCTATTTATAGGGATCATCAGGTTATTTGCTGGTTGATTTCTTCTGGCTGTTGCTTCAATTCTCCAAAGTATTTTGCATAGCTGTTAAAAGTTGCAAGTCTGTAGGGAGTTGTGTGGCAGGTGCTCAAGAGTTTTTGATGACTTCCAGGATCCTGCTCCCAGACAAGGTTGCATGACTAGGCATTGCCCCTGAAATCCAGCATGATTGAGAGAATGCACAGAGATGATGGGAAGAGGAAGAGGAGGAGGATGATGATGATGAGGAGAGGATGAGGATGTAGAGAGTAAGGAGCAGGAGGACAATGAGGAGAAGGAGGATAATGAGGATGATGAGAAGGATGGCAAAGAGGAGAAAGAGGAGGAGGAGGACAAAGAGGAGGAGGAGGAGGACAAAGAGGATGAGGGCGACAATGAGGATGAAGAGGAGGAGGAGGAGGATGACGAAGAGGAGGAGAATGACGGAGTGGAGGAGGAAGACGAAGAGGACGATAAAGAGGAGGAGGACAACGAATAGGAGAACGACGGAATGGAGGAGGAAGATGAAGAGGAGGAGTAGGACGGCAAAGAGGCGGAGTAGGACAAAGAGGAGGCAGAGGAGGACGAAGCAGAGGCAGAGGAGAACGAAGAGGAGGAGGAGAACAAAGAGGAGGAGGAGAACAAAGAGGAGGAAGAGAACAAAGAGGAGGAAGAGAACAAAGAGGAGGAGGAGAACAAAGAGGAGGAGGAGAACAAAGAGGAGGAGGAGAACAAAGAGGAGGAGGAGAACAAAGAGGAGGAGGAGAACAAAGAGGAGGAGGACGACAAAGAGAAGGATGACGACAAGGAGGTGGAGGACGACAAGGAGGTGGAGGACGACAAGGAGGTGGAGGACGACAAGGAGGTGGAGGACGACAAGGAGGTGGAGGACGACAAGGAGGTGGAGGACGACAAGGAGGTGGAGGACGACAAGGAGGTGGAGGACGACAAGGAGGTGGAGGACGACAAGGAGGTGGAGGACGACAAGGAGGTGGAGGACGACAAGGAGGTGGAGGACGACAAGGAGGTGGAGGACGACAAGGAGGTGGAGGACGACAAGGAGGTGGAGGACGACAAGGAGGTGGAGGACGACAAGGAGGTGGAGGACGACAAGGAGGTGGAGGACGAGGAGGAGGTGGAGGACGACAAGGAGATGGAGGACGACAAGGAGGTGGAGGACGAGGAGGAGGTGGAGGACGACAAGGAGATGGAGGACGACAAGGAGGTGGAGGACGAGGAGGAGGTGGAGGACGAGGACGAGGACGAGGACGAGGACGAGGACGAGGACGAGGACGAGGAGGACGAGGAGGACGAGGAGGAGGAGGAGGACGAGGACGAGGACGAGGACGAGGACGAGGAGGACGACGAGGACGAGGAGGTCGAGGACGAGGACGAGGAGGAGGAGGAGGAGGAGGAGGAGGACGAGGAGGACGAGGAGGAGGAGGTGGAGGACGAGGAGGAGGAGGTGGAGGACGAGGACGAGGACGAGGTGGAGGACGAGGACGAGGACGAGGACGAGGAGGTGGAGGACGAGGAGGAGGAGGTGGAGGACGAGGAGGAGGAGGTGGAGGTGGAGGACGAGTACGAGTACGAGGACGAGGACGAGGACGAGGAGGACGAGGACGAGGACGAGGAGGACGAGGAGGTGGAGGACGAGGACGAGGAGGTGGACGACAAAGCGGAGGAGGATGAGGAAGAGGGGGAGGACGACAATGACAATGACAATAAAAAGACAACAATGACGATATGTAGGAGGCCGATAATGAGGAGCAAGAAGGCTCTCAACAGGAAGCCAATCTACTCATTGCATTCAGGGAGTAATTCTCGTACTACACAGCCCTTTGTTGGCTGGGCTGTCCATATAGATCCCAGTAACCACAACTCCAATTCCCCATTCATCAACAGTGCCTTTCCCTACTGACCATCACAGCATCCACCAGGCCACATTACAAAAATAAACATTACAAACCAATTTCTAAATGAAATTATTCCAAATTGCACACCAAAGTCCTTGTGCAGTGGCCTTAGTACTGGCCTTCTTCCTGCCTTTGCCTGTCTTAGTGCTACCTCAGTGGTTGCAGCGTGGCTGGTGAAAGCTGTTGAATTTCAGTAGTGGTGACTGAAGATAACCTTGGAGAACAGAGTTGAGCAGCTTTGGCTCTCAGAGGGCCCATTGGAGCATGGGCAACAGCAGCCCATGCGTGAGCACAATGTCATTAAACGTTTTTCAGCACATGCACATACAAAAAGCTTCAGGGCTTGTCTTCTGCCATTGATATCCACAGATATTTGCCCGCCCCCCCCCCTCTTTTTGAACATGTTCCTGGCAGACCTCTGAGGGGAGGGAATTTCTCCCCCTCCAGCAAGGCCTCCAGCTCGATGCTCATAAATCTCGGATCCAATGCTCTCTCATGTTGTGCTCTTATTCAAGGCTTCCCATTCAATTCCTGCATGACTGTCAACACGTGCTCCAGCCACAATCTGCCTCCGCTTTAAGAGGTGCGAGCAGGATTTAAGTGCTGCCGGTGACTATTGATATTGGCTTCCTGTTGATGCATCAGCCAAAAAACAAAAACAGTTACCACTGAATTATTAAAATGAACAAGCAGAATTAAATGGCATGCAATCTTCATGACACTCAAAGGGTGTGGGTTAACCAAGTTTGGTGAACCTCATGCATGTGCTCGGAAGCTGTTGAATTTAGGCCCAGGTCTACCACTTACGCAGGCACATTAATCACCACTCATTTATTATTCGTAAAGGCCTTGGGAATAACCTCCCCTGTTTAACATGTTTCTGTTGAGTTCCTAACAAGAGCATCTAACAAATCTGCAATCTGCTGGGTGTACAAGGATAGCAGGTGCGGAGAAATGCGATCACCTCCAAGTTGCCCCCCAAAGCCAAAACATCCAGATTTGGATGTATTATGCCACCCCTTCAAAGACACTGGGTCAAATTCCTGGAATTTCTGATCAAACAGCACTTTGGACTACAGCAGACCGACTACAACAGATTCAGAAGGTGGGTCACCACCACCGCCTCTCGGGAAAACTAGGGATGGACAATAAATTGCCAGCACAACTGTATCCCAAGAAAGGCAGATTGATCATCGACTGTCGATGTTGGAGAGCGAGTGTTTAAGGTGATCGGGCAGGCTGCTTTGTCCTGTATTTTATCCTGTTTCTGGAGTGTTGTTTGAGCTGCACTCATCCTGGCAAGTTCCAACAGACTGCTGACTCATGCCTTTTGATGGTGGACGGGCTTTGGGGAAGCCAGAAGGGGGTTACTCATCAAAGAGCGTCCTCTGACCTGACCTGCTTCTGTGCCTCACGGAATTTATAATCGTCTAGTCAATGGTTGCCTTCCCATTAAGAGTGAGATAAAGAGGAGTTTTCTCTCATCTCAGAGGATCATTTAGTCTGTGGAATTCTTTCATTGACTAGTATAGGCTGAATTGGAAAATTTTTGATCAAGCAGGGAGTCAGGGGTTGCGTGTGTTAGGACAGGAAAGTGGAGTTGACACTACAATCAGATCAACCATGTTTTTATTGAGCGGTGAGGGGCCGAATGGCACTCCTGCTCCTATTTCTTATGTCCTTGTGTTGTGGTGTGTTCATTTCTTAAAGCTATTTTCTGTAGAGGATGATCTTATATCAGTCGCCTTTTCTATTGCAGATGTGACTAAACTCATTATGTGGAGCCCGACACCAGAATTTCAGTATACAAGGATATCAGTTGCACTGCCTTACCTTCGGTACAGTCGTGAACTTCCGCCAAAAAACAGCCAAGCAAGTGGTAAGTTGAAAGTAGTCAAAGCAAGAACGATCTGAAAAAAATGTGTATCAATTTTAGTGCTAAACATAGAAAATACAGTGCAGAAGGAGGCTCTCCGGCCCATTGAATCTGTACCGACCCACTTAAGTCCTCCACCCTACCCCCGTAACCCCTTCTAACCTTTTTGGTCACTAAGGGCAATTTATCATGCCCAATCCACCTAACCTGCACGTCTTTGGACTGTGGGAGGAAACCGGAGCACCTGAAGGAAACCCATGCAGACACGGGGAGAACATGCAGACTCCGCACAGACAGTGACTCAGCAGGGAATCGAACCGGGGACCCTGGCGCTGTGAAGCCACAGTGCTATCCACTTGTGCTACCGTGCTGCCCACAGTAAAGTACAGTGTTGAAGAATTCAAGATAACAAGGTAAGTATTATATTTTAAGTTTACTAAAAGTGGGAGAAAAGAGATGTGGGAACCAATTTCTATATATGGGCACTATGCTCTGTACGTGCTGCCAGTAGGGTGCCAGTAGGGCTGGTTTAGCTCACTCGGCTAAATCGCTGGCTTTTAAAGCAGACCAAGCAGGCCAGCAGCACGGTTCGATTCCCGTACCAGACTCCCCGGACAGGCGCCGGAATGTGGCGACTAGGGGCTTTTCACAGTAACTTCATTGAAGCCTACTCGTGACAATAAGCGATTTTCATTTCATTTTTTTTCAAATATATTGAGGGAACTGTTTATTAAAAGGGCTTTATAAACCATCATAAGGTGCTCATTCCTTGAAGATAATCAAAATGAGGACTCAAGTTATAAAAATATCACAGGGCCTTTTATGGCTTTTTAATTTAACAGAAGTGAATTTGTAACATAGCTCAAGGTTCCGACCAACGTCCCCCACCTTTAGCACTGCGCACTGACTGCAAGTTTGTTACTGTTTCTGTTTCTCCACATTCTCCCCGATGCAGCACATGGCAAGGGGCAGAGAACAGGACAGTGTGGATCCTCTAACAATGGGCCAAACGCCTCCTTCTGAGTTGTAAACTCATAGGCCAAATACCTGCATACCCACGCTCCCGGAACTGCTTTGCTGCAATGAGACACCATTTTGACACATCACCAGGACAGTGGAAATGAAACAAATGCTTCTAAATACCAGGGTGCTCCTGTCAGCAGGAGGGAGCATAATTAAAATCCATCAGCAACAAAAGTCTGTTCTACGACCTCCCTTGACCGGAGTGTGCCGGTGGTTATTCCCCCTTGGCCTCGTGTCCAAATGACCCAATGATATATGGGAGAGTAGGTAAGTGCGGTTTTATTTATTCATTCATGGGATGTGGGCGTCACTGACTGGGCCAGCATTTATTGTCCATCCATCGTTGCCCTTGAACTGAGTGACTTGCTATGCCATTTCAAAAGTCAATCCTTGGTGAAGCCAAGATGAGGTAAGGTAAGGATGGCAGATTTCCTTTCCAAACGGACATTAGTGAACCAGATGTTTTTTTTTTACAACAATCGACAATGGTCATCTCTAGACCCTTAATTCCAGATTTTTATTGAATTCAGATTTCACCATCTACCCTGGGGGGATTCGCAGCCTGGTCACCAGGGCATTACCCTAGGTCTCTGGATTATTAGTCCAGTGACACCATTACATCAAAAATGGCTCCCCAAAACATATCTGGAGATGAGAAAGGATAACTGAATCAACCTCTTGGATGCGTGTTATTCGGACACCAGCAGGCCATCCGCATTCAAGGTTATTGCTCACAATTGACCACTCCATCCGGTGCAGTGGGAGAAACTGTAGGGGCAAGTTTGTAATAAGACCATAAGACATAGGAGCAGAATTGGGCCACTCAGCCCATCGAGTCTGCTCCGCCATTCAATCACGGCTGATATTTTCTCATCCCCATTCTCCTGCCTTCTCCCCCCCCGATCCCCTTATTGATAGGAGGATTGGGGCACTAGAACTCAACTCCAGTTAATCCTGCTCTTAAAGATTATTGTGGTCTTACCTGGAGTGCATCAGGAAGCTTCCCAATACTCTACAGCTTTATCTAGGCAAAATCCAGTAGTAGCCATTATTAGGAAAACAAAAGTAGTTGGTTTTAAGGGATTTATATATGTATTGGTAAACATTAGAAACATGGTCTTGTTTTAAGTGGGTTTAGTTTAATGTTTCTGTACCTGGAAGGGTAAAAACCTATAGCTAGATTCATGCTGGGCAAGGCATTTGTATACTGTGTTGGAGTTGGTTTCAATCCCCACTGTCATTCTTGGGTGCTTAGAGAGGGCTACAGCATGAAGAATAAATAGAACTAGCAGGGGTTGCTTAGCCACTGGAGGCCCTTATAAGTATAAAGAAAGTTAAGTTTTAGTTTTAGCTGAATTTTTTGGCAGTTGGAGATAGTGAGAGAGAAGACAGCTCTCACAGCTCTGCTGGAAGCAACTGGATTTAGAAGGCTAAAGATTGAACGTCTCGCTCCGCCTTGCTAGAAGAAAAACAGAAAATGGATGCTGGAAAGTCCAGTAGAAAAGGAAAAAGAAATGAAGAGTCATTTCCAAGAAATCTGGAGTAACGGAACTGGAGGAAACTGGAAACCAGAACAGATTACTGTTCAGTGAAGTCACAGAGTTGAAAAGGGATTGGATTGCGATATCGGCAGTAGTGCTAATGTTTATGAGAAAGCTTGGGAGACATTGGGCGCGATTCTCCGCTCCCCACGCCGGGTGAATCACGACACGCCGCCCTGGCACCCCCCGTGATTCTCCCACCACCCTCAAAATGGCGTGTCGCGGAATCGCCGCTCGCCGTTTTTCACGGTGACCGGCGATTCTCCGGCCGCTATGGGCCGAGCGGCCTGACGAACCCGACCGGTTCACGCCGGCGCCAACCACACCTGGTCGCTGACGGCGTGAACATAGCGCGACAGGTAAGTGTGGGGCCTGTGGGGGGCGGAGGGAGGATCGAGCATCACGGGCGTGCTCAGGAGGTGACTGGCCCACGATCAGTGCCCACCGATCGTCAAGCCGGCGTCTCTAAGAGACGCACTCTTTCCCCTCAGCCGCCCCGCAAGATCAAGCCGCCATGTCTTGCGGGGCAGCGGAGGGGAAGACGGCAAACGCGCATGTGCGGTTTGGAGCCGGCCAACCTGCGCATGCACGTATGACGTCACTTAGGCGCAGCCGGCCGCGTCATTCTCGGCGCGCCGCTTTGACGCAAGCGTCAATGCCCGGCGGCCGAGTTTCTCGCAATGCCGCTCCTAGCCCCCTGGGGTAGGGAGAATAGGGGGCGAGGAGCGGCCTCCGACGCCGGAGTGAAACACTCCGGGTTTCATTCCGGCGTCGGCACTCAGTCTCCCTTTGGGAGAATCGCGCCCATGATTTGAAATAATTGTGGAAATTGGTGGCTGGATCTCAGTGTTTGTGTAAACGTCTTTAAGACAAAGGGACCCTGAAGGGAGAGGTGTAAAACCTGAAAGCGAAACCTTGATGGAAGCAAAGGAGGGAAAGCATAACTTAAAAGAAAGATTTGAAATTGTTACTTTTGAAAGCGGAATTTGAAATCACTCATATGGAAGCGCGAGTTCAGTGAGATCAGGTGGGTCAGGGTATAAGAATCATCTGCAGAGATTTTGAGGGGAAATCCACAGACATGTCTTACCACAGTCACCTTGAGTGCTTAAAAGGGACTGTGTGTGTTATTGAGACCATTGTAGCTTAAGATGTACTTTGTAATCCGTGTTAAAATCTGTGTGTAATTGTTAAACTAAAGGTGGAATAAAGGAGTATTGTATAATAATCATGTTTCATAAATCTTTCTTATTGTTAAAAGTAATCAGTGACTCTGTTCCTCCATGTTTTACACAAAAAGTTATGGGGCGAGATTCTCCGCAAATGCGGAGAATCGTAAAGACTGACGTGGGACAGGCCGTGATCTCGGCAGCCTTCACTCCCACTTCCGGGGCCGATTCTCCCCCCCCGGGCGGGGCTAGGAGTGCGGCCACGTGCGTCACGGCGGCGCGGCCTTGACGACGGTCGTCAAGGCCGCACGCCAGCTGACAGGTTGGACAACGCATGTGCAGTTGGCTCATTTCCCTCAGCCGCCCCGCAAGATGTGGCGGCTTGATCTTGCGGGGCAGCGGAGGGAAAAGAGTACGTCCGTTACGGACGCACGGCCCATGATCGGTGGGCACCGATCATGGGCCTATGCCCCCCTTGGCACGGCCGTGGTACTGCCGTGCCAATCGGGCCCCCAGATGCCCCAAACGGGCATCTGGCACCCGTTTCAAAACGGCAGCAAGCAGGTGTGTTTGCTGCCGTGTTGAAACGGGTGCGAAGGCCCGACTGCTCGGCCCATCGGCCTCGGATAATCACCGCTCGCCGTAAAAAACGGCGTGGGGGGGGGGGGGGGGGGGGGAGAATAGCGGGAGGGCGTGAAAAATGTCGGGAGGCCCTCCCGCTATTCTCCCACCCAGCTTGGGGGGTGGAGAATCGCGCCCATGGTCTTTTGAGCCAGAGTTTCATTCTGGCAGTTTTGGTGCACGCCCGAATGTAGCACGAAAATCCTATTCTATTTTTCTTCTGGTTAATTGAGAAATGGTGTGGCAAATTTAAAACCATGCTCCTGGAATGTGTGGGGTTAAGGTCATCCTATCGAAAGGAAATGGATTCTTGTCCTTACTTAGAAAGAAGAAAGTGGAAATAGCCTCGTTAGAGGAGACTCATTCAGCGGACCAGGAGCATTTAAAGCGAAATCGGGACTGGGGCAGGTATTTTCACCTTGGTCTCGATCAGGTGTGGGGGAGTAGCAATTCTAGTCAATAAAAATGTTCTCTTCAAGGTAAGGAATTATGTGAAGGGCATGAGGGGCAGATATGTAATTGTTAAGATGCTTGTATATGGAGAATCTGTTTCAATAACGTGTGTGTATGGTGCTCCAAATTATTCCCCGGAGTTTGTTACCATGTATTTCATGTATTTCCCAAGCTGTCATTGGCAAATTATTTTGTGGGTGGGAACGTTAATTGTCACCTAAATCTCCTGTTGGATGAACTCCCAGTAAGCAGAAATCCTCCCACCCTTCAGGCTACGAAGCTAGCATCGGTATGCGAGGACATGATGTGGAGAGCACGGTAACCTAGGGACAAATAATTTTTCTCTGCTCCTCATCAATGCCATACTAGAATTGACTATTTCTTCATGCCAAGAACAATCCGACATTTGGTGTCCCCCTGCTCTATATTGTCATTTCTGATCATGCTCCTGTTGACCTTGAGTTTTTACTCAAAGATTTTTCCCGTCCCCTGACCCACACCATGGTTTTTTGACGTGTTCTTGCTCAGGGATAAACCTTTGGAATTTCAGCTTTCTTATTCATTCAATTTCCTTTCCGATGTAACCCCATCATTTTGTGGGAAACTTGCAAGGCTTATGCTAGGTGGTTGGTTATTTCTTATACAGCCAACGAAAGGCGTAGAATGCGGGGGTGTCAGCATCGGTCGGAAGTTAGATTGGCTGAGGCTGAGGGGGGAGTACAGTAGGAAGCCCAACCACTCGGTGTTGAGGGGGATTAACGCAGTTCAGCCGGTGCTCGATTCCTTGCTAACTCTGCGGGCCTAGAGGAGTTTAAAGTTTGCGAAGCAAAAATTGTACGAGTTTGGGAGCAAACACTTGGCTTTTTTGACTAACAAGAGAGCCAATTCTAGGGCTATCCTCTCTGTGCTAGATTCCAAGGGTAGTGGATATTAAGGTATTTAGAGATTTTTATGTTGTTCAATGGCGTGATCAATTTATTTATATGGAATAAAAAGAAACCTCGTTTGAAGTACATTAAGTTGCAGCTTCCAGAGTTTAAGGGGGAAATTGTGGATGCTGAAATTTAAAATGTACCAATTAGCCTCTCATCTTAGGTTTATAAAGGATTGGGTTATAAAAGGACCCTTCCTCCATTTGGCTCGATGTTGAAACAGGCCCAGCTGTGCATCTTTTGCAGGCCTTATTGTTTTACAGGACTGGCCTGGTTCTGCTAAGTGTGAGAATCCTACAATTAGGATCTTGGAGGATGGTCTGTCATCTCCACACTCTCTCTAATCCAGATTTTCCACCAGGCCTTAGGGCCCATGGATTCGATATCTGGTGTTCAGTGGTGCCTCCTCATCATCCTTTGAGCAACTATGCCAATAATTTGACATCCTGAGACACTCATTTTTTAAATATCTGCAACTTAGAGACTTTATCCTTAATAAGACAACTGTGCACCTTGTGCTTCAATGTCCCTGGCGTAAAGATTCAGACTTTGGCGGACCCTAAACAGTTAATTAGCAGGTTTTAGGATATTTTGTTTTCCAGATCCTGAGTATGAGGCAGATACGTTAGCGACCTTTAAGACTTATCTGGATAGACACATGAACAGACAGGGTATAGAAGGATATAGGACACGTGATCGGCATGGGCTTGGAGGGCCGAAGAGCCTGTTCCTGTGCTGTACTGTTCTTTGTTCTTATACTGGGCAGGCTTGGGAGAGAGACTTGGCACTCAACATCGATGATGAGGCATAGGGTAGCATATGGGAATATGCCAATAAAATTTCAGTATGCAATAGAATGAAAGAGTCTCAGTTCAAAATAGTGCACTGTTTTCATACTGCGCCACGTTTGAGGCAAAGGTTTTATTCTGCTATATCCTCAATGTACCTAAAGTGCCAGGTAGTCACAGGTGACTACACACACTGCGAACAGGCCGGTGTAACAATTTATTCATATTGCTCTAGTGTAGTTAAAGAGCTTGAGATGATATGAGGCATGGCGTAGGAATTGTATCCTTTATTCCTAATTCTAGGTCTCCCAGGCGAGAGAATGATTGACACGAGTGAAAAAAGGCTGCATAATACCCTAACTTTTGCAGCATTGTAAAATATCCCCTCTTCCTGAATTAGTGACAAGTATCCTTTGATTCAAAATTGGCATAAAATAATTATGGATTATATCCCTAGGAAATTCCTTTTTTTTAAATAAATTTAGAGTACCCAATTATTTTTTTTCCAATTAAGTGGCAATTTAGCGTGGCCAATCCACCTAACCTGCACATCTTTGGGTTGTGGGGGTGAAACCCACGCTGACACGGGGAGAATGTGCAAACTCCACACGGACAGTGACCCAGGGCTGGGATTTGAACCTGGGTCCTCAGCGCTGCAGTCCCAAAAATACCTGACTTCTGTACCTCATTCCAAATCTGACACATTCTGAAAAGTGTGGAACCCCATCTCAAATTTGTTGGCTCCACATTGTTTGCTCTACCATGCTCCATGCAGCAAGTCTTAGTTTCGCTTTACATAAATGAGTGCATCTGTTTATGTCATTCAATCATGCTCGCGTGGCTTTACCCTCTTCCCCTCCATTCTCTACTCGATCCATTGTACAGTTAGAGACACAAAATTCTCAGAACCATAGTTCTGAGGTTATCCTGTCTTTTTCTAAGATGTATACAGCAAAAATTGTTCTGTACTGTACCAGTTTCTTTTTGAATGTTTGTTGCGTTATCCATAAAAATAATAAAACTTGAATGCAAATATAAATTTTAAAAATGAAAATCAGGCAGGCTGATTTGTTCCTCAATTTAACTTGGTCAGAAAGACTCCTGTGCATCTGTAGACCTGCAGTTTTTAATATTCTCGGAAAGAGGGACTGAGTGTAGGAGATTGTGTAATGAAGCTTAAGTTTAACAATGTGAACTCTTGCAGGAAGGGGAAGGAATATGTAGGATAATGTACTTTAGTGTCAGAAGAGCGAGCAGGCAGAACAAGTTTCTCTTACACAAGCAGAATGAATAATTCCTCTTGAAGGTGATTAAAAACTGGCAGAGCTGGTCATTCCACATTACAGAGTGTCAGTTGAAAACTGGTTACACTTGAACCGATGAGAGTTATGACTGAGATGTCTGTAACTTTAGCACTTTAGCTGCCCCACCCTTTTAGTTAACGAGACTGTTGAGAGGTATGCATATTAAGTAAGAAAATATAACAATTCACATTTAGGAATATGCTGCAGGCTTCTAAAAATATCAAAAATAGTTCATTTTTCAAGCACTAATGCACTGGAGCACTAACTGTTGCACACCTGATCGTATTGCTTCTCCAAAATGATTTGTCCTTATTAAACAAAGAAAAGTACAGCGCAGGACCAGGCCCTTCGGCCCTCCAAGCCTGCACCAACCATGCTGCCCGTCTAAACTGAAATCTTCTACACTTCCGGGGTCCGTATCCCTCTATTCCCATTCGGCAGCGGGTTCCAGGCACCCACCACCCTATGCATAAAAAAAAACATGCCTACGTACATCTCCTCTAAACCTTGCCCCTCGCACCTTAAACCTATGGCCCCCCCCTAGTAATTATAGAGAGAGGGGAAGGAAAATTTCAAAAGAGCAGGTAACGCATGTTCATAATCTTACCCTGTAAAGAATAAAATATTTCAGAGGGAAAGACAATGATGTACCATCAATTGAACGCGAGAAGAGTTGCTGAACAAAAGTATGGCTTTAATATACTAGATGTTAAGCGCAGTGGTCGATTACAGTAGAAGGACTACCGCCGGGAATACTGGGTATGGCGGGGTTAACTCAACCTCACGACCAATCGGGGAGCCGTCACATGACTGGTCTCAACCAACCGGTCGAGAGGCACATGACCGACCGGGTCCAATGGTAAGCCGGTGTTCTGCACCAATGGCAGGCAGCTATGCTAATCATACCACCACATTCACCCCTTCGGGATAAAGAAGCCGGGGGGAACTGGTGGTAAGAGTAGTAAGGAGAAAAAAAAATGTTTCCTTGGCTTCCCACTGGCCCAGACATTTAGCAACAGTACATAGTGTCCATACAAGGTCCATGGTAGTGTTGAAGTTAAATGGACTCGATCAGCCTTTTCGTTGCCCATGACGTCCTGGCAGACCGCCGCAGGGGAGTTGGTAACGTTGGTTCAGCCGATGATGGTGGTTCAGCTGATGTCCTGGACTCCGGGAGCGGTGGTCCTTGAACTGTCTCCGTACCCCGGGCTGGTGGTGGAGACACCATGGATGGGGAAGGGGTGGCCTGGGTGGGGGTTTGTGGTGAAGGGGAGGAAGGCCGCACGCCGGCGGATGCCAGGTCCCAGAGGGAGACCGTGTCCTGCCGACCGTCGGGGTACTCCACGTACGCATACTGCAGGTTAGCGTGGAGTAACGGGTCGGACTTGTGCACCCGCACATGCTTCCGGAGCAAGATGGGTCCGGGGGCGGCCAGCAACGTCGGGAGAGGGGATCCGGAGGACGACTTCCTGGGGAAAACCAGAAGACGTTCATGTAGGTGTTTGATTAGTTGTTGTACAGAGGAGGGAGCGGATGGAATGTAGGGCATCGGGGATAACCTCTTGCCATTGGGAAATAGGGAGATCTCTGGAACGGAGGGCCAGTAGGATGGTCTTCCAGATGGTACCATTCTCCCGCTCGACCTGTCCGTTACCCCGGCTGGTCGTACTGCTAGAGGCGATGCCCCTGCTGAGCAGGAATTGACACAGCTTGTCGCTCATAAAGGAAGACCCCCGATCGCTATGTATGTATGCGGGGTAGCCGAACAGAGAGAAAATGGAGAGGAGGGCCTTAATGACGGTCGATGTGGTCATGTCGGGGCAGGAAATGGCGACGGGGAAGCGGGAGTATTCATCGATCACCATCAGGAAGTAAATGTTGCGGTTGCTAGAGGGAAAGGGCCCCTTGAAGTCAATGCTGAGACGTTCGAAGGGGCGGGATGCTTTGATCAGATGCGCGTGCTCGGGGCGGTAGAAGTGCGGTTTGGACTCTGCGCAGATGTGGCAGTCACGGGTTACTGTCCTGACTTCCTCGATGGAGTAGGGCAGGTTGCAGGTCTTTATGAATGATAGAAACGGGTCACCCCTGGATGGCAGAGGTCCGCGTGGAGGGAGCGGAGGCGGTCTATCTGCATGCTGGCGCAGGTACCGCGGGACAGGGCATCAGGAGGCTCATTGAGCTTCCCAGGACGATACAAGATATCATAGTTGTATGTGGACAACTCGATTCGACACCGCAAGATCTTGTCGTTCTTAATCTTGCCCCTCTGTGCATTATCGAACATGAAGGCTACTGACCGTTGGTCTGTGAGGAGGGTAAACTTCCTGCCTGCCAAATAGTGCCTCCAATGTCGCACAGCTTCGACAATGGCCTGGGCTTCCTTTTCCACTGAGGAGTGGCGGAGTTCGGAAGCCTGGAGGGTTCTGGAGAAGAAGACCACGGGTCTGCCCGCTTGGTTCAGGGTGGTCGCCAGAGCTACTTCTGAAGCGTCGCTCTCGACCTGGAAGGGAAGGGACTCGTTGATGGCGCGCATCTTGGCCTTTGCGATGTCCGCTTTGATGCGGCCAAAGGCCTGGCAGGCCTCTGTCGACGGCGGGAAGGTCGTGGACTGAATGAGGGGACAGGCCTTGTCAGCGTAATTGGGAACCTATTGGGCGTAGTAAGCGTTTGAGGGATTTGAGGGTATTGGGGAGAGGGAGTTCCATCAGGGGGCGCATGCGTTCGGGGTCGGGGCCTATCACTCCGTTACGCACTACGTAGCCGAGGATGGTTAGACAGTCGGTGCTAAACACGCACTTATCCTTATTGTAAGTTAGGTTAAGGAGTTTTGCGGTTTGGAGGAATTTTCGGAGGTTGGTATCATGGTCCTGCTGGTCGTGGCCGCAGATGGTGACATTATCGAGATACGGGAAGGTAGCTCGTAATCCGTACTTGTCGACCATTCGGTCCATCTCCCATTGGAAGACCGAGACCCCATTTGTGACACCGAATGGAACCCTGAGGAAGTAGTAGAGGCCCCCATCAGCCTCGAACGCAGTGTACTTGCGGTCACTCACGCGGATGGGGAGCTGGTGATAAGCGGATTTGAGGTCCACCGTGGAGAAGACTTTGTATTTCACAATCTCGTTTACCATGGCGGAAATATGGGGGAGAGGATACGCGCCCAGTTGTGTAAACCGGTTGATGGTCTGACTGTAGTCGATGACCATCCGGTTTTTCTGCACAGTCCGGACCACCAGCACTTGGGCTCGCCAGGGACTGTTGCTGCCCTCGATGACCCCTTCCTTCAGCAACCTATGGACCTCGGACCTGATGAAGGTCCGGTCCTGGGCGCTGTACCGTCTGCTCCGGGTCGCGACGGGTTTGCAATCGGGGGTGAGATTAGCAAACAAGGAGGGGGTTCTACTTTGAGGGACGCGAGACTGCAGACAGTGAGGGGGGTATAGGGCCGCCGATTTGGAAGGTCAAGCTCTGCAGGTTGCACTGGAAGTCCAGTCCTAGGAGTGCCGGTGCACAAAGATCGGGGAGGATAAGGAGTTTATAATTTTTAAAAACCTGGACCATGAGGTCCGCGATGCAGCACCCGGTGATGCGGACGGAGTGCGAACCTGAGGCTAACCCGATTTTGTGTTTTACAGGGTGGACAGGGAGCGCGCAGCATCTTACCATGTCAGGGTGTACGAAGCTTTCCGTGCTCCCGGAGTCCAGCAGGCAGTCCGTCTCGTGCCCGTTGAGGTGGATTTACGTCGTTGTCTTGACGAGCGTGCGTGGACGTGACTGGTCGAGCTGAATGGCCGCGAGCCGTGGAGAAGATCTATAGTCGTCGTCGTCGGCCGAGTAGGTGCTGGCAGGACCTTGTGTGCCAGTCCAGGATGGCGGCGCCCAGGACCTGCACATGGAGTCGGGGCCCCAAGATGGCAGCACCCAGGACCCACACGTGGGGTCGGGGCCCCAAGATGGCAGCGCCCAGGACCCGAACGTGGAGTCGAGGCCCCAAGATGGCGGCACCCAGGACCTGCACGTGGCGTCCGGGGCCCAAATGGCGGCGCCCGCAGGACCCTCGTGGTTGCTGGGGGCGGGGTTAGCGGTGCCGGCGGGCCGATCGGAGCGGCTAAGAGCGGGGGCAGAGAGGCGCGCAGGACGGATGCAGGGGCCGGGGGGGGGGGGGGGGGGGGGGGAGATTGACGCGGTGCGCTGGAAGGGCCCGGAGGAGGAGATCCCCGGTTGCTGCGCGGCACAGCAGCGACCGATTTGGCCTGGCAGACCGTCGAAAAATGGCCCTTCTTCCCACAGGTCTTACAAAGGGCGGAGAGGGCCGGGCAGCGCGGGCGGGGGTGTTTGGCAAGCCCACAGAAATAGCAGCGGCGCCCCGCGGACATGTCGAGGCATCCCGCGGCGCAGGCATGAGGGGGGTCGGGAGCGGCGGATGGCAGTGGGGAAGCATGCCAGGAGGCCCAGGGCGCTGCAGCGCGGCTGGGGACATAGACGCGGGCGTTTAAGTCGGCGACCTCCAGGGAGGTGGAGGGAGTCCGTGCCTCAGTTAGGCTGAGGTCATCTTTTTCCAGCAGCCGCTGGTGGATTGCGGCGGACTGCATCCCAGCCACGTAAGCATCTCTGATTAAATGTTCCATGTGCTCAGTGGCTGAAACTTGGAGGCAGGAGCAATTCCTCCCCAGGACAGCGTGGGCCCGGTAAAAATCATCTAAGGACTCACCGGGGTACTGTTGTCTGGTAGCCAGCAGATGTCGGGCGTACACTCGGTTTACGAAATCGGCTTAAGAAATTGTCCTTTTAGCGTATCCATGGCCACGTCATATTCCTTTTCTTCCTCTATCAAGGCGTAGGCCGCCAGGCCTACGCTGGAATGGAGAATATGAAGTTTCTGTGCCATGGTGTGAGGGCTGCTTGCGGTCGCCAAATAGCTATCGAAACACGCCAGCCAATGCTTGAAGATTGCCGATGCGTTCGGAGTTTGTGGGTTGATGCGGAGGCAGTCGGGCTTCATCCGGAGCTCCAACTTCAAATTTCTAGTATATTAAATTGATGTACCATCAATTGAACGCGAGACGAGTTGCTGAACAAAAGTATGGCTTTAATATACTAGATGTTAATACTATACTAGATGGCCTCACGGTAGCATGGTGGTTAGCATCAATGCTTCACAGCTCCAGGGTCCCAGGTTCGATTCCCGGCTGGGTCACTGTCTGTGTGGAGTCTGCACGTCCTCCCCGTGTGTGCGTGGGTTTCCTCCGGGTGCTCCGGTTTCCTCCCACAGTCCAAAGATGTGCGGGTTAGGTGGATTGGCCATGCTAAATTGCCCGTAGTGTAAAGGTTAATGGGGGGATTGTTGGGTTAGGGGTATGTGGGTTTAAGTGGGGTGATCATTGCTCGGCACAACATCGAGGGCCGAAGGGCCTGTTCTGTGCTGTACTGTTCTATGTTCTATGTTAAGCCCAGCGGTCGATTACAGTAGAAGGACGACCGCCAGGAGTACTGGGTATTTATACCCTGCCCTGGAGGCGGGGTTAACTCAGCCTCTCGACCAATCGGGGAGCCGTCACATGACTGGTCTCAACCAACCGGTCGAGAGGCACATGACCAACCAGGGCCAATGGTAAGCCGGTGTTCTGCACCAATGGCAGGCAGCTATGCTAACCATACCACCACAGACAAAAAATAAAATAATTTCTTGAGAAGTTGCTTAGCATTTGCTTGTTACCCGTGCACTGCAACTACGAGAATATTTAGAAAAATCCACCATCTGGTAATTTGCACAAAACATGGTACCCAGCCCAACCATGTCTGTTGACTTTTATGCAGAGAAGCCAAAATGCTTCTCTCCAAATGTAACTGCAAACATTTGTACACTATTTTAGGATTCCGAGAGGCAGCAAGACCACCAATCGAGTTGTGAAAGCCACAGGTGGCCTGTCATTGAAATCCTTGGGCTGACTCTGCCTCTGATTTCCCTCTGCCGCTTACAGGGAAACCCCCAGCACTTCCATAAATCTGTGGCAGCTCAACCAAAACCACAAGGTCACCATGAATAAATAACATCTTCGTATCTGTTGTTATTTCATCGTGTCACCAAATAATACCAATCATAGAGGCGGGCTACTCATTCAAACTCTTATGCCCCCCCCCACCTTCAATTACATCGATTAGTAATTGACCCTAGCTTCACTGTTGCCAAGTTGCTCTGCTTAAATTGCCCTCAAGGTAGCTGCAGTGTGGATGACAGCTTGATTGACTGTCATCGTTATGGAAATATAATTTACCATTTGATGTGGTGTTTCAATGTCTGTATGTTTACTTGGGCAGGATTAAGAGGTGTGGAGTGGGTAAAATGTCTGCGTTCGATACTATCAACGGCAGTATCTGCGAATGTTTTTATAAAGTTGTAAGAGCAATAGTTCTTTTCAGAGATTTATTCAGCTGTTTCTCGCGTTTTTTTCATTAGCTGTTTAAAAACTTGCCACTGTTATTATATGACCCACTTGTTCTGTACACAGTGCATACTGGATGAATGGGCATGAAGACTGCAGGAGTTAGCATAGAGCGGGGCATGAGGGTATTGGTTGGGCTACAGAAGGGGCATGGTGTGCCTTCAAAGGATAGCAGCATCCCTTCACTAGATGTTGTATAATCCAGTCTCAGTTTCATTTTTGCCTTTTAGCGCACACACCAACACTCAGCTCTGCAACTGCTGAGTCTTCGAGCTTTTGACCGATGTACAAATATTCCCGTATGCCTATTCTAAACAAATGAAGCCACAATGTGTTCAGACAAACCCTCATGAGTGATTGCTGTTCATACAAGTATAACAGACAGCAGGTGATGTGAGAGGGCTCAGGGAATATGAAAGGGCAATGGGTAAGAAAGGCATTTGGGGGAAATTGGGGGGCGGTGTATGAGAGAGTGAGGGCTTAACAGCCTTTAATTTAACTGAGCTGAAGTCCCAGACAAGAAAGGTGTACCTTCTAAACAACCTGCCTCAGCACTCATCCAACTCCATGGCTATCCTTGAACTGTGTCCTGCAGCGATGGGTCTGAGCCACAGCCCACCCCCCAAAAACCTCCGTCCTAGAATGAAAATATGATGGGCACTGGACGGGCCCTTTTAACTGAGAGAGATCTTCTGCCCACGTTCAGATTTTGGCCAATTTATTTTGTAATTTCTGAGTTTCCTCTTCCAATTCCACTATCCTTTTTAGCTTATCACTGGAAATTCTGCCCAATTTGTAGTACATTCTGGGGCTTTATCATGTATGTAAATTAGAAACTGAAGCATTATTATGATCAGAGCCATGAGGGTCAGTGCAGACTTGATCGGCCGAATGGCCTCCCTCTGCACTGAAGGGATTCTATGAATTGAAAAATCAGTAAAGTTAGCAAATTAACTATGGAGCAACCAATGAGCATGCTTTGTAATATTGTCACAGCACAATACATCAGAAACCACACTAATGTGACATTAGACCATCACAGAGAGTCATTGTCACTTGAAACATCGTCTGTGTGCGTAGTGAGCGTGCCGATCAGCTCCAGTAAGTTTAATGAGGTGTATGTGTAGTAACACATTTTTCCAATTTTTAAATCACAATCTATCAACTACTTATGTGGAGAGTCTGCACAATCCTCCAGGACATGATGACACAATACACAGACTGGAACTTAGAACTTTGATAGCTGTGATATCCTCATTCCAATCAAGCAACTCATCGTTGTCATCTATAGCAGACCCGAATGTTCTAATTTCAGCAATATTACAGTAAACACAGACAGCAAATGTCGCATAACTGACTGAAATACCTTAACTACTCAGTAGGAATGATTCTGCAATTCCATGCTCTGGATAGATATCTGCATTTGCAGGAGTTGTACGTCAGAACCCATCTTGTAGCTCCAAAACCGCCCAGCATCCTCTGAAAACACAGCTTCCCTACCAGAAGAGTAGGATCATGGAATCCATCCTACTTGCCTAATAGTTGGCACTAGCTTCATCGTGAAAACAGCTTTCAGTTTCGAGTCAGTGCAAAATGGATGTTTCCCAAAAACAAGCACATTATTAAACGACCGACTTTATAAATGATAAAAAGCTTGCTACATTTTACAAGGGAAGCAACAGAAATACTGTGACACATAGATCAAAATATTAACTTACCCCAGTTCCATCTCCAACCCAAGCCAATGTTACGGTAGAACCATCATCATCCACAAATGTGTACTGAAATGCAAAATAAAAGTTGTGAAAATTTATCAAAGCTTTTAGTGTCGTTTCTGATGACCTGAATTAACATGAAATATTAATTTTGTTAATCACCCCATTCATGCTGCTTGACCCAAGTGTTTCCAGCATTTTCTGCTTTTATTTCAAAGCTTTTAATCCACCGTAGAAGGCATTATTAAAAAAAGCTGGTTCTCTTAATTAATTGTACAAATAGTAAGGGTCATTTCCGTTTATTCCCTTCTTTCCCCATTTTTTTATTTTTGCCGTTACATTTTGAATCCATGGATGATTTATGGACATGTGAATTTAAGGCAATCTGTATCTTTAATTCAAGAGGAAGAAAGAAGGGACCTGTGCCATTAATTCAAGCAGAGGATTTCAACAGCAGGAGAGATCACTTTGTTAGTCTATGCTGGTTCAAACTGGAGCTGTAAACTGACCGGCACCAATGGCAGAGATGATTGGGACTTGATTTGATTGATTTCTTTGATGGGCACTGAATTGGCTCAAAAGGCTGTGCTAGCCTGGTAACAGGTATATTATTGGACATTATTCCATTGGAAGACTTTTCACAGTCCCGAGGTTCCAGTTTGGTTTCAGTTTTGATTCTGGTAGCCTGGTAAAGGTATCTCACTAACTCTCTCCAAAAAAGATCCAACTAATCGTGCGCAGCACGGTAGCACAGTAGTTAGCACAGTGGTTAGCACAGTTGCTTCACAGCTCCAGGATCCCAGGTTCGATTCCCGGCGTGGGTCACTGTTTGTCTGGAGTCTGCGTGTTCTCCCCGTGTCTGCGTGGGTTTCCTCAGAGTGCTCTGGCTTCCTCCCACAGTCCAAAGATGTGCAGGTGGATTGGCCATGCTGAATTGTCCTTAGTGTCCAAAAAGGTTGGGGTTACTGCATTACAGGGATATGGTGGAGGTGTGAGCTTAGTTAGGGTGCTCTTTCCAAGAGCTGGTGCAGACTCAATGGGCCAAATGGCTTCCTTCTGCATTGTAAATTCTATGACATATGATCAGATTTTCTCCGAGGCCACTGTGAAGGCTGATTTTCTCTCCAGCAAGACTAGGTACCGTTCTCTTGAGACTGTAGAGGCCTGAAGTCAAACCAGAAGCTGGAAGAAAAGTTTGATGTGACATAAAGTTCCTATACAGAAATGATGTGGAGATGCCGGCGTTGGACTGGGGTGAGCACAGTAAGAAGTCTTACAACACCAGGTTAAAGTCTCCGAAAGTGCTCCGAAAGCTCGTGTTTGAAACAAACCTGTTGGACTTTAACCTGGTGTTGTAAGACTTCTTCCTATACAGAAAGATAGAGGCCTGAATGTGAACCTCAAGCCGAAGGCCCAGTTTGATGAGAAATAAAGTATCTCTTCAGAAAGCCTGCTGCCTGTGAGTACTGCATTTTCTAACCTGAGGGGACCCTGAATGAATGACTCTACAAAGAAGACCATTACTAGTGGCAAATCAGATACTTTAACCAGCTGGGTCCTGTTGGGAAAGTGTGGAAAAGAACCACCATCTGAAGCAAAGACTTTTGGCCTTCACCCTTATTATTTTATCCCTTTCCACCCCTCTGTGTTTGCCTGTCTTGTGTGTATGGGTAGAGGATGGGACAGTTGAATGAGGTAAGTAGGTTTTAACTTGTTGCTATCCAGTTGTATTCACTGCATATTTCATGATATTTCTTGGTATAAATGCACAATCGTGTTTAAACTTACACACCTGGTGACTGTAATTTTTTGGCAGCCAAGGGCCAAAGACAGGAAGTTTTTGTATGAATTATTGGTTATTCAATTGTGTTGTGACTCTGGGACAGTGGGGCTGGAATTGACCGCGCACTTGTCCAGGGTATAACAAATTGAAGTATGCAAATAACAGCTCTGAACTTCTGGCTTTTGAAGATAGCCCAAGTTTGTCAACTAATCACAATATGGTTAAAACTGGTAACACTGCCTATTTTGTTCAACAGAAATATACTTAACTCCCAAGCTGACCAATATTTAAAAAGGTTGGGTAACATATATGGATAAAACCAAGCTGGGAAAAGACAAGTAAATACCACACAATGGTTGGCTAGACAAGGCCTGCTAGGAATTATTAAGCTGTTTTAATTCATAAAAACTCAATTGTTTTTATGAAATACTGCCCCCACCTCAAATCTTACTATCCAAACCAAAGCTCATGAATATTGTTGTGTTCATTCTCAGATCTTTGCCAATCTCTCCTATAACTTCTTTGTATTTAGATCTCCTACCACAGCACTACAAAAGTTCTAATCAAAGGCACAAATGACATCCTCATGATGCACTATTTATGCCAATCTTCTCGACCGACCTGTAGCCTTTACAAGCTATCTTCCTCCAACACCTCTTTTGTGTTTCCATCTGAGTGGGACTCTTCTTGCTTGGTTCCATTCTTACCAGGCTGTTTGGCAAATCCAATGAGACCCATGCAGACACGGGGAGAATGTACAAACTCCACACAGTGACCCAGAGCCGAGATTGAACCTGGGAACTCAGCGCCGTGAGGCAGCAGTGCTATCCACTGTGCTGCCCTCTCTATAAAGTTTATCACATCCAAAGCTTTGCTGTCTGCATTCTAACTCACATCAAGTCTCATTCACCCATCACCTCTAATGACTGAAATTGGCTCGAGTCTATCAATGTCTCAAGTTTAAAGTCCTCTTGATCTCTTGACCCTTTTCCAAAAAAGTCATAGAACATAACAGCGCAGTACAGGCCCTTCGGCCCTCGATGTTGCGCCGACCTGTGAAACCCCTCTAAAGCCCATCTACACTTATCGTCCATATGCCTAACGAATGACCATTTGAATGCGTTTAGTGTTGGTGAGTCCCAACCTTCCTGCCTGGTACCCATGTTAGCAGATATTGTTAACTATTCTCTTGCCTTCAAATCTGACATCATCACCAGTCTCCTAAAGGAAAGCCAGCCTTATTCCTCAGTCCTTGCAAACCAGCATCTCCACTTTTTCTCAACAGCCCTTGAATGTGTTGCGTTGTTCATTCATACCCAGTTTTCTCAAAATTCTTTGTCTGAATCCTTCCAATCAGGTTTCTGCCCTGCTACAGTGCTGAAATAGCTCTTACCAAAGTCACAAATGGCATCCTATGTGACTGTGACAAAGATAAACCTTTCCACCATGTCATTCTCGGCCTGTTTGCAGCCTTTGACACAGTTGTCCCTGTCATCCTCCTCCATCGTAGTTCAGCTAACTACGCCAACACTCAACTACTTTCATTCCTACCTACTTGCATCCAGAATTACAACAGTTTCTCTTTTCATTCCCACAGTTACCTCAGGTGTCCCCCAAGGACCTATCCTTGGACCTCACTTATTTCTCAGCTACACGCTGCTCCTGGCCAACATCATCCAAGAACACAACGTCAGTTTCCACATTTATGCCGGTGATCCCAGGCTCTACCCCATCACCATCTCTCTCGTCATCTCCACTTGTTGCTTACTTATCAGTTTGCTGATTGGACATTCAGAACTAGATAAGCTGACATTTCATCCAATTAAATATTGGGAAGACTGACGTTTTCAGTCCCCACCAAAAATTCCCTTTTCACCTACTCCCTATCCCTTTCCCTGGCAACTCCTCTGTGGCTGAACCAAACTGTTCACAATCTTTACGTCATGACCCAGAGATGGGCTTTTAACCACAAATCCGCAATGCCACAAAGACCTCCTTCATCCACTTCTTTGATATCATCTGTCCCCTCCCTGTCTCAGCCCCCTGTCCACATTATTACCTCCCAACTTGACCATTCTAATGCACTTCTGGCTCGTCTTCAATATTCTACCCAAAAGTTAGATCATCCAAAACCCTGGTGCCTTTATCCTAACTCGTACCAAATCCCGTTCACCTATTATGTGTTTGCTGGCCTACACTGGCTTCTAAATTGGATGAGAAAATTCTCATCCTTGCTTTTAAATCTTTCCTCACTATCTCTATAATCGCCCGGGGCCGGCGTCAATCCCGCCCCCGCCGTGTCCCGAATTCTCCGCCCCCCTGAGATTCGGCGGGGGTGGGAATCGCGCCGCGCCGGTCGACAGGCCCCCCGCGGTGATTCTCTGGCCAGCGATGGCCCGAAGTCTCGCCGCTGACAGGCCTCTCCCGCCGGCGTGGATTAAACCTGACCGGCAGGATTGGCGGCGCGGGCGACCTCCGGGGTCCTGGAGAGGGGGCGCGGGGCGATCTGACCCCGTGGGGTGCCCCCACGGTGGCCTGGCCCGCGATCGGGGCCCACCGTGGGGGAACTCTTTTTCTTCTGCCTTCACCATGGTCTTCACCTTGGTGGAGGCGGAAGAGACCGCCTCCCCTGCACATGCGCTGGTATGACATCAGCAGCCGCTGACGCTCCGGCGCATGCGCGGACTTACACCAGCCGGCGAAGTCCTTTCGGCCCCGGCTGGCGTGGCGCCAAAGGCCATTCACGCCAGCCGGTGGAGTGAGAACCACTCCGGCGCGGGCCTAGCCCCTCAATGTGAGGGCTTAGCCCCTAAACGTGTGGAGAATTCCGCACCTTTGGGGCAGCCCGACACCGGAGTGGTTCACGCCACTCCAATACGCCGGGACCCCCGCCCGCCGGGTAGTGGAGAATCCCGGCCCTCCACTCTCAATTCTCCGATGAATTGGCGCTCGTCTAACCCTGGATTCTTGAACATCACTGATTTTAAGCACCTTCTGTTATGGGCAGGAGAGAGGGAAACTGAACTTCTTTAATCCTCTCCCCATCTATCCATAATCAGAGGTGTTTCTGGATTATTTTTAAAGTGAGGTGTGGCGAGTCGCCCCAAACCCTCAGTTTGTGAGATCCAACTTAATAACGACGCATAGCAAAATAATGTCCCCACACACAACTTCCTGAAATGTTCAGATGCTTAAGGTAGTATGGCAGGTGGATACAGTGGTTAAGAAGGCCTTCCGAAGCACAGAGTTTAAGAGCAAGGACGTCATGCTAAAACTGTATAAAATGTTGATTAGGCCAGAGCTAGAGTATTTTGTGCAGTTCTGAAAGGGTGCAGAGGAGATTTACCAGGATGTTGCCTGGGCTGAAGAGTTTTAGTTATGAAGAGAGAGTGGATAGACTGGGGTTGTTTTCCTTGGAGCAGAAGGGGATGGGGCGGGGGTGGGGGGATATGATTTAGATGTATAGAATTATGAGGGGCAGGAAGAAACCTTTCCCTTTGCAGGAGGGATCGATCACCTGGGGGCACAGATTTAAGGTAAGGGGCAGGAGGTTTAGAGGGGATGTGAGGAAAACATGTGAGAGTTTGGAACTCACTCCATGAAAAGGTGGTGGAGGCAGAGACCCTCATAACATTTAAGAGGTAATTAGATGTGCACTTGCAATGCCAAGGCATACAAGGAAATGGGCTAAGTGCTGGAAAATGGATTTACAATACTCAGGTGGTTGTTTTTTGACTGGCGCAGACACTGGCTGTAGACCTTTCCAGTGCTGTAGACCTTACGATTTCTACGTTTTCACAGTGTCTTTACTGGTTGTTCGACCAAACAAAAAAGTTTATTTTCTTGTACTGGAAATAATGATCATTACATAATGCAATTGCTAATTTGAAAATGTTTGCAAATGTGCTTTTCAGAGCCAGAAAGGAGAACTTTGTGCTTTCAGTTGAACCTGAATGACTCGACTCCAATTTGGAATTTGATTGTAAATAAAATATTAGTAATTAGCACTCTCTACATTCATCCCACGTTTGCTCATTATGCTATATAGACAGTTCTAACTCTCGTCATGCTCCACATGCAGTAACAACACTAATGCAAAAACCGACTTTCCAAGTTACAATTCATAACCAGACAACGCCCACACAATAGGCTATCTGTATATCTGAATCATGGTGTACTTTTACAAATTAAACAAACACTAAGTAAACAAACCTAAACGGTAGTTGTTATAATACTATGGCAAGTAACTCACCTCCTGACCCCACCCCACCCCACCCCACCTTCCCCAAAGCCTGTCCAGCATCTACAAGGCACAAGTCAGGAGTGTAATGGAATACTCTCCACTTGCCTGGATGAGTGTAGCTCCAAAAATACTCAAGAAGCTCAAAACCATCCAGGACAAGGCAGCCCATTTGATTGCTTCCCCCTTCCACAAACATTCAAACCGTCCACCACCGATGAATCGTGGCAGCTATGTGTACCATCTACAAGATGCACTGCAGGAACTCACCAAGGTTCCTTAGATAGCACCTTCCAAACCCCTGACCACTACCATCTAGAAGGCCAAGAGTAGCAAATACCTGGGAGCCCCACCACCTAGAGGTTCACCTCCAAGTCACTCATCACCATGACTTTGAAATATATCGCCACTCTTTCACTATTCCTGAAACCACCTCCCTAACAGCACTGTGGATGTACCTACAACTCAGGGACTGCAGCGGTTCAAGAAGGCAGCTCGCTACCACCCTCTGAAGGACAACGATGGATGGTTATAAATGCTGGCCTAACCAGCAACACCCATATCACATAAATGAATTTTTTTTAAAATAGTTGATCATCGACTGGATTCACCAACAGATTTGATTGGCTGAAACCAACAAGCTTCAAAGACCAGAGGGAAACAAGTTTATGATAAACTCACAAACTGGTCATTGGAATGAGTTACAGCATTGGAATATAACATTCTTTCAGCTTTAGAAGTTTTATAATTCACCATTATAAGACAATGCTCAAGATGAGAAAATTATTCCTCGTTCAAAAAATCTTAGCATTTTAATATAAGTTACACAAGTTGTTTTGCTGAAAGGTGGCCCCCAATTGTCAGGCAGCTATTGAAAGCAGTAATGGAGATTTTAAAATAGGATTCCCACTTAATTGATTGGCTAATGCCCCAAGCAGCCACAGAGTCCATTTCACTGAATGGCATTACACAGACAGACTCGGCAGTGCTCCTGCTCAGGCGCAGCCATTGTAATGACAGAGCACATTACATCACGGTTGCACACATGTACTGAGCTGATGGACGTCGTTGCTTGTTGCCTTGCCTGATTTATTCCCCCCCTGGCGCTGAGGTGGATGCAGGGAGAGCGGCAGGGGAAATCGGTGCCTCGGGAGCAATCGGGTACAGGACAGGCCATGGTCCCCGGGATGGAGCGCGAGTTTGCTAATGTAACCGACTGGGAGAGGGTGCGCGGAGTGTGCCTGTGTGTGGGAAGGTGGGGAAGAGTGAGGTCTGATCTGGAGGTAGCGGGGATTCAGCAGCTGCTGCTTTAAAAGTACCTGATTGTGGAGCCACTTGGCATTTGCACGCAGCAGTGCCTGAACTCGCCAATTCTAAACATGGATACAAAGTACGTCTGTCCATTTATGCGAAGGAAACCTATCTCCACCTGCTAGTGTGTGGGGCTTTGGACTTTGCCTCCTTCCTTGGATGGGTTCACCTGTCCACGCCACACCACCAGGGTTCTGTGACATCACTTCTGCCGACGTCTCCCGAAAAGACCCAGCCAGAGTTGGTAACCCGACTGCAATTCACCCATTGTATGTTCTATGATCCTTGCATCAGGAGCACCTCGTTTCTCATGCTCACACAGAGGTTCTTCAATGAATCGCACTCAGTGCACTAAAAGCAAAAGCCAAAGTTTTCCTAGGAACATTACATTTCCAGAGTGACATTGCTTCAAGACGTGTTTCTTTTCAAGACACAATTTACAATTTTCTATTTTTGTGGTTGAACTTTAAAAAAGAAAACGGAACCCTCTGAAAATCATGGAAACGGCCAGACTGATAAAATTCACAACCTGCTTCCACCAAGTGGGATGGAAAAAAAGGCCTCCTGGGGAACATAGAATCATAGAATTTACAGTGCAGAAGGAGGCCATTCAACCCATTGGGTCTGCACCGGCTCTTGGAAAGAGCACCCTACCCAAGCCCACCCCCCATCCAATCCCGGTAACCCAGTAACCCCACCCAACCCAACTCAACCTTTTTTGGATACTAAGGGAAATTTAGCATGGCAATTTAGCATGGCAATTTATCATGGCCAATCCACCTGACCTGCACATCTTTGGACTATGGGAGGAAAACGGAGTACTAGGAGGAAAGCCACACAGACACGGGGAGAAAGTGCAAACTCCACACAGATAGTGACCCAAGCCAGGAATCGAACCAAGGACCCTGGAGTTGTGACGCAACTGCGCTAACCACTGTGCTACCGTGGGCCCCCATCATGAAATAACCCATTTCCTGTTGGCTTTAAACCAACCTGGAATTACCAATCTGGCACGTTTCAAATGCTTTTGAGATGACATCAAAATGTAATTGCTGGTTCTCAAACAATAACCGCAGTAGACATGAATTAATAGAGTTCTCCTGGAGCTAGCAGATTATTTTAAAGGACTGCTTCCCAAGCATTTGTAAATCAATTACAAATGCTGTACTGAAAAAGGTGGCAAATGCTGTTTGTTCTCTCTCTCATGTAAAAGGAACCATGAATACAAGGTAACACATTATGGGGAGATCTGGAGAGGAAGCATAGACAAGTCTTTTCATCCCTCCTCACATGGTTGTAATATTATGAAATGTGCAAAACAAAAGGGGCCCATTATGGAATGTTGGAAAAGAACAAAAAGATCTATGGATGCAGATCTACAAGTTATTAAAAGCAACATTACATGTCAGCAAAACAATTTAAAATGCTACAAGGGTATAGGTACAAAGAAAGTAGGACTTGTGATGCAGTGGGTAGCATCCCTGTCTCTGAGCCAGACGTTCTGGGTTCGAGTCCCACCCAGGGCTTGATGGCCAAGGAAGGTGCATTCATAAAACTGCCAAACAGGCTGAGTAGCAGCCAGCAAAATCCTTTCCAGACATCAATGACAGGCAGTAAGAACGGGAGAGGCTCCTAGTCAGCCATGAGGTCTGGCGCCCATCTCGCAAGAAGCTTCTGGTGGCAGGCGATGAAAGTCCATCCTGGGCAAAACTAAGTAAAGGAAGAGAAGCAAAAACTATGGAATTCAAAAGCACTGAAGTTATATTAAACGTATATAGGACTCAGGTCAGGTTGCACGTGGGATAGTCCTGGTCTCCATACTACAAAAAGATCAACAGATGGGGTCTCTTCTTTGGAGAAAAGACGGGGCTGGATAATCTGGCTGCGTCCGCCCTGCGACTGGAGAATCCTGCCCGAGGTCAATTAACTTTTCCATTGCGTCTCACCCCATGGCGTTCTTGTACGAGCGGGGTGGAAGAATTCAGCCCTTGGTTTTAAATTAAGCATGTATTGAACAGAATAGACATGGAGGGGGAATGTTTTCACTCGGGGCAAATGTAAAAGGAACCATGAATACAAGGTAGTACTTATAAATCTAACAGGGAAATGAGGAGGGGTTTCTTCATAGAGAGTGGTTACTGTGGAACTTCTTACCACATGAAGAAGTGGTTTAGGCAAATCGTTCAGATACTTTTAAGAGGAAACTACACATGTAGATGAGAGAAAATTTAGAGAACAGAAAGATTTACTGAAAGGCTGAGAGGAGGTAGGTGAAATAGGAGGAAACTCGTGCAGAGTATGAACAGAGACGCAGACTAATTGAGCACACTTTCTGTCGCTGCATATTCTGTGTAAATCAGTGAACTGCAAGATTTACCACACCCTCACGAGCTTCAACGGTATCCAACTCCGACAGCAAAATTCTCCAGAGCTGCAAGTCTTTCCATACATTTATTATCCCACTTTGTCATTTTTGCCTGTTGTGAGCTATCATTCTATTTGATGATGTGGAGATGCCGGCGTTGGACTGGGGTGAGCACAGTAAGAAGTCTTACAACACCAGGTTAAAGTCCAACAGGTTTGTTTCAAACACGAGCTTTCGGAGCACGGCTCCTTCTTCAGGTGAATGGAAAGGCTTGTTCCAGAAATGTTTATATAGACACAGTCAGAGATGCCCCGGAATGCGAGCACCTGCAGGCAATCAAATCATCAAAGATGCAGAGAGAGAGGTAACTCCAGGTTAAAGAGGTGTGAATTGTCCCAAGCCAGTTCAGTCGGTAGGCCTCTGCAAGTCCAGGCTTGTTGGTGGGGGCCGAATGTAATGCGACATGAATCCCAGATCCCGGTTGAGTCCGCATTCATGCGTGCGGAACTTAGCTATAAGTTTTTGCTCAGCAATTTTGCGTTGTCGCGTCTCCTGAAGGCCTCCTAGTAGAATGCTGACCCGGAGATCAGAGGCTGAATGTCCTTGACTGCTGAAGTGTTCCCCAACTGGAAGGGAACAGTCCTGCCTGTTGATAGTCGCACGATGCCCGTTTATTCGTTGTCGCAGTGTCTGCATGGTCTCGCCAATGTACCACGCTTCGGGACATCCTTTCCTGCAGCGTAAGAGGTAGACTACATTGGTCGAGTCGCACGAGTATGCGCCGCGTACCTGGTGGGTGGTGTTTCCACGTGTAATGGTGGTGTCCATGTCGATGATCTGGCATGTCTTGCAGAGATTACCCTGGCAGGGTTTTGTGGTGTTGTGGTTGCTGTTCTGAAGGCTGGGTAATTTGCTGCAAACAATGGTTTGTTTGAGGTTGCGCGGTTGTTTGAAGGCCAGTAGTGGGGGTGTGGGGATGACCTTGGCAAGATGTCCATCCTCGCTGATGATGTGTTGGAGGCTGCGAAGAAGATGTCATAGTTTCTCCGCCCCAGGAAAGTACTGGACGACGAAGGGTACTCTGTCAGTGGTGTCCCGTGTTTGTCTTCTGAGGAGGTCGGTGCGGTTTTTTGCTGTGGCGCGGTGGAACTGTCGATCAATGAGTCGAGCGCCATATCCCGTTCGTACGAGGGCATCTTTCAGCATCTGTAGGTGTCTGTTGCGCTCCTCCTTGTCTGAGCAGATCCTGTGTATACGGAGGGCTTGTCCAGAGGGGATGGCTTCTTTAATGTGTTTCGGGTGAAAGCTGGAGAAGTGGAGCATCGTGAGATTATCTGTGGGCTTGCGGTAAAGCGAGGTGCTGAGGTGACCGTCCTTGATGGAGACGAGTGTGTCCAAGAATGGAACTGAATTTGGAGAATAGTCCATGGTGAGTTAGTAGTGGGGGTGTGGGGATGACCTTGGCAAGATGTCCATCCTCGCTGTGGACTCACCATGGACTATTCTCCAAATTCAGTTCCATTCTTGGACACACTCGTCTCCATCAAGGACGGTCACCTCAGCACCTCGCTTTACCGCAAGCCCACAGATAATCTCACGATGCTCCACTTCTCCAGCTTTCACCCGAAACACATTAAAGAAGCCATCCCCTATGGACAAGCCCTCCGTATACACAGGATCTGCTCAGACAAGGAGGAGCGCAACAGACACCTACAGATGCTGAAAGATGCCCTCGTACGAACGGGATATGGCGCTCGACTCATTGATCGACAGTTCCACCGCGCCACAGCAAAAAACCGCACCGACCTCCTCAGAAGACAAACACGGGACACCACTGACAGAGTACCCTTCGTCGTCCAGTACTTTCCTGGGGCGGAGAAACTACGACATCTTCTTCGCAGCCTCCAACACATCATCAGCGAGGATGGACATCTTGCCAAGGTCATCCCCACACCCCCACTACTGGCCTTCAAACAACCGCGCAACCTCAAACAAACCATTGTTTGCAGCAAATTACCCAGCCTTCAGAACAGCAACCACAACACCACAAAACCCTGCCAGGGTAATCTCTGCAAGACATGCCAGATCATCGACATGGACACCACCATTACACGTGGAAACACCACCCACCAGGTACGCGGCGCATACTCGTGCGACTCGACCAATGTAGTCTACCTCTTACGCTGCAGGAAAGGATGTCCCGAAGCGTGGTACATTGGCGAGACCATGCAGACACTGCGACAACGAATAAACGGGCATCGTGCGACTATCAACAGGCAGGACTGTTCCCTTCCAGTTGGGGAACACTTCAGCAGTCAAGGACATTCAGCCTCTGATCTCCGGGTCAGCATTCTACAAGGAGGCCTTCAGGAGACGCGACAACGCAAAATTGCTGAGCAAAAACTTATAGCTAAGTTCCGCACGCATGAATGCGGACTCAACCGGGATCTGGGATTCATGTCGCATTACATTCGGCCCCCACCAACAAGCCTGGACTTGCAGAGGCCTACCGACTGAACTGGCTTGGGACAATTCACACCTCTTTAACCTGGAGTTACCTCTCTCTCTGCATCTTTGATGATTTGATTGCCTGCAGGTGCTCGCATTCCAGGGCATCTCTGACTGTGTCTATATAAACATTTCTGGAACAAGCCTTTCCATTCACCTGAAGAAGGAGCCGTGCTCCGAAAGCTCGTGTTTGAAACAAACCTGTTGGACTTTAACCTGGTGTTGTAAGACTTCTTACTATTCTATTTGATGTAACAACAACCCATAACCTCTAACCCTTGCCGCTGCCTATTGTGTGTACTCAGTGCACTGTTTGACCTCTGTCGGCATATTTATAGTAAGAAGTCTTACAACACCAGGTTAAAGTCCAACAGGTTTGTTTCAAACACGAGCTTTCGGAGCACGGCTCCTTCTTCAGGTGAAGAAGGAGCCGTGAAGAATTCACCTGAAGAAGGAGCCGTGCTCCGAAAGCTCGTGTTTGAAACAAACCTGTTGGACTTTAACCTGGTGTTGTAAGACTTCTTACTGTGCTCACCCCAGTCCAACGCCGGCATCTCCACATCATGGCATATTTATAGTTCTCATTGCCTCATTTCTACTGGTAATATGAACAGGAACAAAGTCACCTCACACAATGGCACTATATCAGCACTGCGTAAAACAGACCACCACCAACTCTGAAAACTTCACACATTGTTCTTGATTTCATGTGAAAGCAGAGCAGACAACACGTACATGTGGACTAAAGTGCTAGTTCCATTAACATAATGATCATGAACCTACCGGAATGTTGAAAACCCATTTGGTTCACCATCCATCAGGAAAGAAAATCTGCTGTCCTTACTCAGTCTAGCCTCCATGTCACTCCAGACTCCCACCAAAGTGATTGACTCTGAACTGCTCACTGAAATGGCATAGCAAGTCAATGAGTTGTAAGTGGCTCGCCACTATCAGTTTGAGGATGGGCAATAAATGTTGCCCTTGTAAGCAAGGCCCACATCCCAAGAACAAATTAAAAACTGAAAAATGATCAAATCTCTAATCGAGTAAAAACACTGACATTGGAATTAATTCCTGGTGCATCCAGCAGGGTAACTGGCATTTCTGAAATATTTCCATAACTGGAAAACAAGACGCGATCGAATGGCCTCGTTGCGACTGACTCGGTGATGCGACAAGGCTGTTAAATCTTGCGAGAGGCTTCTTGGGAGATTTGCGCCGCTCAGAATTCCTTGTGAGAGATCTCGCGATCTGGATCTCGCCCTCTCTGGGCAAGCTCCCTTGCCATCGGAGGCCCCGAGCGGTTGGGCTCGGAGTCGGGTGGTACCCTGGCGCAGCCGCTGCCACCCAGGCACATCAGCAGTGCCAGCATGGCACCTTGGAAGTGGTACCTGGGCACCCTGTCCGACTGCCAAGTTGGCACTACCAGGCATCAGGCCCAGCAATATCCTGCCCTTAGGGGGTCCTCTTAAGAGAGAAGTTGGGGAAGTGAGGGGTTCCGGAGGCCACACTGGGGTAACTGAGGGAGAGTCGAGAGATTGAGACTGCATTTATAAATGGCGCTCTAATCTCTTCTTGCACTGACATCAGTGCTGGAAATTAGGTAAGTGCGGCCTCAGTGGGGCGTTCCCAACTAAGGCCAGAAAAAAAACCGAGAGCCTCATTGTCAGCGGGGTCGTTCTCAATCGCTCGGTGCAGGCACCATGAAAAACCCTGCTATACGTGCCTAAAACAGGACTTGATTTTTGCGTGTTACATCGGGCCCATAATTCCTTTTTCAAAAGGTGCATTCCTTAAAATCAAGGAGGTTTGTCAGAAATAAATATCTCTTCAACATATTAAAAAATTAGTTAAGAAATATTAAATTTCATGCAACGTTTCTTTAAAAATTGTCTTTTCACTTTCCTTTTGCCTTCTCCTTTTCCACAAGAGACTTTCCTTGAGTTGTTTCGAATGCCTTTTGTGTGTCTAATATTGGCTTTTACCCACTTCCCCATACAGAGAAAAGACCAAAAACCGGCTCAGTTGGCCAGCAACACAATTCAGAAACGTGCTCATATTTCTAATAATGCTACTATACAGTCAGCCACTGTTACATACTGCTTTAGGCGTCAACTGAAAAGTGCAAGCCTTCACAACAAGGTGAGCGCTTCATATGAAATGGCAACCTCAGGGTCCTCTGCATCCCTAACTGATCCGGGAGGCTTTGGTGAAAATCTCACAAATGTAAGAACAACATCTAAACAGTCAAAGAAAAGTGAATATGTGATCGAAGGAAAAATGAAAAGTTGAAATGAATCATCAGGACTTGCATATGAGCTTCACACGTTGGACCAACCCCACATATAGATTACTGACCATTGTGGAAATTGTTGATCTTTCAAAGAAAACCAGCAGAGGTTTTGCCTTGTGGGGAGGCACTGTTCTTTAAATCGGCACCTCTTCCTTGCAACAAAACTGAAATAACCGACTCACTGGGCTATACTTTTGCAGTAGGGTTGTGATCCTGATGCCAGTCGATATTCTGGGTTGGGAATTCAAATGTGGCCGTGGTAAGATGGTTGCAAATTTCCCAGAAGTGACAAATTAAGAAGCGACCTCCAGGATTCCTTGTCCAATTAAACATGGCGGACGAACAAGGGAAGTAGGAGGCCCAATAGGATGGTCCACTACAATGTCCAGTTAATAGTCTCACGGTAGAGGTAGCACCTCTTCATTGACTTTCGGTGGCCTCTCTTCAGGCACAATGACGTGAACTGTTAAGAATGTTGCTTATCACATTAATGAGTAACATGATGTATGAATTTCAGTGCCAGGTTTGCATATCAACAATAGTGGATCACACAGCACATACCTATAGGCTAATAATAATCAGGTACTGACCATTCACAAACAGCCTGTGCTTTCACAACTCAAAACATAGGGTGGAGGAATCTTACCATATTTCTTTCAGACTGTCAGGCTCAGACTGAAACCGGTAAGTAGCTCTCCAGTTGCACAGACCAGTTTTCACTCCAGATCTTCAGCCTCTTGGAGTAAAATAAATGAGTGGGCGTGGTTTGCACTGTTACACTGGAAGGGCCTGATGGAGCTGGCCCACAAAGATTGGGGCGCCATCTTTAATGGGTGCCCCAATGAGCAAATAAAATGAATCCCTCCCCCCCCATACACACACACACACATAAACATTAGGACCCCCTCAAAAGCATCAGGGGATTCCCCCTCCCACCAAAACAAGATATGGGGCTCTCCCCACCCTTCCCTTCTCCTTTTACAAGCAGCCGGCGACCCCCCCCCCCCCCCCCTCCCCCCCCCCCCCCAGACCTCCCATCCCTTTGCAGGCGTCGGGTAGGCCATCCTCCACCCCAAGCAGTCTTGGTAGCACTCTCTCTCCCTCACAGGCATCAGCCCTCCCTAACACAAGGGCATATATCCCTCCCATTTGCTTCCCAGGGACCCTCGTCTGGCAACCTGTGTCATGGTGTAGAGCCACGCCACTGCCCAGACACATCCCTCTCGCCAGGGGCTATACTTATCATTGTGTCCCGGACAGGGTGGGGTGGGGGGGGGGGAGATCACGTGGCGGAGGGGCTGGCATATTAAAATGTATGCAAAACCATTAACATTATATTCTCACCATGTGTGGGCGTGAATCTCGTGACATCACGGTAATGGGCGTGGAAAAATCGGGAAGACTGTCTTTCCGGAGAGAATTATGTTTCCCAATTCTCTCTGGATTTTCCGACCATGTCGGCAATCCCAGCGGACTGCTATCGCGGGCTCAATATCACCCCCAGAGTGTCCAATATTAGATGCAACAACACCTGCTAAAGAACTCTGATTATGCCGAGAATTACACTGAAAACTAATTAAAACATCGGTTGGGCTTGCAGTGTGATTCACTTATGCATGAAAGAGGCATGACAGGACCCAGTCCATTACAGACAGATGGAGCATGTGAACACATTGTGCCTCCCCTGCCCTCGTCAATGAGATTTCCTGTTGAATGCATCCCACATAGCTGTGAAATGCACGGCGGCGGGAGTGCCATCAGTGGGACCGCAAGATCCCACCAGCGTGAACGGCCAGAAAATCTCACCCAAGTGAATGAGATATAGACACAGGCTGGGAGTTTCCAGCAACCCCCACCCTGCAGAGGATGTGGCGAACCACTGCCGCTGGTGGGACCTTCTGGTCCTGCTGAATTATATGAGCTTTGGCATATCCCTGCCCCGGCTCTGGGGAACTAGGAGCAGTTGACTCCAGCAGGAGTGGAAGTTCCCACCAGTAGGAGGGGGCTGAAAAATCCCACGCACAGTTTTCTTTTGTAACTTCCAGGGCAAAGGTATAAAAAGTAAATTAACATTTTTCCCTTTTAAACACAAAAGGCTTGCTGCTGGGCTATTTAAAATTGACTCACTCACGTACAAATCTAAATCATCATGGGCAGTCAAAAAGTAACACCTTAAAATTGTCTGTGACAAAGGAAAGAAAAACAGACATCGCTTTATCGCCCAGTGGAGGTGGAAATACCCTCCCAGACGTGCGAAGAGAAAGCTGCAACTTGGTTGGCTTTGCAGAGTAAAAGATCATTTATTGGAAAGCTCAACAATGCATAGATAAATTGAGAGAGAGAAGAAACACAATCTCTGGTAGAAAATATTCCCAAATTGTAGGATGACACCGCGGTCCTCAATGCTGATGAGAGCTGTGTATACTATGACCATCTGAAGTTTACAATTTTATTTTTCTAATTTTTAGTTTCAAAATTACAGCATGGATCAAGAGCAACAAATTAAAAGGGGATGACTTTGTGGGATTGCAGACAGGAAATCAAGGCTAAGACGTGGTGTGGCTTTCAGGGGAAGGGGTTAGAGAGCAGTCGATAGATAAATGGACACAGGAGCAGTTGTAATTTTGCCCCAATTTTAAAGCGCTACATGTTCCCCTTATTTTATTGATTTTGTTTTGGGTGGCATGTTGGGTGGCACAGTGGTTAGTACTATGGCCTCACAGTGCTTAGCACTGCTGCCTCACAGTGCCAGGGACCTGGGTTCAATTCTTATCTGTATGGTGCTTGCACGTGTGTGTTTCCTCCAGGTGCTCCGGCTTCCTCGATAGTCCAAAGATGCACAGGTTAGGTGGATTGGCCATGCTAAGTTGCCCAGGGATGTGCAGGTTAGGTTATGGGGTAATGCGGACAAAGCAGGGGGGTGGGGTGGGGGGCTAGGTAGGGTGCTCTTTCAGAGCCAAATGGCCTCCTTCTGCACTATAAGGATTCAATGATTCAGAGGTTTCGGATTGGACCATCAGAATTTCACAATCTTGCGCGTCAGGAGTCAATGAATAGTACAGCACGGAAGAATAATACAGCACATCGGCTCTGCATCACTCTCTCAAACAGAAATTAAATTGGTTCTTTTCTCCCACACCCCTGCAATTGATTATTCCTTTTGAAGCTGCTAATCTGTATCCACCAAGAGTGGGCAATGCATTCTAAAACCCAAACACGAGTTGCATAGAAAGGTTTTCCTTGTGCCACCTCTGGTTCTTTTGGCAAACACCTTAAACCTGTGCCCCCTGGTAACCACAGCCAGTGGAAAGTTTCTCTTTCTTCGCTATCTAATTTAAAACAGCCCTAAACAGATACCAGTCCCTCCTTCTTGCACCTCGCACTGCTTAAAAATAAACCATTCAGCATATATTGGCTCTCCTTATTCTTCCTACCATTAAATATCAAACATTTCTACACTGAATTTCATGTGCTATGTGTCCACTCATTCCACCCGCTTATGTCCTCGAGGTCGATGTTTACCGACTTCACTGCTTACTACAATCACAAACTTAATTTTAGCTGCAAATTTCTAACTTGTGCCCATACCCCCAAGTCCAATTCATTATCCCCAAGTCCAATTCATTAATGTACATACAAAACAGCAATGTTCAATTTAAGGCCATGGTGAATGGGGGAATATTCTGAAAGAGGGTTAATTGGTTTACTGATTATGAGATCATTAGGTTCCAAGAAATGCCCATGTGACCCAAGGTTTCCATGGGAATGAAATCATAAATACAAAGTTAATTGCAGTGGTGCTGGATTTCAGTCCATGAGGTGACAGGCAGTTCACTCAAATTGGGAATTCATTATAGAGGAAGCAAGCAAGGGTTGCCCTCTGAATGGAAGGTTTCTGTTTGGCAGTTTCAAACAGATCCTGGTGTTGAAGCAGGTATCTGAGAAGAGAGCATAGACTGTGTTCCTGCATTTAGAAAGGACAGAAAACTGAAGATAGAAAGAGCAAGGGATTATTGATTTGACAAGGACTTTGCTGCTGTTTCAGTGTTGCCAGAGTCCAGCAGACTGATTAAATGGATCGGAGAAGAGAGGGCGCTATTCTCCCAGCCCCGTGCCGGGCCGGAGAATCGCTGCAATTGCGTCACGCTGGCACGTGATTCTCCAAGGTGCGAAGAATCGGCGCCATTTGTGCTGGCATGTTTGGTGCGGCGCCAGTCATGGGCCGCTGTACGAGGCCGGGCCGCCAATTCTCCGGCCCGAGAGGCCGCGCGGATAAAGCAGAGTAACACCGGCGCCGTCCACACCTGGCCGCTGCCGGCGGGAACTCTGCACGAAGGGTCGGGGGGGCGGAGGGGTGGTCTGCCCCCGGGGGGGCCTCCGATGGGGTCTGGTCTGTGATTGGGGCCCACCAATCGGTGGGCCGGCCTCTTCCCCCACCACCCCCTCCCCCGGGCCTACTTTGTTGCGTGTCCGGCCACAGAACCCCCACGCCATGTTGCATCGGGGCCGGCACGTTCTGTAAAGCCACTGCACATGCGCGGGTTGGTGCGCCACCACTGCGCATGCGCGGATTAGCGCTGCCCCCAGTGCGCGCAGGAAGTGAGGCTGGAGCGGCGTGAACCGCTCCAGCGCTGTGAAATCGCTAGTACCTGTGCCCGTTTCGCGCCATCTGTCCCGTGATCGGAGGAACGCGCCCAGTCTCTGGGATTATGTTTCATCACAGTCAGGGAGAGAAGATTTGTAGATATGGCCCTTGTGCTGTGAACCATGACTAGGCATTTTGGACGGAATAGGGTTACATAGAACATAGAACAGTACAGCACAGAACAGGCCCTTCGGCCCTCAATGTTGTGCCGAGCCATGATCACCCTACTCAAACCCACGTATCCACCCTATACCCGTTACAACCCCCCCCATTAACCTTACTTTTTGTAGGACACTACGGGTAATTTAGCATGGCCAATCCACCTAACCCGCACATCTTTGGACTGTGGGAGGAAACCGGAGCACCCGGAGGAAACCCACGCACACACGGGGAGGACGTGCAGACTCCGCACAGACAGTGACCCAGCCGGGAATCGAACCTGGGACCCTGGAGCTGTGAAGCATTTATGCTAACCACCATGCTACCCTGCTGCCCTTAATGCACCTTGCTGGTGAATGTGACTCAAGGACCAAAATGATTGAGTGGGAAATGAGCGATACTACATAGTGGAAGCTGAGTTAGGGAAACTGGGAAATTGCACATAATGCAACTGTTGAGCAGGAAGTAATGTTATATGAGGTGTATCTTTGCTTTATTGACTAGTTGAAGTAAAATGTATCTTTTTATTTGAAATATCCTTCGCCTGTTAATTGTTTGAGTTATAGGGTTACCTCAATTGGTTGGACGCCTGGTTCATGATGTAGAACGATGCCAACTGCGTGCGTTCAATTCTCGTACTGGCTGAGGTTATTCATGAAGGCCCCACCTTCTCAACCTTGCCCCTCACCTGAGGTGTGATGACTCTAAAGTTAAATCACCACCAGTCATCCCTCAAAAGGAGAGAACAGCCTATGGTCCTCTAGGACTGTGGTGACATTTACACTTAATGTTTGAGTTGCATTAATTTTAGTTTTGGTTTGTTACAGTACAATTTTGAAAAGTTAAAACATGTCCATTGGTTTTATTTCCATTGGCATGATGAGAACACCTTTCTTTTCAAGTTATTAGTCTCCAGGGCAATCAAAACACATTGGGGGCTCATCCAGGATCTCAAAGTTGAGACAGGAGAACTGATACACTGGAATTTGCCAGAATGTAAACCAACAAGATTTTGCATTTCCTTTTTCTGTATTTGAAAACTGCAGGATAGAGACACATTGCCAAATTGTATCATCTTGCACTTATTAAGACAAACACAAGAATGCTAAATTTCAAACAATCACAACATTTTGTACTACAGGACAGAAGGGCGCTGATAGGTTGTCAAGTCGACTTTGATTTATCAGAGCAACGCTTTGGCCAAAGCAATGGGCGACGGAGTTCAGGGCACCAGTCAGCTGACCAACAGCTTGACCGTGTAATAGAGCAACAGTATTTGTTGCCTTTTTTGAAAGAGGAGAGCAAATGGGCTGCACAACATTCATCACAGAAAGTCAACTGGTCAACACCTTTTCATGTGTCAGTGACTGGCATGGGCGTGCAGCACCTATAATCACAGAATATTGCAACCACAACATAAATAGGAATGCCATTAGCTAATGAAACCTTGTAATCTTAAAAAAATATTGGAATGAGATAAGAGGCCTCCAGTAAAGTAAGGTGGGAAAATATATTGGCCCCGTTTTGTGTGTCCTACTTTGTGAAGAAGGTCAAGGTCATGAATAGGGTAAAGTAATTTAACAATCACGCCTAGGATGAGGGGCTCAGGGGTGGATTTTTAATGAAATACACCATGCCGAGGCACAGGGCCTCAACATGGGGTGGGTGGTGGGGGGTGTGGATGCCGCCGGTCACCCTGTTGTACAGTCGGACCCAGTGTTGGGACGCTCAGTCAGCAAAGCTGGAGTGCAAATCAACATGACCAGGCAGTTAGCATCCAGTCCGAGGCTGAATCCCCACCCTCTAACTTATTCCCGATTGTCCCTTTCTCTGCACATGGCCCTCCCTGCTTTTTTAACAGCATAAAACCTCACATATTTCTACCCCTCTTTAGTTCAAAGGGTCATACTGAATATGAAGGGTCATATTGGACACAAAACGTTGGCTCTCTTCTGTGGTGGGACCCATTCTGAACGGAGAATCTGGCGCTCCAGCCAAAGCCCCATTTACTGTCAGTGGCACCGGAAAATCCCAGCCACGAACGAGGACGGAATGTTTCTGCCATTAACTCTTCGGATGCAAGGACAGAAAACAGCGAGCTGTGGTAAACGGTTATTTTTAAAACAGGATGATGGCAGAGTGGAGTTCCCCAAGGTATAGTACTATAAACACTGTTCATTATCTGACTTGGATATTAGAATACAGAGTAAAATTTCAGCATTTGCCAACGATACGTTATAAACCTTAGGGAGGTCACAAAATCAGGACAATCAGATTCCAGTTGACCTCTTTGGAATAGGAGTTCCCCTGGTAACGTGGGGGTGGGATTCCTTCTTAACAAAGAGCTCAGCTCTCTTGTATAAAAACCCCAGCCTAGGAGCAGGTCAGGCCCTTCAGAGAGTGGAGAATGTAACATTGCGAATAAACAGAATCTTTGTTTTCTACCTGGCTGATCCAAGTGTGCTGCTTTAGCAGACTCTACACTGGCGACGAGGATGGGGTGAAGAAACAGACCTTGGGGTCTTGGAAACGTGGCCTGCACCGTTCTTTTTTTGTCACAGAATGACGCCAAATGCCACGACAGAGGTCGCTCTGGCCGAATTAATGATGCAAAAAGTTTAGTCCTCCTGGTCAATGCAGAGAAAATCCGCAGTCGCCAGGATCGAGCCGAAGCTGTGGTGGGAAACTCAGTGTCTGGAATTGTGGAGAAGGAACCACGAGGACACCAGGCATCATGTTGGCCCAGACTGGACAAGTCTTATCTCGAGTACGAGCACACGGACGCAAACTGAACTGGCAAATGAATCACCTCTGAGCATACATCCAAGAGACGCCAGATCTGATTTTGGAGACTTCGGACCAAAACCATCCCCAGCTCGAACTGGCATCTCTGCCCCAATCGCTGCGGTTGGTCCTGGAAGCACCTACTGTCGAGAAACCGGTCTTGGATGGAGAGGACACCGAAATGCCAGATGAGGATCCACTGGACACTGATTCCGAATTCGATACGGACATATTTCCACTGACTGATCAAGCATGTCCATGACCCTGGCTGCCACAGTGCCTACAACCCTGTCAAAGTGCTCCCCAGGTACACGCCACTGGCCCTTGAAGGCCGTTCCCAGCTAGGATGCCTAAAGAGCCAGTAGATCTGGCCGCAGACATGGACATGGACCTAGCTCCAGATAACCCTCAGGGAAGTCACAAGACCAGAACAATCATATTTCAGGTGACCTCCTCTGAATAAGAGCTCCCCGTTGGCAGCTCTCCAGTATAAAAACCCCGGCCTGGGTACAGGTCAGGGGGGAGGTCCTTCGAGGAGAGGAGAATGTAATATTGTGAATAAACAGAATCTTTGTTTTCTGCATGGCTGATCTATTTGTGCTGCTCTAGCGGATTCTACACTGGCAACGAGATTGGGATGAAGAAGCAAACATCGGGTTCTTGTGAGATGTGGCTTTCACGGTTCTCATCACTTGCCATTTCAACTCACCGTCCTGCTCTCATTTTGACATATCTGTCCTTGTCCTACTACAACATTCCAGTGAAGCCCACCACAAACTAGAGGAGCAGCACTTCATCTTCCAATTAGGCACTTTACAGCCGTCCAGACTTAACGTTAAATTCAACAACTTCAGACTGTGAGTTCTCGCCTCCACCTTCACCCCACTTTTATTTCTATCAATTTATTTTCATTTCTACCATCCATCTGTTTTCCCCTCATCATTGTTTCCCCTTCCCCCGTTTCCCCCTACCCGACCCCACTTGAGCCACCTGTTCCCTGTTGCTACTTGTCGTTTAGAACACCATTTACCCAGGAAGAGGGGAAAACGCGTTGGCCTGAAGATGAAACTTAAATTACGCGGCTTCAAGACACCTCTCCCCAGCGCACCCCTGGCGAACGTCCAAGCGATTGAGCTGGATGACCTCAACGCTAGACTTACTTCCCAGAGTGAAGTGAGAAACTGCTGTGTGCTCTGGTTCACCGAGACATGACTCACTCCAGCCACACCAGACTGCCCCATCCAACCCGAAGGTTTTCAATCCACTGAATGGACTGCACGAAGGCCTCAGGCAAGTCGAAAGGCGGGGGTGTTTGCCTCCTGGTCAACACCTTCTGGTGCTGGGATGTGGTGTCCCTAGCGTGCCGTTGCTCCCCAGACCTAGAATACCTAACTGTGAAGTGTCGCCCCTTCTACCTCCCAGGTGAATTCACCCCTGTACTCAGCACAGGAGTCTACATCCCACCCCAGGCGGAAGTGAAGAAAGCACTTGACGAACTACATTCCACCATCAACAACCACGAAACAAATCACCCCGAACCCTGACAATTGTGGCTGGAGACTTCAACCAGGCCAACCTCAGGAAGGTCCTACCCAAACTCCATTAACATATCTGCTTCCCAGGGCAGCACGGTGGCACAGTGGTTAGCATTGCTGCCTACGGCGCTGTGGACCTGGGTTCGAATCCCGGCCCTGGGTCACTGTCCGTGTGGAGTTTGCACATTCTCCCAGTGTCTGCGTGGGTTTCACCCCCACAACCCAAAGATGTGTAGGATAGGCGGATTGGCCACGCTAAATTGCCCCTTAATTGGAAAAAATAATTGGGTACTCTAAATTTATTTTAAAAATAAACATATCTGCTGCTCCACCAGAGATGCAAACACCCTGGATCACAGCTACACGAGCATCAAAGGAGCCTACCGCTCCATTCCCTGACCTCACTTTGGCAAATCCGACCACAAGTTGGTATTCCTACTTCCGGATTGCAAACAGCAGGCAGAATATCTGGGGCTGAAGCATCCCTAGCTGATGATCTGAACAAGTTCTATACTCGCTTTGAGCAGTCAGCCAATGTATCAGTGCCACCCGCCCCAACAGCCCTGGACACACCTATACCCACTATTACAGCCTCAGAGGTAAGAGCTGCCTTCTTGAAAGTTAATCCGCAGAAAGCGATGGGCCCCGACGGAGTCCCTGGGCAAGCACTCCGAGCCTGCATGGACCAGCTGGCAAGTGTATTCGCAGATATCTTCACCACCTCACTCCTCCGCTCTGAGGTCCCCACCTCCTTTAAGAAGTGGTCTTTAAGAAGTACCAGTACCAAAGAAAAACAAGGTAGCCTGCCTCAATGACTACCGACTGGTGGCCCTGACGTCTGTTATCATGAAATGCTTCGAGCGGCTAGTCATGAGATGGATCAATGCCAGCCTCCCAGATGGTCTCGATCCACTGCAGTTTGCCTATCACCGCAACCGGTCCACAACAGATGCTATCTTCCAGGCTCTACAATCAACACTGGATCACCTCGACAACAAGGACACCTATGTAAGACTGCTGTTCATAGACTACAGCTCCACCTTCAACACCATTATCCTAACAAGACTAATAACCAAACTCCGCAATCTTGGACTTGACCCCTCCCTGTGCAGCTCGATCCTCGACTTCCTCACCAACAGACCGCAATCTGTCAGGATAGGCAACAGTACCTCCTCCAGAATAGTCCACAACACCAGGGCCCCGCAAGGATGTGTGCTCAGTCCTATTCTGTACTCCTTATACTGTATATACATGGCTATGTAGCAAGATTTAACCCCAACTCAATCTATAAGTTTGCGGATGATACATCTGTGTTGGGCCGTATCTCAAACAACGACGAATCAGACTACAGGAGGGAGATAAATCCCTTGGTTGCATGGTGTACCGAAAACAACCTCTCTATAAATTTTGGAAAGACCAAGGAACTGATCATCGACTTCAGGAAGCGTAGCACGACACACACCCCCATCTGCATCAATGGCTCCGAAGTGGAGATGGTCGATAGCTTTAAGTTTCTAGGGGTCACCATCACCAACAGTCTGTCCTGGTCCACTCACGTTGATGCAACAGTCAAGAAAGCCCAACAACGTCTCTACTTCCTACGGAAGCTAAAGAAATTTGGCATGTCTACATCGACTCTCACAAACTTCTACAGATGTGCGCTATATACATCACAGCCTGGTATGGCAGCTGCTCGGTCCAATGCATCACACAAGCTTGCCACCCCCACATTGATTCTGTATACATCTCTCGCTGCCTCAGGAAGGCTGATAGCATTGTCAGAGGCCCTCTATCCAGCCCCACTGCTCCACAACCCCACCCCCCACAACAGTATAAATCTGACCCTACTAGTTCTCTCTAGCTTTGGCAAAGAGTCATCCAGACTAAAAATGTTAGTTCCCTTCTCTCTCCACAGATCCTGTTAGACCTGGTGAGATTGTCCAGTATTTTCTACTTTTGTTTCAGATTCCAGCATCCGCGGTAATTTGATTTTATCCAAGTTATACTGAAGCTCTGGTTATGCCACAACTAGAGGACTGCATCCAGTTCTGGTCACCACACTTTAGGAATGATTCAAGGGTTAGGTGCAGCAGAGATTTACCAGAATAGTTCAAGAGACGACGAATTTTAGCTCCATGGTTAGATTAGAGAAACTGAGATTGTTCACTTTGGAGCAAAGGAGATTGAGGGACGATTTGATAGAGGTTCACAATATTATGACAGGTTTAGATAAAGTAGGCAAAGAAAAGCGGTTTGCAACAGCTGATGGTACAAGATCCAGAGAACAAAGAATTAAGGTATTGGGAAAGAAATACCAGGGGAAATGTGAGCAAGAACTTTTGTCAGAATAGACGCTTGAGGGAAATAAACTAGCAGGGCTATGGAGATACAGCGAGGCAATGGGACTGCCAAGATTGCTCTACAGAGAGCGGGCATGGACTTTTTATGTGTGGTAATGACTCTACGACTCTCGAGTCTCCCAATCTACTGCTACCATTGCAAGCCCTGCCACAATACAGGTTCCTTTCTTAGGGCACGAAGGACACAGGATGCCTCAGTGCTGAGAACAAAAACAAACAAAAAAATTCAGTCTCCTTGTAATGTTCCTAGATGCAACACCCCCAATTTTACAAAACCTTTGACTAACCATGAACAATGTCACAATGCTGCCTGCATATTGCACTGGTCAAAGACTGTCAGTTGAAGCCTAACTGAATTCTCATAAATAACTCGTATCGACATGTTGTGGGAGAATGCCAGAAAATACGAATGTCAGCTTGCTTAACACAGTTGAAAAAGAACTGAGAAAACAGCAATTTCCTTTTGAACGAAAATGCCAGAAAAACCATTATTCTAAAGGTGTCAGTAAAGACCATTAGAAATAGCATAGAGATTAATATTGCTGATCTCAATGATAAGGGGGGCTCAGTTGATTAAGAAAGTGAGACATTATTTTACAGTATTGTTATTCCATCACAGGTCAGTAAACTCGTTATTTCCCCTTCAAAATAGGCAAGTATCCTTTCGTATCATCAATCGTAAATACAAATGTTGATTTTCTGCATTATCAAAAGGAATGGGGGGGGGGGGGGGCTAGGAGAGGAGCATCACCCCCAGGCAGTGCTGACTGATAGTTCTGCCACATTCTGTGTCTGATGTTATGACCATTTCAACAGACAGAGAGTAAAATAATATGCAAGATGCATACTATTTATTCACAAAACCTGCTGTTGGTAGCTAACACTCCCTGATAATGAAGTCGACTAATTGCCCCTGTGGGAGTCCAGTGTTATTGCTGTCATAATATACACACAAGTATATGATGGTGCATAGACACACACTGACTGACTGACACTGAAAGACCAATCAACACACAGAACACAGCAGCCAATCACCAGACAGGACACGGCCACTATAAAGCCAGAGGGCACTAGTTTTCCTGCTCATTCGGGATGCAGCCTCTGAGACAGCCAGAGCCCGTAATCAGTAACACGAACATTTACCATTTGCTAGCAGTATAGTCTGGTCAGGTTAGCCTCAGGTCTCCAGTCAACCTAACACAGTGTCGACCCACAGTGCAAGTATGTTTAACAGGTCATAGTTAAATAAAATAGAGTTGTACTTCTACAAGTGTTGGTAGCCTGTCTCTCTCACTGCTCTGGTAAACGCAGTCCTCGCAGACCCAGCATACCCAACACATCAATTGTTAATATAACAGTGGTGGATTTGGGTAGGAAGGCGGGGGGGGGACACAGCATAAATAAAATGGGGACGAGAGGTTTCCTTCAAGTTCCATTTTTTGAGAATGAATCACACAACAACTGTGAGCAAATGACCCATTATCTTAACCATGCCCCAAAAGAAAGATGGACTTACAATTCTAAATAAAAACAAAATACTGCAGATGTTGGAAATCTGAAACAAAAACCAAAAATATTGGATAAATCCAGCAGGTCTGGCAGCATATGTGGAGAGAGAAACCGTCGGTATCGTTCTTCCTCTGAAAAAGGAAGCGCTGAAGAAGAGTAATATGGGCTTGAAACTTTAACTCTGTTTCTATCCCCACAGATCCTCAAAAGCTCCATTCTGCCCAAGAATTATGTTCCAATAATGAGTTGGACTGGTAGCACACTCTATGGTTAATCCAGGTTTGATTGGCTTTTTCCAAATCCCATTTCGTAAAATGTGGATGTATCGATATACCAATTTTTGGTGATGTTCAAAATGAAGCAATAATACATCTATAGAACTGTAGAACCAGACAATTCGCACAGTGCTGAAGGAGGCCATTCGGCCCATCGAGTCTGCACCAACCCTCTGAAAGAGTACCCCACCTAGGCCCACTCCCCCACCCTATCACCGTAACCCCACCCAACTTTCACATCCCTGGATATCAAGGGGAAATCTTTTTTATCAAGGCCAATCCACCTAACCTGCACCGTCTTTAGGCTGTGGGAAGAAACCGAAGCACCTGGAGGAAACCCACGTGGACATGGTGAGAATGTGCAAACTCCACATACAGTCACCCAAGGCTTAAATTGAACCCGGGTCTTTGGCGCTTTGGGGCAGCAGCGCTAACTGCATGTGCTGCCCAACTCATCAGTGCCTCAGTTCACACATCACTATCATCAGCTCTTGGAACAGAACTATTTCAATTTATACAATTCAGAGAACTCTCAGGCAAGAATAACTAAAGGAATGCAAACACATTTGATATAATTATTTTCCCAATTCTAGAGAGGTTTTAGTGGTTAGGTTTAAAATTGACCTGATATGAAGGTCTGCAAGAACATGTCTCTCAACTTTCTTGTTCTGTTTATCCTTTGGCAAATTCATTTCCTCATTTCTTTCTTACTGGCAACAGCTAGATACATTAAACCGCAGGATAAGAAAAGATTAATTTAATTATTTTAGATAACTGAAAATCAGGTGAAAAGTTTCCAATGAGTGAACAAATAAATGGACAGTATTTGCAAAAATGTCATTCATATGGCAAAAGCTCATGACAAATATGTGAAGGGGACAAAAAGTTGCATTCTTTTTGGTATAGTCTCGCAATGTTCAAGCAAGGACGTCAGAGCACAGCACATAGAAACATGGACTGATGGAAAAATCTGATGAGAGGCACCATGGCAGCACGGTAGCATAGTGGTTAGCACAACTGCTTCACAGCTCCAGGGTCCCAGGTTCGATTCCCGGCTTGGGTCACTGTCTGTGAGGAGACTGCACGTTTTCCCCTTGTGTGCGTGGGTTTCCTCCGGGTGCTCCGGTTTCCTCCCACAGTCCAAAGATGTGTCATTGGCCGTGCTAAATTGCCCTTAGTGTCCAAAATTGCCCTTAGTGTTGGGTGGGGTTACTGGGTTATGGGGATAGGGCGGGGGTGTTGACCTTGTGTAGGGTGCTCTTTCCAAGAGCCGGTGCAGACTCAATGGGTCGAATGGCCTCCTTCTGCACTGTAAATTCTATGATTCTATGATGGGCAAAATTTTGCGTTTCACCCGAAGACTGGTTGGGGGGTGGGGGTATAAAAGTGAAAGAATGGGATTCCCGCCCACCCAAACCCAGCCGCGGGAGCAGATATGGGTAGGGTGGGAAACTGAAAATAAAAACCTTTCCCCATCTCAGGTGGGAAGGGGGTGGCACTTCATTCTGAAGGCTCCTCCGAGTTGGGGCGCCCTCCCCACTGGGACATTGGAACTCCATCTGGTCTACCCCCTCCCCTCCCCTCCCACCCCACCACTGCGATTTCTCCTTTCTTGCCCCTCCTGTCCCCAGGAAACCCACGCATACACAGGGAGAACATGCAGACTCTGCTCATCTATTCCAACTAATGAATGTGACAAACAAATTGAGAATTTCAGACTTGATTTGTCTGGACTTATTTCTATACGTTGAGAAACTAAGTTAGGAGCAACAATTTTGAAGCTAGCATGATATTTTGAAATTCAGGAATGTCACTCCCAAGTCAGGAAACCAGAATACAATTGCAATTCACCTGCATAGTTGGGCATACTGAACTAATCACGAGTTCCTCAGGGTAGTGTCCTTGGTCCAAGTATCTTCAGCTGACCTTCCTTCCATCATAAGGTCAGAAGTGGGGATATCTGCAGCTGACTGCACAATTTTCAGCACCATTCACAATTGTAGCCATCTAAGATGGCCACCTTCAAAGGACCATGGGCATTATGGCCAACCCAGGGCTCAGACAGATACATAGCCTATGTGTATCTAAAACACAGGTAACCAGACTTGACCAAAACCCCCGCTCGTTTACATTTTAATGGCCCATTTTCCCAGGACAATAGAACTCCAATCAAGCAACCGGTACAGCCACAGACTGATCGGCTCCTCCTTCCACAAATATTCAAACCTTCCACCACCGACGAACACTGGCAGCCGTGTGTATAATCTACAAGATGCACTGCAGTAACTTATCAAGGTTTATTAGACAGCTCCTTCCAAACCCACGACCACCTTCTAGAAGACCAAAAGCAGCAGATATCTGGGAACACTACCACCTGGAGGCTCCTCTCCAGGTCACTCACCACCCTGACTTAGAAAAATATCACCAGGGCAGCATGGGGGCGCAGTGGTAGCACTGCAGTCTCATGGAGCCGAGGTCCCAAGTTCGATCCCGGCTCTGGGTCACTGTCCATGTGGAGTTTTTACATTCTCCCCGTGTCTGCGTGGGTTTCGCCCCCACAACCCAAAAGATGTGCAGGGTAGGTGGATTGGCCATGCTAAATTGCCCCTTAATTGGAAAAAATTAATTGGGTACTCTAAATTAAAGAAATATATCACCGTTCCTTCACTGTCGCTGGGGCAAAATCCTGGCACTTTCTCGCTAACAGCAGAGTCGGTGTACCTACATCTCAAGGACTTCAAGAAGTCAACTCACCACCACCTTCTAAAGGGCAACTAGGGATGGGCAATAAATGCTGACCGAAACAGCAACATCCAACATCCCGTAAATGAATAAAATAAAATTGAGGTGTACTTGCAAGAATATCTTGTGCAGTATTTCAACATGATTTAATTGTATATGGTATTATTACAAACATGAAGCAACTGCCAAACTTTTGTTTTATTATGTCATCCACCCTTTAGAAATATTTCTTTGCAAAGGTATATTTTATTCACAAAATTTCATACATTTCAAAATGGCTATTACAGAAAGTGCAATGATGTTCAGGTTTTCTACAGATACCATGTTGTAACTTGTGAGGTGCTTATTTGAAGCATTTGGTGGAGATCACTCATCTGCTGATTTTAAACCTCTGGACAGTTTACTCACTCTCACCAACCCCACAGCTGGGTCAAGCTATAACATTTAGTCTCCCAAATAAGACCAAAACACTTCCCATGCAAAGAGTGGGTAGTAGAAAGCCAAGAAAGTCGAGTGGTGCAACACAATCTAAGATTTGAAACCGTATAGCTACCATCCTCCTAACCACAGCGTGGCCACACCTAAAACAATAGTTCTGCAGCTCAGGAGTAGACATTTAACAGAAAACTCTAGCCTCTCTGTAATGTATGTGTGATCTGCGTTTGGGAAGCTGTTGTCACAGTGACAAGAGTGGTGGCAATTGGTTAGCACTTCTGCCTCACAACTTCAGGGGCCAGTGTTCGATTCAGGCCTGGGGTAATTGTGTGTAGTTTGCACATTCTCCTAGTGTTTGTGTGTGTTTCCTCTTGGTGCTCTGGTTTCCTCTCACGGTCCAAAGATGTGCAGGTTAGGTGGGGTTACAATGATAGGGCAGGGGTTTGGGTCTAGGCTGGGTCGGTGCAGACTTGATGGGCCGAATTGTCTCCTTCTGTACTGTAGTAATTCTATGGTTTTTTGCATCCTCGGCCTTAGAGCTATTTCATCAGTTGATGATCATGTGTTTATCATAATGGAAGGTCCTTGTGAGGCTATTTTGATGTTCTAAATGCCCAGTCATAGAATCATAGAATTCTACAGTGCAGAAATTCAGCCACCATGTATGCATTCTGCAAGCAAACGTAGATTTTGTAAATAGAAAATATTTAGGCATGAGATTTTGATCTTACATGCTCAGTATGCCTATCCGTGCTTTAATATGTTAGATTTTTTAAAAATTATTTCCTTTTTTTCAGAAAGTGGAGAGGAGGTTGTAAAATATAGGGGTACATTTTCCGATCTCTCCCACCACGGGAATCATCTGCTTTTGAAAGACACTCTTCCCCATTCCCCCCACCCAATGGACACTGGGGACACCCACACCAACACTGGGGTAATCCCCCTTCCCTCACAAGCACTGGGGTAACCCTGCCCCGAAACATACAAGAGGAACTCCACAATGGGGCTCCCCAAAAGGCCCACCCTGGTACAGCCTGCTGGCACTGCCAGGTTGGCAGTGGTCAGGGCAGATTCAATGGACCATTTAAATCCCACACACAGAGTCTGATTTTCAGCCAGAGTTCGCCACAAGTGAAAATCGCAGCGCCAGCAGAAAATCTCACGAGGTCTTGTTCTGTCCACACCCCTTGCCGGTGACATAATGTACTAAAATAAATTTAAATGTATTCAAAGGGCTTCTCCACCATAGGTTTCCCCCCCAGAAGATAGGGAATTTGCCCCTCCCTGATGTGGTCGTCACATCAGCAATGTTTACATCGGCTACTCCAAAACGGGAAGCAGTCGAGGGGGACCTGCCAGGGATGCAGAGTATAGCCCCCAGAGAGAGAGGAATACTGTCCCTACCCCTGGCACTGCCCCCAGGTAGCCGCCTCATTATGTGTATGGGGGGGGGGGGGTAGGGTTGCCCTTGCGCTCGGGGTGGGAGGGGGGGTGGCCCCGATGCTCGTGGAGGATGGGGTGGCCCCGATGCTTGTGGAGGATGGGGTGGGTGAGGTTTCCCAAAAGCTGCAGTCCCAGACAGCGCTCCCTCAGTCCCCAAACTCCAACCCTCACACTGTGCTGCAGTCCCAGTGTTTGTATGAGTGTCCCTTGTCTCCATGGAGGGGGTGGGGGGAGGGTGGCTTTCAAATGCAGATTGACGCCCCAAATTTTCCACTGGAGCCGGTTCTATTAGGCCTCACCCTGCCAAAGTGACGGTGGAAGCAATGCCCCAGATTCTCTGGCATTCTGTGTACAGAGATATCTGGAGAGAAAGCTTAGCTGTGCAGCTGGATACAACACACGCCGGTTTCCTCACCGAAACCGACACTCTGGCAAACGATCGGAAGATTCCGCCCATAGGGTGTTTCCAGAGCAGAAGGTGAGAAAGGAGCCCATGCAAATCACAATCTAAGCAACCGTATCTAGGTCTGTGCACACATGCCATCAACCTGGTTAATTTAAGTTCCGATATCTACTTTTACAATGAAAATTACTGACATAATCTGTTAAAAATCTTATAAAGTTTGTATTTGTATGTTTTGGGACTGTCTCTTTAATTTAAGATAACATGGGGGAATGAAGGGAGCCATGTGAGCTGCTCCATACCCTGTCCTATAACAAACCTGGGTGGCTTGGTTGTTAAGGCCACAGGTTTATTGGGAAGGAGGTGCAAGATGCTCACACTGGTGGACAATTACATACTGTGGGTATGGAGGCCAGGAAATGTGCGGAAAGCGGGAAAAATAAAAAAAGAGGTTACCCTGCTGGGAAAGGAAAATGGAAGCAGCTATCAGGACTGAGGTAAAGCTTAGCACTAGTTCACTAGCTTAAAGGCCCGAGTGTGGCATTATCCGGGTGTTAGAAGTCACACAGGGGAGCTTCTCTGTAATTAAAATAGAAGGTGTCTACTAAATATCGGTTAGTCAACGTGGCTTTTAATTTGTTACAGTAAAAATTTTAAAAGTTGAAATCTTCTGCAATTCTTCTGGAAAGTCAAACATCTTTTTAAAAGTTTCTCACAGTAGCACCTCCGTTTTCTACCTGACAACATATGGGCAGGGATGCAGTGCAGATTCACCAGAACCATTAACAATGTCGATATTTCTGCCGGTCAAATTCACACCAATTTTGCTAGTTAACCAGTAACACAACTAAATCTAGTATTACAGCCCTCGGCAATTATGACGGGCATGTTGATACGAATATGATTTTGTACAGTTGGGTGATTTATATGCAATCTTGGTACACTTATCGCAATGAGTGGTGGATATCTAATCAATTTTCCACTGGGGTTGCGAAATGCCTTGCTCCCTGTCTAGCACAACATTGGAAGGTACTTGATCTCATCTTGCTATTGTTTCTCTTGCGTAAGAGTGTGGGAAATATTTATTCTGCTCTCATCCTGATTTTTTGGATGGTCGATGTGAATTTTCTCAGCCTTTAAGAAAAGTTCCATTTTTCATATTACATGTCTGCCAGCTGTGGCTCTGTGGACATATTCTCACATCAGAGTTCAAAGGTGGTGGGTACAAGATCCCTACCAGAAACAGGAGCATAAAATCCAGGCTGATACTCCACTGCAGTACTGAGGGAATTCTGCACTGCCAGAGGTGTCACCTTTAGGAAGAGATGTTAAGCAAAAGGTCCTATCTGCCCTCTCAGGTAGATGTCAAAGATTTCATGGCATTATTACAATGACAAATGGTTTGGTTCTCCTTGATGTGCCAGTCGATGATTCATCCCAGAAACCTACACTACTAAACTAGATTAGCTGTGTGTCATCACACTGCAAATTGTGGGAGCTTCCTGTGTACATATATTGCAAGTGACCATACTTCAAAAGTGCTTCATTGGCTGTGAAGCGCTTTGGAACAGCCTCAAGTTCTGAACGGGGCTGTACAATGAAAATGAATGTAAAAGTGACCTGCACTATTTCTGATAACAATTGATCACAAATGATAATCCAACACTGCTGAGCTGGGATTAAGTGTACAAGGTAATTGCATGTTATTGAGGTGTGAACTGCTCATTAAACACCTGTTACTGCACGAAAGAGCAGGAATACTTCACATGCTGTAAACAACATTTTGTCATTGACAATATAGGAATAGGGAGTGGTTAGTACCATTTACCCAATTTAGATGATTGTCTGCATTATTTAAGCAGCACTGGTCGAAGTGGAAGGGTATTTAACATTAGACTAAAATGTACGATTCTAAAATGAATTACGTCTGCACACCTTGGTCCAATTTCTCTACCTTGACTAGCCTTTCTTTACCGAAAGACTGCATGCGCTGTTCATCCTCTCTGTACCGCACTGCCAGAGTTGGCTGATAATATATTTCAAATTTTGTGCACAATACAAAGACTGCAAGTGTCATACTTACTACTTTTGATTGTTTCTTGTCACTCAGTCACCATCATATTTTCATAGAATCTTGCAGTCCCCCAAAGGAGGTCATTTGGTCAATTGTGCAAATGGTAGCTATTTGAAAGTGTTGGCTCACCTCCCTGCTCTTCTCCCCAGCCTTGCAATGTTTTCTTTTTGTCAAGCATTTATCCAATTCTCTTTTTTTCTCCAATTTTCCCTCTGGCTCTTTTGCAAAATTATCTTAAATCTGCATCTTGTGGCTATCCGTTCTCCTGCCAATGAGGACATTTCTCCAGTCTATGCTATCTCATAATTTTTGAATATCTCTATAAAGTCCTTGTTGATAACTTCAATGTTATTTGAAAATTCTGGACATGATAGTTCCATTCAGCATGTCCCACACAGTTGTGATACCTTGTGCATCACAACATATACAGTCCTCAACCATCTGGAACCATGGAATCTCCTGGAGAGGCAAAGGGAGAGAGCTGCGTGTTCTTTGGTGACACGCCAACCACTGGCAGTGGGATTCTCCATTCTAGCTGCCGGCCAATGAGATTTCCCATTGTAGCCACCCCACGCCGCTGGGAAACCGGCGGGCAGGGTACGCTCTCGGCGGAACAGAGAATTCCGGCAGAGAATTCAGTCCCAGGTTAATTATGGAAAACAAACTGGAACGTTTCTTTCTGACACTTTGAGGCAATTGTACTAGATAGGATCAGATGGGCTTGCTTTCCTTTGCAGGGTACATCTTATACAAGCTGTTCCATCCCAGAAATAGATCCAATAATTGCTTGAAATGAAGTAATAGTCATCAACATGAGCCAGCAACCTGCTCCACCAGTTGAGAAAACAAATAAAATGTCCAACATTCAACCTAGTTCTGACTTTACATAATTTATGAACAACACCCTAATCCTCCACTTTAACCTATAATTGGCCAAAAAAAATAGAAGCTAATCCCTTCATTGTTTCATAAACTTTGATTTACATCTCTAGAAGTATAGGAACCCGGCATGTTGAGTCAGCCTGCTTAATTAAGGTGTTTTAAACAGGGAATTGATCTTGTGACGTTCAGTTGTGCCATTCCAAAGTCTCAATAAACTCCACAGGCAATCAAAACTGGGTACAGTATTCTAACTTACCAAGATCTTCACAAGGGTAAACTCGATTTGATTTAAGTGATGTCATTTTGTGGATGGAGCTGGGCTGTGGCTCTTGTGAGCTGTTTTTGGTTTCTCTTTCACATTTGGCTAATGGGGACTCAGATGGAGAACAAAAGTGCTTTGGCCTGTCTCTCTCTAGTTTCATTTTAAATATCTCTTCCAGTAAAAAAGCAATTTATTAAATACCTGCTGTTTTGCGAACGTAAAAGATATAGTTTACTTCCTGGAAGGGTTTAAACTTGCTGATGAGATGGGGTCAGAAACTCAGGAAAAGCCAGTCTTATTCAAGTGAGAATGCCGAGTGTGGCCACGCCCTTGAAGAGGTTTTTTTTCGTTTATGGGATTTTGTTTTTGAATTGGAACAGTTAAGGGGAAATTCATTAAGTGTTATACATAGATTGCTGTAGCTGTGGGGTGTCTTTATGTTAGTAATTGATAACAATTCTTGCTGTGTGGTCATATAAATGTTAACTAAGTTCTTAGAATAAAGCTTATTTTGATTAAAGTGTCCAAGAAGACTGTTGAATCACACCTCAAGTGAAGGCTCTTGTGCTCATCCTAGCCAAATTCAACAAAAAGTTCTAGGTCAGGTCAACTCCACAATATACTTTGGAATTTCTAAACCCTGGCCCATAACGCCAGAATTTGACAAAGTGTCAGGCTCAAATAGAAAGCTGTTTTGTAACTATCCAGTGGCACAGTTTCTCACGGAATCTTGAGCCTCTTTGTCAAAACAAATGAGTTGACATAGTTTACACACTTTGGCGGGGGGGGGGGGGGGGGGGGGTGTCTTACCAAACCGTGAACTCGTTGCAAAGAGATCAGCATGCCATCTTTAAAAGACACTGTCAAACTGGCAGTGCCAACCTGTGCCTAGGGCAGTGCCCCAGGGCATGTCCTTCTGTGCCCCCAGGGACTAAACCTACCCCTGGAGGGATCCACTCGACTACCTTGCGGCTGGCCAAACCTATTGTAAAATTCACAAATGTGATGTCACGTCGGTCAGGTATGAATATTTAGTGAGGGGGTTATTTGCTGGCAGGCAGGGGCTAATGGTACTTAAATACATTCAAATTTATTAATACTGAGTTCTCGCCCTTTTTGGGCGTGAATCCTGTGATGTCACCGGCAAGGGGTGGGGAAAATCAGGAAACACCATCTCTCCAGTGAGAACCCCGTTTCACAATTCTCACAATATTTTTCGCCTGTGCCGCCTATCGCGCGGATGTGAGTGCGGTTCAAGATCACAGCCAGTGTTGCAATTTCCCAGTAAATGCTAGAAGTAGTCAAATATGCTCTCTCGTTCTATCGCTTACACGGATCTCAGGATAATCCTCAAACATGCAGATCATTCAGTCTTCCCCACCCAGTGCCTAGATAGTCAATAAAAATTGTAAATCGTAAAATGACCCCAGTTGGCCATTTTCTGCTGACAGACATTCAAACAATTCATGATCACAATACATTTCCATTAATTCCACAAGATTTCCTCTTGTAGAGAATTCTCTTATTCTGTATTTAATCAAAGCTCTCTGCAAGTCCAGATTAATAATGCCTACTGGGTGACCACTAAATCTCATCCACTAAACAGGTGACTTCCCACAAAAAAAATGCAAGCAGATTGGTAAAGCTGAGTGATAAGGGAAAGATAGTATTTTTTTTATTCCCGAGAATACTTATCACTTCAAAAGTCAACAGGATAATCACTGATCCAAGAAATGATGTAAGCATTAAAAAGGCCCATTCTCCGAAACTACCTGTTCTCCCCATGTTGAACATTTATTCTCATTTTGTCCCATTTCTGCCTTTTAAGGAAATGTCAGGATCAAGTTTAGGTGTTGGGCTTGACTCAGCAGTAGCACTGTAGCCTCTGTCAGAGGGAGGATCATTAATTCAACTCTCACACCGCATAATCTTGACTGACATTGCTGAGACAGTGCTTGCACTGCTGGAGGTGTTATGTATTAAACCGAGACCCCATTTACCCATCAAATGGAAGTAACTGATCGCTACTGGAAGAGGAGTTCTCCTGCCATCCTGACAGTCCTTCAACTAACTTTAGAAGAGTTTAATTTGTCTTCTCATTGTTGTTTTGCCCAAACTGGCTGTCACAATTCCCTAAAGTGTTAATAGTAGAAACACTTCCAAAGTACTAAATAACAATGAAGCATTGTTGTGGAAGGTACAATAGAAATGCCATTTTCTTCTTTCGGAATTCAATTTCCTTTTTTAAAAAAAGTTTACTGAACATGTTCCCTTTTAAAATACCCCATGATGATAAACATTGCAAATGCCCCATGATGATAAACATTACAGAGTGACGCTAAAGCTGAAATCATAAATTTACAGTACGGAGATTTATCATGTGGGGTTAAATGGGTGAGGATGTCAGCTCATTTAAAATCTCATGTTAACCACTATGTCCACGTCACCTGCACTTATCTTATTGTGAGCATTCCTGTGGTACCCAGAAGGCAGATGAGTGACTAAGGTCACGGATGACATTTGCCAAGCATCATGCTGGAATCACATGCCAGAAAAGACCAAAGACCCAAGACAGTCCTGAATTGGCCCTTGGCTCTCAATACTTTCAGATCCCATGAGTCTAACAAACTTTAATCGGTTCAGACTCAAGTCGTGCTGTTCAGGTGGAATAGGAAAGGGAGGTTGTTTGACAATAGCCTACAGTATTAATGTAAGAGACACATTCCACCTCTCCCAGCTCAATTTGCTCCAATGGCCAAATGACCCAATGGCATACCAGAAGCATCTCTTTGGAAATCAAATAGCCACACAGTGAACCAGGATCACTGAAATGCCAGCACCCAATCCTCAAATCAGATATAGGGTCCCTTCCTAATACTACTGTGAGTGGAAAGAAGATTATTTCCCCATCAAACAAAGAACTTCCTGCCTAGCGGGAAAGATTGGGATAGACCCTTGGGTAAGAACATAATGCCCCTATCTATTGGAGCACTAGTGTGCTGTGCCATTGCATGGCACCATGTGGGCTATGGCACTGAATTCTCCGCAGAGAAAGCTCCTGATATTTGGCATACCACAGATCTCAATAAGGTGAGGTACTTGGCCACAAAAAAAGGAAATAAGCAATTTAAAAGTGACATGCCTCCCGAGAACAATCCTACAGTGATTGAGTGATGTCAACAAACACATGCTAGCAGGTCAGCATCCCATGCTCTCAGAGTCTACAGCAAAGAAAAGGCCCTTCGGCCCACTGCATCTGCGCCAGTCAAATGCAACCACCCAAGTATTCCAATCCCATTTTCCAGCACTTGGCCCGCAGACTATTCACCATCCAACCAATTTTTGTATAATCCACAAACTTACTGATCAACTCTCATGTCTAAATAATTTGCTTAAACCACAAACAGCGAGATCCCCAACACTGACCCCTGCGTGACCCCACTGGATACAGGCTTCCAGTCAGAAAAACACCCCTCAACCATCGCCCTCTGCTTCTGCTTCTGGATCCAATTTGCCAAATTTCCTTGGATCCCATGGGCTTCTACTTTTGCTTTCAGTCTCCCATGTGGGACCTCATCAAAAGCCTTGCTGAAGTCCAAGTAGACGACATCAAAAGCATTGCCCTCATCTATACACCTGGTCACCTATTCAAAAAAATTCAATCATTTTCTCCTTGAATGCATCCCATTGTTCTGACACAGATTTACATAAAAGCGTCTGCTCCCAGTCCACTCTGGCCAAAACATATCTGGTCTTGTTAAGATGTGCAGGTTAGGTGGATTGGACATGATACATTGCCCTTAGTGTCCAAAATTGCCCGTAGTGTTGGGTGGGGTTACTGGGTTATGGGGATAAGGTGGAGGTGTTAACCGTGGGTAGGGTGCTCTTTCCAGGAGCCGGTGCAGACTCGATGGGCCGAATGGCCTCCTTCTGCACTGCAAATTCTATGAATTCTATAAATTCTATGAATCTTACGGAATTATGATCGCTCTCTACAAAATGCTCCCCCACCTAGACTTTAACCACTTGCTCGGCTTCATTACATAAAGTCCAGGACTGCCCCCTCTCTTGTGGGACCTTCTACAAACTGGCTTAAAAAGTTCTCCTGAATCCATGTTGGGGAAGTCGAAATCCCCACGATCACTACCGTATTACTTTTACACTTTTCTGAAATTTGCCTACATATCTGCTCTCTCAAATTTGCCTACATCTCTGCTCTTCTGTTTCTCTCAGACTGTTAGGGGGCTTATAGATTGATCCTTTTTGTGACTTAACTGGCCTAGAAATGTTATGCCTTCCTGATTCAATTGATGTCACTTCCAAGTTTGGCTGTGCATCTCTTCCTGCTGAACCTTCTTTCACTCCAGTTTCACTCAGGGAAAGGAAGTACACCCAACTAATTATAAAGTATAGGCTATTCCTCTTGGCTGGGCAAGAACAAATTCCATAACCCCTACTTTGTGACCATTAGCTAAAAGGAACAAACTGATGTGGATAAAAATGTAAAGTATTTAAACAATTTCACCAAATGACCAGTCAATTCCAAACAGGTGCACATTCGCATGTAATCAGCTGGGGTTATCAAAGGGAATTCAGTGTTCCATATCCAGTTAAAGCATTGGTCTGCCCCTCACCCCCACAATGGCTTCATATTTTCCTAACCTCACTGGGGTGAGGATAAGGCGGAGAGACTCAAAGGATACATCAGAGGGTATTTTAGCTATGCGCCACAAAGCAACCTACATTTCCAATTCTGAGATTTACTGACACTAAAAAGTTAAAACTATCAAAAATGAGTGAGACAGACGAGGGAGCAAGTATCTTTGAAATCATCTTCCGGTAACAAATACATGTCTTCATGGAAAGAAGAGGAGAGACACATCAAATTGCCCAAGAAAGCAGATGATCAATGTTAAGCAATGGGCCACTTTGCAAGTCTACATAGGCAGAGGAATGTCTATTTAAACGAGACGTCATACAGGTAACATGTAAGACCATGAAATATTTTGAGAAATTGGAGCTAGATTCATGAATAGTTGTAATTAAGTTATTTCTGATTCTGGTCCCTGCTAATTAAATTTCCAAGATGGAATAAAATATAACGGAGAGTAGCAGAGCTGTTTTGCAGAAAGGCATGGAGATAAAACTTCTGTTTATGCAACATGTGGTAGTGTTCTGAAATAAAAACACAAAATGTTGGATAAACTGCAAATCTGAGGAGATAGAAACAGAGTTAATGTTTTGAGCCCGTATGACTCTTCTTCAGAGCTGAAGAGGGGTAGGAATGTGACGGATTATATGGTGGGAGAGGAGTGTAGAGGAGGTGGGCAGAATAGAAGCTCAGGGATAGGTTGTAGATAAGGAGAGATAGTGACCCAGAACTGTCTGCAAGCGGAAAAGATCAAATGATTTCAAAAGGGTATCGGGCACTTGAAGGAAATAAACCTGTGGGGCTATGGGGATTGAGTAGGGGAGTGGGAGTGAATGGATTGCTCCACGGGGAGCTAGCATGGATGGACCGAAAGGCCTCCCACTTTGCCATAAACAACTGTGACTCCAACAGAAATGGGTTTAATTGGTTCTTTGCAGTTTAAACAAAATTCTAATCACAAATTATTTTCTTTCATTCATCGCAAGTGCTTTGGCTGCTGATTCTTGACAAGTGATGACCGAATGTTTTGTATGGAATATGTTACATTCATAAGCAAATCATTTTCTGCCCTTTCACTGTGATGCCTTGCACTGGTTGGTTGAAACCCTGCACTCTGTGACTTTTCCCGTTTCTTTGCAAATGAAGCTTCAATCCCACTGTTAGTGTTGGTCCAAAATATAAGCTCGAAACGCATTTTCAGAAACTTGCTGCGATACCAAACCCACACTGCAGCAGAGTAGGCGTAGAGCTTGGGTTACATCACAGCATGGAGAGTGGGGGATTACCAGTGATTCTGAACACATGAATGGACACTTCTCCTTAATCTATGGTTGCCACTTTCTCCACGAGAAGATGGAACTGAAAGGCAGCCTACAGGCACTATATGAATATGGAGGCCTGCATTGACAGACTGGCATCCTGTGCAAAAACCCAAAGAATGAGGAGAAAATCTTGCACAAATGATTAATACAATGACCAGCAAGAAATGATGACATCGGTTTACTGTACTGCATCAGATTAATTTTTTTGGTGTGCTAATTCAGCTCTGCCATTTGTCACAGACAAGTTGGGTTTGTGTTAGCAGAGGAATGACCTGCATAATGTTTGTCCGTTGATCTGGCCAACAATAATTTGTAGCAACCAGGAAACTGCACAAAAGGAGGATTTATGTTAATTGTGAAGGAGTACAATGAAGAGCAGGACTGAAATGGGCTATTGGGGCTGGGCTGAACTTAAGCAATTAGCAGGCCAGGCCTGCATTTAATAGAATTGCATGTTCATTTGTTTTTTTACAAAGACATCCTAAAATTTTAAATTCTCTATTTTCTTTGTTTTGTACAATAATGAAGTAATTTTTTTCCCCCTCGGATTTTGCCTTCCTCTCTTGGAGACTCTGACAGTAATCTCTGACCACAAGCTCCATAGCCTTCCCATGAAGCTTTTTTCTTCAATTTTATTACCTCCCCATCTCCTGAAGGCACTGACCTCGTACTTTAAAAAAAATAAATTTAGAGTACCCAATTATATATTTTTCCAATTAAGGGGCAATTTAGCGTGGCCTATCTACCTATCCTGCATATCTTTGGGTTGTGGGGGTGAGATATGCGCAGACACGGAGGAAATGTGCAAACCCCACACAGCCAGTGACCCGCGGCCAGGATCGAACCAGAGTCCTCAGTGCTGTAGGCAGCAGTGCTAACCAATGCGTCACCATGCCACTCTATGGAGTTAGTCTACAGTTCACAAACACCCTCTACATGCTTAACCAGATGGCCATTTTGACATACAAACCTTGGCAGTGAACGCTGGCAGGTTCGTCAATGCATCAAAGCCCAGGCAGGAGTGAGTTTCATCTCATTTATTTTTAACATTCATCATTCAGACATGTTCAGGAGTGTAAAATTTGCATGATTTTTCTATGCACTTTTTTGAAGTGTATCGAGGACAACTTTGATAGCCCGCCTAATATCTGAACTGAGATCAATAAATGAACAGGGACTGGGGATGGAACCAGAAAACATCATGATCTGTGGGGTTCAGCAACTTACTGGAGATACTGCTGAACCATCGGGAGAACGGTCATTCTTCATGCAGTACAATGAGTGATACCAGGCTATTGAACCATGAACCGTGCAGTAAATACCAAGCATTTATTTATCCAATTTCCACACATGACACTCCAAATAGGAGACTGAGGCAAGAATTTGAGCTGATCTTAAACATTTCTTAGCCATGGGCCATAAGAGGCTGACTTGAAGAACTCCCAACGACTGCTCACCATGCATTGGTTACTTCCAGACGTGATTATTCCACCAGTCTCCTGAGTGACCTCTCATTTTTAACCCTCCATGAACCTCTCTAACCTCCTCCAGCCCTATAATCCCCTGAGATCTCTGCGCTCTGCTAATTCTGGCCCATTATGCATTGCCGATAGTTTCACCCTTGGCCCCAGGCTCTGGAATCTCCTTGTTAAACCTCTCCGCTTTTCAACCTCTCTTTCCTTCAAACATATTCCTTTGGTCATCTGCCCAAGTATCTTATGGTTTGAGGCTAAACTTTGGTTTGAACCAACTTGGGGATCATTTTATTCCTGGTTTGTTACAAGTGCTATGTAAGTACAATCTTTGTTATTGTTGCAGCTGGATCATATAAGTCAGCATAGACAGGGGAACTCACTGCTGCGACCTTCAGATCCATTGGACTTAGTACCACACCAAACGCTCCCTTACCAGCTGGGCCATTAAGAGAGCTACCTGCACTAGAATTGACTACATTCTTAAATTATAAATCAATAACATACTAATTTTGAAGGAAGTGGTACCAGGTATTGTAATGAGAGCAACATAAGAGCACTCAGGCTATTGTTACCTTTCGGTGGAAGCTTGAGTACATTTCTATAATAATCTAAAGATGGATTACACTCTAATTAAAATAGTTAATCCATTATCTGAGCATTTTTTTCATGCTGAAAGAACTGCATGTTTCTAAGAGCTTTACCATACTATGGCCAAAAAAATAATCTGCTAACCATGCATAATGGAGAAGTCAAAGAACGTTCTTGGTGTCCATATAACAAATATGCAAGAAATTGTTTTACATTATACATATACACAAAGGCTAATTTAAATCCTTTCAAAGCACTGCTATTATTTTTCAGTAAAACCATCTACTGTTTATAGCATTGCTGTAAGAGAGATGGTAATGAAATAATAGAGTGAAACGTCTTTCCATACCACTCTCTGCTCGGTTAATTTCACCTAAGAGTAGCTGAGACAAAGCAAGAAGACTTCAAATTTGTACGATGATGAATTTTGGCAGGAGAGAAAAGCGATATAAACTTAATGGCACAGTTCTACATAGTGTGCAGTGACATTAGGGGGCATGTTAAGATCTTTGAAGTGGGCAGGACATACTGAGAGAGTAGTAAGTATTTGGGACCTTGGGTTTCATAGATAGATGTATTGAGTACAAAAGCAGGGACGTTATGCTGAATCTCTGCTCAGCCCACATTTAGAATATTGCATTCAACTCTGGTTACCACACTTTTGGAAGAATGCCAGGGGAGACTTACCAGAATGGTCCTGGAGTTGGGGAATTTTGGCTACAAGGTCAGGACGGAGAAGCCAGCGTTATTCTCTCCTGGGAGCAAAGGAGATTATGGGGAGATTGTGTAGAGTTGTACAAGTTTATGACAGGTTTGGGGCAGCACGGTGGCGCAGTGGTTAGCATTGCTGCCTCACAGCGCTGAGGTTGCAGATTCGATCCCGGCTCTGGGTCACTGTCCGTGTGGACTTTTCATATTCTGCCCGTTTTTGCATGGGTTTCGCCCCCACAACCCAAAAATGTGCAAGGTAGATGGATTGATCACGCTAAATTGCCGTTAATTGGGAAAAATGAATTGGGCACTCCAAATTTATTTTAAAAATTAAAACCAGTTTGAATATGGTAGACAAGGAAGAACCGTTTCCATTAGCGAAGGTGCAAGTGCTGGGGGATACAGGTCTCAAGCAAGAATATGCAGGGGAAAATGTGAGGAAGGTTTTTTATCAAAAACAGCAGGATGTAATAACCTGCAACTTGCTACACACAAGGGTAGTGGAAACAGGGATGATGAATCATTTCAAGGAAATTGGATGGGGATTTGAAATAAACAGTCACTGCCAAAAATTGTGTAACAATATTAAATAATATTCTAATCAAGAATTCAGAAGAAATGTCTTTACCCAAAGAGTGGTTTGAGTGCAAAATTCATGTTTACTGCCAGGAATTATGCAACAATATTAACTAAATTACTAATATTCCAATCAGGAATTCAGAAGAAACTCATTTGCCCAATGAGTGTTTTTTTTAAATAAATGTACAGTACCCAATTCTTTTTTTCCCCCCCACAATTAAGGGGCAATTTAGCATGGCCAATCCACCTACCCTGAACATCTGTTTGGGTTGTGGGAGTGAGACCCATGCAGACACGGGGAGAATGTGAAAACTCCACATGGACAGTGACCCGGGGTCCTCGGTGCTGTGAGGCAGCAGTGCCAACCACTGCGCCGCCATGCCACCCTAGCCCAAAGTTTGTGTGCAAAATTCACCTTTATGGCCAAGAATTACATAACAATATTAAATAAATTACTGATATTCCAATCAGGAATTCTGAAGAAACTTCTTTACCCAAAGAGTGGTTTGTGTGCAGAATTCATGTTTACAAGAATACCATAGATGCCTTGAAAACATAAACACATGAAAAAAATAAGCAAAGGGTATACTGAGATGAAAAGGGGTGAGAGGAGACTGGTGTGGAGCATAAACACCAGCATAGACCAATGGGCCAAATGCCCTGTTTGTGTGCTGTATGTTCAGTACAATTCTATGTAAGAGTTGCACTTTACCAAGGCATGAGAAGGCAAATGACACTGTAGGCAGGGTTTTCTGGTCCTTCCCACTGGTGAGATCGTCTGGTCCTGCCAACCTCGCCGGCTGGTTGAACAATGCATGCAAAATGCCATCGAGTTCGGCAGGACCGGAAGATCCTGCCAGTAGCCCTGGTGTGCCACCTCTGTTGTGGGAAAACACACCAACCATGAGGGAGGTCTGGAAAATTCTGACCTATAAAGCTGTAACCCAGCAGAATGATTGCCTTCAGGAAAGGAGAAAAATTGATGTAAAAATTGGCAAGCAAGTTAACAACTCCTTTCTTTCCAACTGTTTGAATGTTTACTTCAGAAGAACCATCCTGCAATCATTTAAAACGTGCAGTGCTACCAAAACATATCAGGGGAATAAAACAAATATTTGAAAATGTTAATTGAAAGGTGTGCATGTTTGAAACATCAGCTGGCTTGAACATGTTTATATTAAAAATCTGCAATATAATCCTGGGTTTCAGATGACTTTAAAAACCCGACTGAGCTTTGTTTTCTAAGTCGTCACAGCATCCAAATCCCCTGAATTCAGGAGGAATGCTTTTAAATGGTTAAATGTATGTTCAGGGCTCTTGCATACTGAAAGAATTGTGATCTTTGCTTTGGCTGACTTATCTCACACTGCCCTACAAACATGCTGTAGCCATGTAAAAGTTATGATTCACCATAACATGTAGTGAAATTGAATTGTCACGACACCCTCCACTTGACCCAGAGTCGCAACACAGGTAAAATTAGATTTATTTAAAATACCTGACCAAGGTCCTTGGTTGAGCCTAATAAACTACAGTCACCAGGTTTGTAACTAAAATACAAGTAACCTTTTATTATGTACAGTATTATAATTAACCGTAAGAAAATGTAACTGACTGTCTACTACCCTTTTCCCCCAACAACCCCGCCCCTTCCTAACTCACCCCACTCTCTATATATACACACACACACACACACACACACACACACACACACACACACACAGACAACACAAAGGAGAATGGCTGGACAAAAGGGAAAGAAAATATTCATAAAAATTAAAGGAGAAAGATGACTTCTAGTCAATGTCTTTCTAAAGTTTAGGCTTCCATTTGGTACTTCTTTCTCGGTTTCAGATGGCTTTCTCTGGAAAGGTTATCTACTTTCTCTGAAAACTCAGCATTATTTCAGGTGCAGAGAGAGAGATAGTTCTTTTCACTTCCAAGGTCTAAACATTTCTGTCCAGTTCTTTCAGAATGCATCACACAGGATCCAATCATTGACCATTGTCAGGCAGAACACTGTCCCTGGCCAACCCACCGGTTTCCAGTTAACCAATCAATCCGACGCCCTCCAAACCTGGTTCCTATGATCCACTCAATGCCATGCCACTCAAGTGGATAGAGCAGTGAAGAAGGCCTATAGTGTGTTAGCTTTTATTAACAGGGGGCTTGAGTTTAAGAGCCGTGGGGTTATGCTGCAACTGTACATGACCCTGGTGAGACCACATTTGGAGTATTGTGTGCAGTACTGGTCGCCTCACAATAGGAAGGATATGTAAGCATTGGAAATGGTGCAAAGGAGATTTACAGGATGCTGCCTGGTTTGGAGGATAGGTCTTATGAGGAAAGGTTGAGGGAGCTAGGGCGTTTCTCTGGAGCGGAGGAGGATGAGAGGCGACTTAATAGAGGTTTATAAGACGATGAGGGGGATAGATAGAGTGGATGTTCAGAGACTATTTCCTCGGGTGGATGTAGCTGTTACAAGAGGGCTTAACAATAAGGTTCAGGGTGGGAGTTTATAGTAGGGATGTCCAAGGTAGGTTCTTTACTCAGAGAGTGGTCAGGGTGTGGAATGGACTGCCTGCTGTGATAGTGGAGTCGGACACTTCAGGAACTTTCAAGCGGTTATTGGATAGGCACATGGAGCACACCAGAATGACAGGGAATGGGATAGCTAGATCTTGGTTTCGGACAAGGCTCGGCACAACATTGAGGGCTGAAGGGCCTGTTCTGTGCTGCACTGTTCTACGTTCTATGGCATCTGGCGTCTCCTTTCCAAAAACAAAACCAAGGAACACAGTGTCCTGGCAAGCAGGCTGTTTCAACTTGGTGTCTTTTGCTTCAAGGCACATCCCGATTATGAGTCCGCGGAACAAAATAATAAAATAAAAGAAACGGGAGGAAAAGAAATAACCAGGAAGGATTCATAAATAATCCAATATCAATGCAGTTCAAAATACATGCTGCAATGCAATTTTAGTTTTAAAAAACAATCCATTAAGTGCAGCAGCTGCCATCCATTTTTCACGGTCATTTAAACCACAATAAAATGGTACCATGAGTCATCGATTTCAGATTGTTGTTAATTACACAGACCAGCATTTCATTGAAACATCTGTGGCGGGTTTCGCCCTACCGGGTGGGGGGGTCCCGGCGGGACGGAGTGGCGTGATCCACTCCGTCGTCGGGCCGCCACAATGGTGCAGAATCCTCCGCACCTTCAGGGGCCAGGCCCATCCCAGAGTCGTTGGCGCCCCGCCGGCCGGTGGGAAAGGGGCTTGGCGCCACACCAACAAGCGCCGAAGGGCCTCCGCCGGCCGGCGCATGCGTGGGAGTGCCATCGTGAGCTGGCGTCATCCCAACATGTGCAGAGTGATTCGCTTCCGCACCGGGAATGGCGGAGGATCACAGCCTCTGGTGCAGAAGAATACAGTGCCCCCACGGCACAGGCCCGCGCACAGATCGTTGGGCCACGATCGTGAGTCAGGCCACCGTGGGGGCACCTCCTAGGGCCAGTTCCCCCATGCCCCCCCAAGAACCCCGGAGCCCACCTGCACCACCAGATCCCGCCAGTAAGGGACCTAGTCCAATTTATGCCGGCTGGACCGGCAACAGCCGGCGGGACTTCGGTCCGTCGTGGGCCGGAGATTTCGGGCAGCCCCGGCCCCCATTGAGTCGCGCCGGACCCCGCCATTCTCCGAGGTGGGCGGTGCGACTCACGTCGGGCCGGTTTTGAGGGGGGGGGGGGGCGGGATTCACGCCGACCCCCGGCAATTCTCCCACCCAGCGGGGGGTCGGAGAATCCCACTCCTGGTGATTCAATGGGCTTGGATTACGTTGACGAATTCAATTCAATCCTGTTCAGATTCACATATATTTGGCTGTTCAGCATGCAGTGAGATCGGGGGGTCCTCATTCATGACTTACAGAAAACTAGCATGCAGGTACAGAAAGTGAATAGAATGGTGGCATTTACCGCTAAGTGTATAGAATATAAAGTTAAGGAAGTTTTGCAACTATATAAGACATTGATGAGACCACACCTAGAGTATTGTGCAGTTTTAACAGTTTAACAGTTTAGGCCCATATTCCCTAGAGTTTAGAAGAATGAGGGGGAGATCTAATTGCAGTAGAGAAGATGATAAAAGGTATGGATAAAGCAGACGTGGAGCAGATGCTTCCTCTTGTGGGGCATTCTAAAACAAGAGGTCATAGACTTAGGATAAGAGGTAGCAAATTTGAAGCAGCGTTGAGGAAAAACTACTTCTCCCAAAGTATTGTGAATCTATGGAATTTGCTACCCTAGAGTGCAGTGGATGCTGGGATAATGAGTAAATTTAAGGAGAGTTAAACAGATTTTTAGTTGGTAATGTGTTGAAGGGTTATGGGGAATGGACAGGATGGTAAAGGCCAGGATGAGATCAGCCATGATCAGCCAGACTTGATGACTCAAATGGCCTAATTCTGCTCCTATATCACATGAACGTATGAGATCATGTGCATGATCTCCCCATGTTTACATGGCTAAAGTTGACTCTGTCTCGGTTAGGACATGGGCTCTGACTCTATCAGAAGGGAGCTAATTTTAGCAACGTAAACTCAGGGTGACTCAAACTACAGAAGGAGCATGCGGAAAAGCACCTTCACTCTGGCTTATAGTGCAGGCTTCTTGACTGTCTTGTAACGTGTAGGGGTCTATGTGTGATACTCTGTACAGCCCGTGACCCAAACACTATTGTGATGCACGGCTGGTTGACAAAATTGTTTTATTTTAAATCAGTGAAGGCAGAAATATCATAACATATTCAGAGGTGTTTCATATTTAATCTAACATGCATTGACAAGACAGCAGTATGTACAACAAACAATCTTCTCCTTGGCCCAGTTTTCACACTCCTGCCACTATCCTCAGATTGTTGGTTCAAGTCGCACTCCGTAAACATGAGCACATAATCTAGACTGGCAATTCAGTGCAGTAGAAGGAAGTACTGCCAGGATATCTTTGCAGGATAGAAACACTAATGCGCACGCACACATGAAGTGTAAGTAACAACTAAAACTGGTTTATTCTGATTTACATATATACATGTATACACCAATGGCCACAAGAAGGGGCTATTTTGTTCCTCTCTCCTTCATGAAAGTGTTACACAAAGTTAAAATTTCATACAGTTTTATAAATTGGTTTTTCATTTATTTATAAAGCCATCCTATCCCAAGATGGACACTTTCAGAACTTGAGAAAGGACCTTGACATATCTGAGCCTGATTTTGACCCTGACATTCTATTGTAATTTCTACTTCATGAAACATATCTGTTTGTCTCTGACTCGGATCTTAATTGATGTCAGGCACAGCTTGTGTTGGAGTGATTATTGGTACTCTACTCATATCCCAACTATCCAATGCATCAGACTCATTCGATTTGTTCCAACTTCCTTTTTTTTGTAAGCGATCCTCTAAAAGTAAACATGAACTATATGTACAAACCTAATCTTTCCACTACCAAACATCTTGGACTACATATTTTCACTACTCTTCCTGATAGCTGTATGATGATTCTCTTTCATTTTGACCTTCTGGTTCAGCTTCAGACTTCTTTCTCTCACTCTGCTCCCATCATAACACTCTTTCTACTCACATTTTTGTTCTCCTCCTGGCTGTGCTAAATATAGCTTCAGTAATGCAATAAACCACAATTCAGCTGGTGTCCTGCTGGTAGTATTGTGGGGTGTGTGTCAATGAATAAGCAAAAATATTGCCAGTTTGCGATTCAACGACAACTGACATTTCTTCCAATTTGTATCTGGCATTCTCTTTGCAAGAGCACGTTTAGCAATTTGCTCTGAAGCAAGATGATATGGGGAGACATGTGTGTTTTACCCTGTTCATGCTCATGAATTTTAAAGATTTGTGAGGCCGTAATCAGACAGTTTTCTCCGGGGAGACATTGAACATAGTGCAGAAGGAGGCCATTCGGACCATCGAGTGTGCACCGATCCACTTAAGCTCTCACTTCCGGCCAATCCCCGTAACCCAATAACCCCTCCTCACCTTTTTGGACACTAAGGGCAATTTAGCATGGCCAATCCACCTAACCTGCACGTCTTTGGACTGCGGGAGGAAACCGGAGCACCCGGAGGAAACCCACGCAGACACGGAGAGAACGTGCAGACTCCACAGACAGTGACCCAGCGAGTAATCAATCCTGGGACTCTGGCGCTGTGAAGCCACAGTGCTATCCACTTGTGCTACCGTTGGAACTCAAACAGCAAAAAAACTATGCAAAATATCTAGAATCTTGTTCTTGTTCGATTCATTGGAAATCCCTCAACCCATTTTGAATGGCTTTCGCAATAAATAGTTAATTTTTCAGAATATGAAGGGCAACGTGTAGTCTCTGCCATACTTTAGCTGGCCATTTGCATGGTGGCTTATTTTCTATTGTTTGATAAACTCCGCACTATTTCACGGTGTCTTCTATGTCCTTTTTAAACTCTGGCCACCAAAGGTGGCTTCTTGCCAGACTCTGTCAAACTCAGCCCCAACATTGATCATGAAGATTACATCACAATTGTGAAGAATTCCAACCCTGGCTGCCCACATAACCAATTAAAAATTCATTCTGACGCACAAAAAAAGGCCAATTTCTAAATCCAGTATTTTTCTGTTAGGTCCAACGGATGCTTAATGAGTCAAAGTCATATTTAACTCCTAACAAACACGTTTTTTATTTTAGTTTCATCGGCTTCCATTTAGTATTTCTTCAACTGCCAGAATTCTCAAAAGCCTGACAAACTGAATTTTGCATCGACTTTAGAGATCGGTGTGATATTATGATAACATACTTATTTGCGTTCCAAACAGTCAGACCAATGCTTTCACCTTTAGGAAAGCATGGAGTTTGGGCAAAGGCATAAATGTGAAATGCTTCGAAATGTGACATTTTTGGGTCACTGGGTAGACAAAGATGGGTTTATCCTACCAAGGGTGAGATTCGGGCATTAAGAAATGCAGCACACCCTCAGAATATCTCTGGGCTCCGATATTGAAAAAATCTGGACTCCTGTCAATATCGTGAATAGATGCTCCACAGTTAGAAAAGTGCATTACATTCCAGTATCTGATGTAATGGTGTCTTATAATCGTCACATACTCTGACACAACCATGTGGCTTTGGTCCTACCACTATGCCTTTGCAGTTGCTGTTTGAAGAGCATAGAGCACTGGATAAGGCCTGCAGCAAACTTGTCTTTGCTTTCTTCTGAAATCGTATGTTGGCCTTATATCCGTGAAATGAGTTGCCATTTCGCTATACCGGATCATTTTGTCTTTCATTGTTAATATCGTTCTATGTGAAAAAGCTCATTCTAACGTAAATGCTGCTAACCAGTCCCTTCCTAACAGGCTGATTTTTCACCCTTGTCCACAAATTGCTCCTTGCAGGTGACAGAAACGGACACACTTCCTCCAAGGGAAATTTACTCTCCTCCATAACTTTGTAATTCTATGCGGGGTTTGTCCAGTTGACGTTGGCTCGTGGTAAACCACACTAAGTGACATATCTGTGTCGATCCCCGTGTCGATCCCCATGTTTATCAGAGCTCCATCCAATGCTGATTGGACAACGATGCCCTGTGAATTTCGACTGGTCATGTGTGTGTCAACCGACCCCTCATTAACCTTCTGCTGTTCGACAACCAAATGAAGTGATAGTTGTTTCCTACAGCCAATATTTTCTTCATTTATATTCTCTTGACATGCCTTGGCAAGATGACCCTTCTTCCTGAAGCTGTGGCACTCTGCCTTCAGCAATGGATATTAGTGTGTCCAATGTTGGCCTGAGCACCAGTAACAGGACTTGGCTATACGTCTAATATTAATTGTCATTGTTGGGGCTTCCTGAATACTTAGCCACAGCTCACTTCAGCAGATCACTGACGATGGTTAAATCCTAACTTTCCTCATGCTGTGCTAAGGACAATTTCTGTTTGACAAGCTATGCCGAAAGGTACCTTTGCCATTTCAGCAACTTACTGTAAATGCACCAACTCTCTAAACTGCACCCCAAATCAGTCCTACAATGCTCGCTCTTTAAATTTTCCAAAATTACAATGCTTTTTCAAAGCCATGATAAAGTCTCCAATGTCCTCATCGAGTAACTGATTCCTTATTCCAAACTGATTGCTTTCTGCGATCTCCAATGGCTTGGCACAAATTGACCGAGCAGTGGTGTGTCTTTTAGCTGAGCAGGGGCGAGCAAATTCTTGACCTGGGCCAGCTTCTGTCAAAAATATCATCCTTTTCCCAACTCCCTAATTAACAGCTAGATTATAATGATCGTCCAGGATAGTTAGCAGTGAAAAACATCTCTAGTCACTCCACATACACAACGAAACAGGAAAAGACTGTCGGTCATTGCTATACTTTTCCAGTCAAGGAATAATATCAGTTGTTTCAGCCATTTTTGAAGGCCAGACCACCTGCATTCAAACAACATTTCAAGGTCATAATTATAAGCCTATTTCTCAGCAAAGAAACGCTCAGTTCTTCTGTTGGAAGTTTCTCCAACCTAAAATTTGTTTGGCTAGGGAATCCCACCTTGTTGCCAGGTATTGGTACCTTTGCAGGACAAAGTATTGGATAGGTGAACATGGAGTTCATGTACCCAACTGAACTTGGTTTATTCTGGTTTGTTTATACACATACACAAATGGCCACAAGAATGTGTTATTACCAGTTGCACATGACAAAATGACCAGATGTAATTATATATAAGACTATTTTCTATCTTCGGTGAATGCTAAAGATCCCATGACACTATTTGAAGTAGAGCAGGGCGTTTCCTGGTATCCAGGCCAATGGGTGAATGCAAAAGATCCCATGACCTATATAAAATACAGCATGGAGTTTCCTGGTATCCAGGCCAAATTTATCAGTCAACATCTTAAAAACAGATTATCTGACTTTTTATGCAAATGTGGCTGTTAGGCCATTCACCATCCAAATTCCCATTGTTAATCCCTGGAACACCAGTTGTGTTGTATCGTGACAATCGTTAAAATTATCCTGTTTGTCAATGGCAATCACTCTTACCCACTCCTGACAGCTCATCAGAATTAATTACTTAAACTGCTTACTTCCACAATGGAGAAGGAGGAACTCAAAGTCACTGACCTGACCATTTTATCATGCAAAGTTAACACATGCAATGAAAATCATTTTAAAACTGTTTCCTGCAATGCATCATGTTGATCTCGATCACACTTAATAAAGTGAACATTTGTTTTAAAACAACTTTTATTTAGTTGTGCAAAACAACTGAGGTAACACTACCAACCACGCCACATAATTCAATATTCACAGTACAAGTTGAGTATCCTTCATCCGTAAATCTGAAAATTGAACACATTCAAAAGCCATGCCCAATTTGAACCTAATCAACTTTTAGCAAAGGGAGTTTAGTTGTTTGTCTGTGATGGGTGGCATGATGGCACAGTGATTAGCATTACTGCCTCACAGCACCAGGGACTAGGGTTCAATTCCAGCCTTGGGTCACTGTCTATGTGGCATTTGCATGTTTTGAGTTTCTGCCTGCTTGAGTTTCCTCCAGGTGCTGTGGTTTCCTCCCACCATCCAAAGATGTGCAGGGTAGGTAAATTGGCTATGCTAAAATTCCCCCTAGCATCCAAACGTCAGTTGGGGTTACAAGGACAGGGTGGGGAAGTGCGCCTAGGTGGATGAGTCGGTGAAGACTCGTTGGGCTGAATGATCTCCTTCTGTACTCCATGGATTCTATGTTTACATTGGGATTTTTGTGGTGAACATGTCAAAATTAAACTTTTTCAGGTATCCTGTATTAATTAATCAGTGATAATCTTACTTTTCCAGACATTATATTTATTTAGACTATAGTTAGCCTAAACGTCAGCTATTGTAAGATTATATGAGTTAACCAAAAAAAACAAAACGATCTGAATACCAAAATGCAATATGCCTTGAGGGTTTTGAGAAAGGATACTCGATCTGTACTCTTGTCCTACATCTCACATCCAAAACAAAAACTCAAGCAAACTGAGTACAGAGTACTAGGTTTTATGCATTACTGAGGGTAAAATGTCCCTTAAAACATTTAAAATACTCATCCAGAAAGACAGGAACCGAAGTAGGCTTTCCAGTTCAAGTTGGTTTTGCAATTCAGTTACATCCCGGTTGATCTCGATCACAACTTTGTATCTGCCGTGACTCCCATGTCCCTCAATATCCATTCCTTAGACTATCTAATCATCTATATTTCATTTTAATTATTTTCCTGTTTCATCATAAACATTTACTTTGCTATGTCTATCTAATCATTTCAAATGCAACCGTTTGCCTGTGCTTTGCCTGTAAGATTTGAGTTTGCCAACCATGGAATTTCACCTGGCATCCTTTCTGATGGTCATCTCTGTTCATAAATAATAAGTCGTTTTAATTCTCAGTCAGTCCACTTCTGACTTGCACAGTACTCACAGGCGTGTACATGGGCTGGAAGTGCTGGACATGTGTGTGTGTGTATATATATGGTGGGGACACACAGCTTGGCACTGAGCAAGCAAGTCCAGTCGTTTTGAACTGGGATGAGCTTTGACTGAGTGCTCAGCAGCTGAGACGGTTGGAGCAGGGCAGGGGTGAGATCCATGAGCCTGGCTGAGGGGGAACAAAAAAAAAGAGAGCCGCTTCGTGCAACAGCTGTTCAGAACATCGCCCCGAAGCGTCGTGTGCAAGTCAAAATTGGGCGAGAGTCAGTGCGAAGCGAGTGAGATTTGAAATCTGAGAGTTCCAGCCTAAATAATGACGGCACTTTCTGATTGTAAACTCCAAGTGGCCACACTTTATATTTATCTTATTAAAAAAAATACGGGATGGGGAATTAAAACCAGAAAGGTGTCAGAAGTGACAAGTTGTCCCTTGACCGGGGGAGGTGGGGGGACAAATTAACTCCTCCAAGTTTCTGTCGATTGCTTTTGAACGGTTAATAAAGAACAGGCTCACCTTGTGGGTATTTTTGTTCAGCTTGGCCCGGTCGGAGGCGGCGCCGCCACAGGTGGGCGGCAAGTCCCCCTGGCGGGCACTTCGACTGTGGGGGGCGTCTCTCTTGTACCTGGAGGCGCCCCTGAAGGTTGCCAGCTGCTGGAAGAACTCGAGTCGGTGGGCCGGCAGCTCGGGGAATTCCCTCTTGTGGTCGCAGGACACCGGGCAGCCAAAGAGCGCGATGAGGAGCAAACCGGTGAGCCTGGCAGCCATTCCCCCCTCCTCTTCTTCTTCTTTATCACCGAGAGAAAGGGAAGGGGGGTGGAGAGAGGGAGGAGAGAGAAATACTCGACAACTTTAAAAACACACACAAGGAAGTGAAGAAGAGTGAGGGAGAGGGGGCGGGCTGGTTGGGTTGGGTGATGCTGTGAAGTTGGATGGTCGCCAGCACCGTGTGTCCCGGTTGCTAAGCTGGTTTGTGGGGTGTTGCTATGAGATGATGTGATAAAGGCTTCCTGGTGTGCACCTGTCACCCGAGCCACAACCAGCCAAGTGATGGCAAAAAAAATATTAAACTTTCGACGCTCCTTCTCCAGAAATTCGAACTGGACTTTGGGCTTGACTTTGCTGCCCAACCCTCCCCCCCCCGGACCATTTGACACCCTGAGGGGTGGAGGACTGTCACAAACCTCTGCTGTATGTCGTGTTAGGTACTGGTCTAACACCGGCTTCAACTGGATGCAGCTTAGATCAGAAGTTAGTTCAGTCAGGTTAATTGAACTAATAACAGTTAGCACAGTTCTCTGTGAGTTCGACTCTGCAAATTTAAGTGTGGTTACTCTGTGTGACTGAACCAGACTTGCTCTTAGTCACGTGGTGGAGGTGTGCGATTGTAACAATACCCTTGACTGACTCTCCAGATGTTTATCAGTGGAAAGAGGCTGAGTGCGAGTGCCTGTCTTTTATAGTCACATCCCACCCCCGAGTGTCCTGCCTGCTTATTGGTCATGTCCTGTTCTCTGTGTCCATTAGCTGCTTGTCTGTATATCATTATGTGTGTGTATATATATATCATGACACTATCCTCAGCAATGCACCATTATACCCTGGTCCCCGCCCCCCACTGCCACCACCACCAACAATCCCCCAACCTAAAACCAAAAAGGGATACCCTCACAGACGTGCACCCACTGATGTTCATAGGCATGCTTCCCGTATTGGGTGTCGTTCCACCGATGTTTGGGGGGGGTGTGGGGGGGGTGTGATGGGTGAGAGTGTGCTGACTCGGGTACTGACGTCTTCGCCGCCTTATTGATTGCTTATTGGTTGTTTTGTCTTTGGTGTGCAGTTGATACATTTTTTTTGCATGGTGTCTACGCTGTGTCTCTTTTGTGTTTAACCTGTATTTTGCCTTGGTCTGAGTATTGGAACTGCATTTTTGGGTTGAACTGTGCCCCCTCATGAAAGGGAAGGGGTGTTTTCTCTCTCTCTCTCCCACCGGCACGTGTCGTGCACCCTTTTCCGGTGTTCTGGTTCATTCTCGTACACGCACATTCTTACAGGCATGCACAGGCAGGCATTCGTTCGTATACCCCTTCACACACGCCCGCTCTCACTGACATGCACGCAATGCTTTTCACATGTATGCTTTCCCATATACACATTGGCCGCCTTTCCACCAATGTGGGACTACTGCAGGGCCCCTGTTGCTGTGAGGTAGCAGTGGTAACCACTATGCCACTGCACCACCCACCTCGATACCTACTCACTATTCCGATACAAATTTCCGTCATCTGCTGCAGTACCTTTCTTTATCCCTGTGACAAGCTTCAGGCGTCTGAGGTTCCCGCTTGCAAAACAGACTCTGGCACAAGCAAGATAGTTAGACTAATAAATAGTATTTTTTTTAAAACAAAGAAAAAGGGGAACTTAGAAATCTACCCTCCTTACCTGGTCTGGCCTACATGCAACTCCAGGTCCGTAGCAATGTGGTTGACTCTTTACTGCTGTCTGAAATGGTTCAACACGCCGCTCAGTTTAAGGGAAATTAGGGATGGAGAACAAATGCTGGCCTTGCCAGCGATGCTCACACCCCATGAAAGAATTTTTTAAAAATTAGGATATGGGCAGCAGATTTGGATAAGTTCAAGTTTATGGAAAGCCACCAGGAGAGGATAGGAATAATCAAGTCTATCAGTAACAAAGGCATGGATTAGTGTTTCTGTGGCAGACAAACTTAAGTGGAAACAATATCACAGAGGTGGAAATAGGGTGTTAACTGTCTGTGCAGAGTCAGTGGAAATGAACATGATCTATAAAGCCACCTGAATTGGTGTTACTATTTAGAACACTACCCAAGGTCAGAATTACCTGGTACAAAATCTGAAATAAAAATAGAAAATGTTGGAAATACTCAGAGGGGGTGCAGAGGGGATTCATCAGAATGTAGCCTGGGATGGAACATTTAAGTTATGAAGAGAGGTTGGATAGGCTTGGGTTGTTTTCACTGGAGCAAAGAACGCTGATCGAGGTGTACAAGATTATGAGGGGCATGCACAGATCTGATTGAGGTGTACAAGATTATGAGGGTGGATAGGGAGCAGCTGTTACCCTTGGCTGAAGAGTCAGTTACAAGAGGACACAAGTTCAAGACGAAATGTTTCGGGGAGAATTTGAGGAAAAACCTTTTAACCCAGAGGGCGGTTATGGTCTGGAATTCACTGCCTGGGAGGGTGGTAGAGGCGGGTTGCCTCACAACCTTTTAAAAAGTACCTGGATGAGCACTTGGCACATCATAACATTCAAGGCTTTGGGTCAAGTGCTGGTAAATGGGATGAGGTAGGCAGGTCAGGTGACTTTCATGCATCAGTGCAGGCTTGATGGGCCGAAGGGCCTCTTCGGCACTATTATTCTGTGTGAGGTCAGAGTTCTGTTTATTTAAATATCATTAACAAGTTCCCCCGCCACATGATTTCCCCCCTCACTGAATTACAACAGGCTTGGCCAAACAAGAGGCAGTTAAAGGGATCCTTCCTGGGTGCAGAAGTAAGTGTAGCCACTGGGGGGGGAAAGGGGGGGTGTCATAATATACACCAGTACACTGATGGACATACACTAGGATCAATCAACATGCACAAACACCGCAGCTAATCACCAGTTAGAACACACTCACTATAAAGACAGAGGGCATCACTCTTCCCGCTCATTCAGGATGCTGCCTCTCAGAAGCACAAGAGCTTATCAGTTACAGCACAGACTCTCACCACGTGCTGAGTGATTCGACTAGTTAGGACAGGAACAGGTCTCTAGTTAATCTAGCATCGTGCAACCCACAGTAAAGTATGTTCAGCAGTTTATAAGATTTAATAAAAGAGTGTTGAACTATTTTAAGTGTTGGTGGCCTGTATGTGTTTCACGGATCCAGAGCCCTCACACATCATGGTACCAGTAGTTGAGGGATGTTAGAACTTCTGAGACCTACCTGCCAGTGATCAGCCTTCCACCAGCATACAGCCATCCTGCAACATGGACAGCGTCCACCCGCCCCTCCGCATTACCGGCAACCTGGGGTCCAACTGGAAGATCTTCAAACAGCGTGTCCTTGAGGCCATGGACCTGGAAGCTGCCTCAGACGCACGGAAGATTGCTCTCTTCCTCTCCACAGCCGGGGACCATGCATTCCACATCTTTAATTCTCCCATCTTCGCCGATGGGGAAGATAAATCTAAGTTCAAGACGGTCCTCCTAAAGTTTGACAGCCACTGCGATGTCGAGGTGAACGAAAGCTTCGATCTCTATATCTTTCAGCAGTGCTTACAGGGCAAGGACGAACCTTTCCAGTCCTTTATCACTCATCTCCGTATCCTTGCGCAGTCCTGCAAATACGGGTCCACCTCCGACTCCATGATACGCGACCAGATTGTTTTCAGTGTTCAGTCGGACCCCCTTCGCCAGCAGCTTCTTAAGGTCAAGCAGCTCACCCTAGCGATTGCCATGGAGACCTGCGTGCTACACGAGCACACCACCACTCTGTATTCCCACATCCAGGCGGCTGAAACGGCGTGGCAAGCTCCCCACGAGGCAGAACGGGTCCAAGTCATCAAATCGCTCCAGGGCCTCAGCCTGGATGAATGCGGCCACCTTTTCGGGGGCTCCCGCGCTTGGACGCACCGAACGAGGGGACGGTGACATCGACCAACGTAATGCACGTCACGTGGCCTCACCACGCCGGATCGCACTGTGAGTGCGCGATGGCAAAATGAACGCACTGACGCAACGGCCTGCGGCAACTGTGGTTCTGCCAACTTAAAGCGGCAGTGCCCCGCCAAGTCCCGACGATGTTTGCAGTGTGGCAAATTCGGCCACTATGCTGCTTTATGCAGGTCAATTCAGCCTGCTAGTTTTCGTCGATCCATTCAGCCTCGCAGGGATGTCCGGGCCATTCAGCCCACAGTCAACGAGCCTGTCCCAGACATGTCCCCTGACTTTGACAGCGATGACCTGCAGGCCCCTTTTCAAGTCGGCATCATAACAAAGCACAGGATGTCTCCAAAGCACAGCACCAAGCCCATTCCGATACACAGCATCGATCTGGATGATGAGTGGTGTGCCACCCTTACAGTCAACCGGTCCCAAATACGGTTCCGCCTGGACACCGGTGCCTCTGCCAATCTCATTGCACGGTCTGACCTTCAAAGTCTTTGTGTCAAGCTAGCCATCCTGCCATCTGCATGCCAACTGCTTGATTACAACGGAAATGCCATTACTGCCAACAGCTCATGCCAACTGGAGGTGACGCATCGTGCTCACACAGCTGTCTTGTCTTTTGAAATCGTTGCCTCTTCGAAAGCCTCCTTGCTTGGCGCGCAGGCATGTAAGCTGCTGAATCTGGTGCAGAGGGTTCACTCTCTCTCTCCCATCGATGCGTCTGCCTATCCTGACACCAACTTTAGGGCGCAACTCGACGCCATCATCCAGCAGTACCACAATGTCTTCGAGGGCATGGGCACACTCCCGTATACATACAAGATTCGACTCAAGCCGAACGCCACGCCGGTGGTACGCGCACCCCGCAGGGTCCCAGCGCCCGTTAAGGACCGCCTCTATTAACAGTTCCAAGACCTCCAGGACCAAGTAGTGATCTCCAGGGTCACGAAACCAACCGACTGAGTGAGTTCCATGATCTGTGTGAAGAAGCCGTCCTGTGAATTAAGAATTTGCATAGCTCCTAAGGATTTAATCGAAATATCATGAGGGAGCACGTAGGGGGTCAGCCGCTGTCCCGCGGCGAATTTGTATCAGGCGTGCATCCAATGCAGGTAAATGGGAGGCTGGGTGTCGACCTGGCAAACTAACCTCTCAGGGTCACATGGAGTGGTGACTGACCTGGAGAGGGTGACCGCAACGATGACGTCCTTGCCTGGGGTATAAACGAGTTGGAAATCATACCGCCGGAGTTTGAGCAGGATGCACTGGAATTCCCAAGCGTGAAAAACTCATAAAATGGCTCACGCCAAGCTCTTCACAAAGCTCGATGCCTCAAAAAGGCTTCTGGCAAATCTAGCTAGATGAATCTAGCAGAAAGCTATGTACATTCAATACTCCCTTTGGAAGATATTGCTACAACAGAATGCCATTTGGGATCACCTCGGTATCCCAGGTGTTTCACAGACTCATGGAACAAATGATGGAGGGAATCGAAGGTGTTCGCGTCTACGTTGATGACATAATAATCTGGTCCACCATCCCGCAGGAGCATATCAGTCGCCTCAAGCGTGTTTCAAAACGCATACACGAGCATGGCCTCCGTCTCAATAGAGCTAAATGCTCTTTCGATCAGTCAGATATCAAATTCCTAGGGGACCACATATCCCATTTGGGTGTGCGGCCGGATGAGGACAAAGTTGCTGCAATCACTGCCATGAAAACATGCGACGACAAGAAAGCGGTCCTCCGGTTTTTGGGAATGGTAAACTTTTAGGAAAGTTCATCCCTAACCTCGCCTCCCAAACCACGGCTCTCAGGAACCTGGTCAGGAAGACAACGGACTTCCAGTGGCTCCCTGCCCACGAGCTCGAATGGAGGGAACTAAAGGCCAAACTATCCATGGCCCCAGTTCTGGCCTTCTTTGATCCGGCAAAAGAGACAAAAATCTCTACGGCCACCAGTCTGGCATTGGAGCCGTGCTTCTGCAGCGTGATGAGGCCTCGTCATGGGCCCCCGTTGCATATGCATCACGGGCAATGATCTCGGCCTTCTGACTGGTTTTGTGAAGTTTCACGATTATGTCTATGGGCTTCCCCAGTTCACTGTCGAGACCGACCATCGCTCGCTCGTCAATACAATACAGAAGGACTTGAACGACCTGACGCCTCGCCTCCAGTGCATCCTGCTCAAACTCCGGCGGTATGATTTCCAACTCGTTTATACCCCAGGCAAGGACGTCATCGTTGCGGTCACCCTCTCCAGGTCAGTCACCACTCCATGTGACCCTGAGAGGTTAGTTTGCCAGGTCGACACCCAGCCTCCCATTTACCTGCATTGGATGCACGCCTGATACAAATTCGCCGCGGGACAGCGGCTGACCCCCTACTACCCGGATGTAATCAGATTGCACAACCTCACTTCGTCCGCTGTCATTCGGGCTTGCAAAGAGACATTTGCTCGGCACGGCATCCCGCTCACGGTGATGTCGGACAATGGCCCCTGCTTCACCAGCCAGAAATGGGCCAGTTTTGCCTGGCGGTACAATTTCACCCACGTTACATCCAGTCCCCTGTACCCTCAGTCCAACGGCAAAGCAGTAAAGGGGGTTCACATAGTCAAGAGGCTCCTCTGCAAGGCTGCCGAGTCTGACTTCTACCTGGCCTTGTTGGCCTATCGCTCCGTCCCGCTCTCCACTGGTCTGTCGCCCGCACAGTTATTAATGAATCGCACCCCGAGGACGACGGTGCCGTCTATCTATGTACCAAATCTCGACCATATTCCAGTTCTTCGCAAGATGCAGACGTCTCGGGCGCAGCAAAAGGCGACACATGATTCACGTGCTGCTGATCTCCCTGCTATCGCACCGCACAACAATGTTCGCGGACATCTCCCGGATGGTGGCTGGTCTGCAACTGCAGGTGGCCCCGGCCCGCTCCTTCCTGGTTCAGCTACCAGATGGATCTATTCTGCGCCGCAATCGGCGTGCTCTTCGCTTTGTTCCATGATCGCCACGGGATCCTCCAGATTGCTCCTCTGCTGACCCAGCCATGGACTGTGCAGAGCTTCCGATCACTCTGCCTCCTCCTGACTGTGTTGCAGCCCACTCTGCTCCTGACCTGGCGGCTCCTGACCCACCCTTGAGGCAGTCAACCAGAATCGTCGCCCACCTCAGAGACTGAATTGATGAACTTTGCAAATTAATGGACTCTGAGATGTTTCCCTGCCTTGTTTGCTCGTTTTCTCTTAGATTGTATATAGTACTGTTCTCGTTCAATGTGTTGCATACTACTTTTCTGCACCAGGCACCTTCCCTTGTATATAGCTTAGTTTTCCTGCGCATAGTTCTGTAAATAAGTCTTTGCACCACACATGTAGTTAGGAACATTCTTCACACACTCACACTATTTATTGTCACATAGACACAACATTTTTTAAAAGGGAGGGATATATACACATAATATACACCAGTGTACCATGGTGCAGACACACACACACTGATGGACATACACTAGGATCAATCAACATGCACAAACACCACAGCTAATCACCAGTTAGAACACACTCACTATAAAGACTCTTCCCGCTCATTCGGTATGCTGCCTCCCAGAAGCACAAGAGCTTATCAGTTACAGCACAGACTCTCACCATGTGCTGAGTGATTCGACTGGTTAGGACAGGCACAGATCTCTAGTTAATCTAGCATCATGTAACCCACAGTTATGTTTAGCAGTTTATAAGATTTAATAAAATAGTGTTGAACTATTTTAAGTGTTGGTGGCCTGTATGTGTTTCACAGATCCAGAGCGCCCAATACATCAGGGGGGAGACGGGGCACAGTGCCAACCTGGCAATTCAAACCTAAGTGCCAACCTGTGCCAGGGGACAGTGCCAGTGTGGGCCCTAGTGGGAGCCCCATAGGGTGGGGTGCATTGATGTGTAGTGCAGGGTGAATGAGGGGCGAGCAGACACTGAGGAGGAGAGTGCTGGCAATACTTCCCCAGTGTTGGTGGGAGGGGTGTAGAATACCGTCAAAGATTGAGGTGGGCTGCTGGAATGCCGGTGAGCATTGTTAGGGGTGGGGGGGGGGGGGGGGGGGGAAAAGAGCCCCCGATACCTCCGTGGTGGGAGCTGAAGGTCGTTAGGCTACAGTGCTGCTTGGGGCACCCTTTAAAGATGGTGACCCAATCTCTGCGGAGCTACTATCAGGCCCCACCCTGCCAGAGTAAACCACGCCCACACATTTTTTCTTTCCAAAATGCTCAATATTTGGCGAGAAAACTGGTCTGTGCAACTGGAGTGTTACGCCCTAGTTTTCAGTCTGAGCCTGGCATTGTCAAATTCTGGTAAGATTCCGCCCAATGTTTCAGATTAATGACTGAAAATAGTTGGAAATATAATAGGTTTTAAATAAGTGAAAGATGAGAGTGAGTAAAGTAGAAAAGGAAAAGTCTATGCTGGGGTCAAAGACAGGAGAGATCAAATAACAAAGCGTTTGTGCCACAAGACCAAAGGAGGAAAGTAAAGGGAAGAGGAAGTCGAATAGCAAAATGTTGGACTGCTGCCATCTCAAAGCAACAAATGGAGAGAAAAACAAGAGGTTCAAACCAAAAGCAGCAAATAAAAAGGAAACAAAATCGGGGTCAAACATTCCAGTCTGGAATTATTGAACTGAATGTTGAAGACTGTAAAGTGTCCAATCAAAAGTGGAAGTGCTATTTTCAAGCTCAAATTTCCTCAAAGCCAAATTACACCTTTTGCTTTATCTCTTCCTGCTCACAGTCGGAAATGGGATGGAAGCAATTCTAGCATATTGGGTGTGAGGTGGTTTCCTTTAGGGCAAGCGGTGTAATGAATTGCCGATTATTGACAGTCTACCAGAAACAACAGGGCAAAAGCGTAATCATTTCATAACCTTTCATGAAACCTTGAATGGAAACTTCATGTAGATGCAATTCAAGTACAATGGGACTTCAAAGTGGGCAGCAGCAAATCATCTGCCTGATATATACGTTGCACATTATTTCTTCATGATCTCACAAGACAGGAAAATCAGATCATTGTATCATAGGTCATCAAATTGCTACTGTTCAATTGCACTCCCACTGAAAAGGAATTTTACTCCAAATACTTGTGAGGTTAATATAACATGAGATACTCTCCAGACCAAGGGATTAGGAAGGGCAGCCAGGCATAGCTGTACAAAAGTACTGCATTTTAGCTGGGGCCTATTGCACACCCAAGATGGACATTGACATCTAATCTTTTCTCTTGTGTAAGGATTGATAAAGCCTATGGTCCAGAAAAGAGGCCCATACCCCAGAACCTCAATTTTTCTCATTCTGACTGTCACGTTAAATTCATGTTTCCAGTGGAAGAATGGACCTTCTCACTAGTAACTTACTAAAGGAATAAATCAAACTCTCAAATATATCAATATATACAGATAGATGTGTATATAGATAGATGCTTTTATAGATAAAGCTACAAGAAGGTATGGATATGCTCTCCTGTGGCAAGTGAAGAGGCTCTGTTCAAAGTACAATAGACTGCCAACTAACTTTCACTCAGTGAAATCATCCAACCTTGAAATAGCTTTTCCTTCAAGGAAAATGCAGGAATTAATCATTATACCAACGGCTTATACTGACCAGAACGGAATGGAAGGTCTGCTTTGGGAATGGAGGGAAATATGTTTTTCACATCCAAGGCTTGGCCTAGCTCCACTAGAAACCACCTTCCAAAAAATATCAGCTGGGTTATTCTGCGCATGTTGGTACACAGTCACTCTTTTGCTTTCTCTAGATTTATGAAAGGCAGTGGACAAATATTAGCCACAAAATCAATGGTAATGTTTTACCTAACTGTGTTTGGCTATCCAATAGGTGGGGGTATTGGGGGGGGGGGGGGGATGTTCACAACTTGACCGACAGGGGGAAAATTTGAAAACTGCCCCACAATTGTTGATGTAGAGATTGCTAAATCCCTGTCAATCCAACATTGGGTTGCATCCTTAATAATCTAATCGTTGACAATAGATTTTTACATATTTAGTGGGAATACCAGACTTCTTTTGGCAAAGTGCAAGTAACTATCTGTTTACGTCTTGTGGGTATGAACGGGGTGAACAGGAGAGGTCTATACCTGATCGTGGCAGAGTAGAAGACACAGTCTTCCTTTTGTCATCAGCAAAGTGAATGACTTGCAGTGCTCACGGAGAGGGGGGGGGTGAGGGTTCGCATTTTCTGGTAGAATTGGATCTTTAGCTTTCCGACAACCAACATGAACAAATTTGAAGAAAAACTTGGCCAGAGATAAGTCTGAGCTCTATCAAAGGGTCTCCATCCAAAAGATGAACTGCTCCTGACCTATGCTGATGGATCTAGTGCAGCATCCAGCGTTTTTACCTGTGCCACTGAACACGGGTGGAGGTAATATTTCCACCCCTGTTAGTTAGTTTGTCTGTAAACAATACATCTTAACAACTATTGGACGGTTGTGAAGAAAGTTTGGTATATAGATCGGTTATGCCCCATGGAAAACTGATTACACTTTTCCTGAAAATATAGATCTGGATTCTGTAATATTTTAAGGGATCAATTAACATTAGGAATTAGAGCAAATTGACTTTTTGAAGCATATTTTGAGTTTCATCTAGAATGCTGATGATTGTTGTAGAATGTTGTGAATTGTCGCCACTGCATTGGGGTGGAATTTGTCACAACTGTCAAAACGTGAGCAGAGTTTTCAGAGCAGCTTGTTGCTTTTGGATTGGCCTGAAGCCTCCTCAGTGAGGTGGAAGCTGTGAATAAAAATACTTCATTTTTCGACTTTGTAGTTACAAAGCATCAGCCATGCAGGGGTAAACCTCAAAAGAAGAGCTGTTTAAATGTAATAACATGGAGTTAACACAGCGTGGCAGAGATATGCACTCTGCTGAGTGCCCTTTTCACTTGTCTGTTTTTGTTTCACCTGAATGTTAAGAACAGCTTGTGTTGACATCACACACCACTCACTTGCTGAGTTGTTGTTCTGTGCCAAGGGAGTCTGAGAGTATGACCTCTGGGTTCACTCAGGCAAAAGGAGAGACTTGCATTTTTAATATAATTGTCCTGTGTAGTCTTTACAGAGGAGCAGTATGCCACACAATGAAATTATGCCAGTATTACATATGTGTAGATATGCAAGTGGTTATTGTAAAGAACCAGCCTCAGTAACCTATTTACGTGGCATTGCGGGCACAGTGCAACGTGGCTGGCATGTTTTTTTTTTTTTAAAAACTGTTGGTAAGAAACCAAGCCACACCCAAAATTGGGCTTGTCCAAATTATTTCTGGCTTCTAGTCCGTGCACTGTACATTTCCAAGTTATGACCTCTCTTTCAAAGTCAAACGAACATGTGAACTGAGATTGTTTGGTGCCATGCCCTGATCTGTTTACAGGCAGCTGGTGCACTGCATAGGTAAACCTGTAAACAGCTGGTGAAGGAAGCATTAGCTTATGTATGAAACAAGAGCACGTGTGTGTTTCCAGACAAACTGGGTCTCATGACAGGGAGTCCTTACGGACTTTGCTGCCACAACAAATGTCCTGAGGCAAGTACATATTTCATCCAGCTTTCATGTTGACATCGATTTGATTAACCTATGGAGGTTTTAAATTAAAAGTCACAACACCACAAGTGTACACCCAACTACAATGGAAAATAAAGTTGTGGACTTGCGCTAGAAAGGAGGATTTTCGATTTGAATTATTTTGTAAACAAAAATCACAAAATATATGTAGGAGAGAAAATGGGTATTTAGTAGAGATGTTCAAAATTATGAAAGGGCGTTTGTAATAATCCACAGGAGGCAGGAGTCCTGTCACCACACCAATATTTAGTGCCAATAACTATATACAAGAGCAGCTACAAACGGTGCTGCTAGCATTCCAGTCAACTTAAGACTGCATCACAAAGCCTACACAGGTAATTACGAGCTATCATTGAGGGAGCTCATACTCCAATTGGCCAACCAATAATGCTAATTGGAGGTCATTACACCCCTCCCCCCCCCAAGGTCCGAGGAATTCCTGCCAGCTGGCATTCCTCGGAGCTTCTTCCTGCTCCTCATGTCCGGGCCTGTCACCTGTGTCGTCCTCCGACGTGGGCGGGGTGTATCTTATAGGTGCCCGTCTTTTTCTTGACGACCTCCTTGGGAGTTGTTCTTCCTCCTCCTCGGGGAGAGGCGTCGTGGCGGCCTCATAAAATGTGTCCATCTCCGACTCTGATGACTGGGTCTGGAGAAATTGCTCGGGGCTGGGGATCTTTTCCGTCTGAGCTATCCCAGCTTGAGGCGGTCCTGCTTCGCCTGCCTCCAGGTGTAGTTCCGCTGCCCTTATTTGGTCTAGGTGTTTCTTCAGCACCTTACCTCCTATCGAAACTTCATAGGATATGGGCCCTGTTTGGGACTCTACCGTGCCTTTGACCCACGTTGGTCCATTCCCATAATTCTTGACCCAAACCGGTGCCCCCACCTGGAAATGTCTCTGCTGCCGACTATTATCATGCCCCCTGCGTTGGGCCTCCTGTTGTTTCTCCACTTTCCCCGTTAAATTTGGGAAAAGGAGATTCAGCCTCGTTCGCAGCCGCCTTCCCATTAGTTCAGCTGGCGGTATGCCCGTTGTGGAATGCGGTGTGGTCCTGTAATCAAACAGCCAGCGGGAGAGCTTTGTGTCCATTGACGCTGCCGGCTGCTTCTTGAGTCCCGCTTTTAGTGTCTGGACCGCTCTCTCTGCCAGGCCATTGGACGCTGGATGGTAAGGGGTCGTTTTGATGTGGCTGACTCAGTTTTCTTTTAGGAATTTTCCAAATTCCCCACTTGTGAATGCCGTTCCGTTGTCCGACACCAATATCTCCGGAAGTCCATGTGTTGCAAACGAGGCCCTGAGCTTTTCGATTGTCGATGCTGTGCTTGCCGTGTTTACCCGGTGGACGTCCAACCATTTGGAGTGGGCGTCCACTATCACCAAAAATATTGAGCCCATGAAAGGGCCGGCGTGGTCAATATACAGGCGGGTCCACAGTCTGTCTGGCCATTCCCACGGGTGCAATGGCGCCGCTGGTGGCATTCTTTGCTCCTGTTGGCACTCATGGCACCGACGTACCAAGGCTGCTATGTCTGTGTCCAAACCTGGCCACCAAACGTAGCTTCGAGCCAGCATCTTCATTTTAGACACCCCTGGGTGTCCGTGATATAACTCGGTTAAGATTGCCCGACGGCCCTGAGCTGGGACTATTACCCGGCTCCCCATAATAGGATACCGTCTTCAATGGTTATTTGGTCCCTTCTGCTCCAGTATGGGTGCATCTGGGGCTCCCCTGGTCTTTCCAGTTCCCCTGTTAGCAGTAAATGCTTCATCTTGGCTAAAACTGGGTCTTTTTGCGTCCACAACCGAATATGTTGTGCATCCACTGGTTTAGAGTCATTACTGTCTCCTCTACTTTCGGTATTAGCGGCGGGAGGGGAAGTCTGCTCAAAGCATCTGCTTTGAGTGTTTTAGTAAGCTCAGAGAAGGGGGCAAAAGAGGGGGAGGTGTGGCGCTGCTAGTCAAGGACAGTATTACGGTGGCGGAAAGGATGCTAGATGGGGACTCTTCTTCTGAGGTAGTATGGGCTGAGGTTAGAAACAGGAAAGGAGAGGTCACCCTGTTGGGAGTTTTCTATAGGCCACCTAATAGTTCTAGGGATGTAGAGGAAAGGATGGCGAAGATGATTCTGGAAAAGAGCGAAAGTAACAGGGTAGTTGTTATGGGAGACTTTAACTTTCCAAATATTGACTGGAAAAGATATAGTTCGAGTACATTAGATGGGTCGTTCTTTGTACAATGTGTGCAGGAGGGTTTCCTGACACAATATGTTGACAGGCCAACAAGAGGCGAGGCCACATTGGATTTGGTTTTGGGTAATGAACCAGGCCAGGTGTTAGATCTGGAGGCAGGTGAGCACTTTGGAAACAGTGACCACAATTCGGTGACCTTTACGTTAGTGATGGAAAGGGATAAGTATACCCCGCAGGGCAAGAGTTATAGCTGGGGGAAGGGCAATTATGATGCCATTAGACATGACTTAGGATGTGTTGGTTGGAGAAGTAGGCTGCAAGGGTTGGGCACACTGGATATGTGGAGCTTGTTCAAGGAACAGCTATTGCATGTTCTTGATAAGTACGTACCAGTCAGGCAGGGAGGAAGGGGTCGAGCGAGGGAACCGTGGTTTACCAAAGAAGTGGAATCTCTTGTTAAGAGGAAGAAGGAGGCCTATGTGAAGATGAGGCGTGAAGTTTCAGTTGGGGCGCTTGATAGTTACAAGGAAGCGAGGAAGGATCTAAAGAGAGAGCTGAGACGAGCAAGGAGGGGACATGAGAAGTCTTTGGCAGGTAGGATCAAGGAAAACCCAAAAGCTTTCTATAGGTATGTCAGGAATAAAAGAATGACTAGGGTAAGAGTAGGGCCAGTCAAGGACAGTGGTGGGAAGTTGTGTGTGGAGGCTGAGGAGATAAGCGAGATATTAAATGAATACTTTGTCAGTATTCACTCAAGAAAAAGATAATGTTGTGGAGGAGAATGCTGAGACCCAGGCTATTAGAATAGATGGCATTGAGGTGCGTAGGGAAGAAGTGTTGGCAATTCTGGACAAGGTGAAAATAGATAAGTCCCCGGGGCCGGATGGGATTTATCCTAGGATTCTCTGGGAAGCCAGGGAAGAGATTGCTGAGCCTTTGGCTTTGATTTTTAGGTCATCATTGGCTACAGGAATAGTGCCAGAGGACTGGAGGATAGCAAATGTGGTCCCTTTGTTCAAGAAGGGGAGTAGAGATAACCCCGGTAACTATAGGCCGGTGAGCCTAACGTCTGTGGTGGGTAAAGTCTTGGAGAGGATTATAAAAGATACGATTTATAATCATCTAGATAGGAATAATATGATTAAGGATAGTCAGCATGGTTGTGTGAAGGGTAGGTCATGCCTCACAAACCTTATCGAGTTCTTTGAGAAGGTGACTGAACAGGTAGACGAGGATAGAGCAGTTGATGTGGTGTATATGGATTTCAGTAAAGCGTTTGATAAGGTTCCCCATGGTCGGCTATTGCAGAAAATACGGAGGCTGGGGATTGAGGGTGATTTAGAGATGTGGATCAGAAATTGGTTAGTTGAAAGAAGACAGAGAGTGGTAGTTGATGGGAAATGTTCAGAATGGAGTTCAGTTACGAGTGGCGTACCACAAGGATCTGTTCTGGGGCCGTTGCTGTTTGTCATTTTTATAAATGACCTAGAGGAGGGCGCAGAAGGATGGGTGAGTAAATTTGCAGACGACACTAAAGACGGTGGAGTTGTCGACAGTGCGGAAGGATGTTGCAGGTTACAGAGGGACATAGATAAGCTGCAGACCTGGGCTGAGAGATGGCAAATGGAGTTTAATGTGGAGAAGTGTGAGGTGATTCACTTTGGAAAGAATAACTGGAATGCGGAATATTTGGCTAATGGTAAAATTCTTGGTAGTGTGGATGAGCAGAGGGATCTCGGTGTCCATGTACATAGATCCCTGAAAGTTGCCACCCAGGTTGATAGGGTTGTGAAGAAGGCCTATGGTGTGTTGGCCTTTATTGGTAGAGGGATTGAGTTCCGGAGCCATGAGGTCATGTTGCAGTTGTACAAAACTCTAGTACGGCCGCATTTGGAGTATTGCGTACAGTTCTGGTCGCCTCATTATAGGAAAGACGTGGAAGCTTTGGAACGGGTGCAGAGGAGATTTACCAGGATGTTGCCTGGTATGGAGGGAAATTCTTATGAGGAAAGGCTGATGGACTTGAGGTTGTTTTCGTTAGAGAGAAGAAGGTTAAGAGGTGACTTAATAGAGGCATACAAAATGATCAGAGGGTTAGATAGGGTGGACAGCGAGAGCCTTCTCCCGCGGATGGAGGTGGCTAGCACGAGGGGACATAGCCTTAAATTGAGGGGTAATAGATATAAGACAGAGGTCAGAGGTGGGTTTTTTACGCAAAGAGTGGTGAGGCCGTGGAATGCCCTACCTGCAACAGTAGTGAACTCGCCAACATTGAGGGCATTTAAAAATTTATTGGATAAGCATATGGATGATAAGGGCATAGTGTAGGTTAGATGGCCTTTAGTTTTTTTTCCATGTCGGTGCAACATCGAGGGCCGAAGGGCCTGTACTGCGCTGTATCGTTCTATGTTCTATGTTCTATTTGCTACTCGCGTTCCCAGTCTGTGCTCCAGAACGTATCTATGCACCGCAAGTAGCAACGCCCAGCGCTGGATTCCATCTGTTGCGATCGGGTGTATTGACTTGTCTTCTTTTAATAACCCTAATAACGGCTTATGATCCGTTACTGTGGTGAATTTCCGCCCGTAGAGATACTGGTGAAATGTTTTTACTGCAAATATCACCGCCAGTCCTTCCTTCTCGCTTTGGGCGTACTTCCTCTCAGCCATCGCCAACGTCCTTGAAGCATAGGCTATTGGCCGTTCTTCTCCATTCCTTCCTCTATGGGCTAAGATGGCTCCTACCCCGTAAGGGGATGCGTCACATTTTCGGATGACAGCTGTTCCTTAATGTTCGGTTTTGGCGGATGGACCATTTCCATTCTTGCCCCTTTTTTAGTAGCTGGTGGAGGGGTTCTAGGATGGAAGCCCTATTTTCAATAAAATTGCCATAATAGGTTACCAACCCTAGGAATGGTCATAGCTCGTGGACCGTGGTGGGAGCTGGGGCTTCTTTTATTGCCCTTACTCTGTTTTCCAATGGGTGTAAGCCCGACTCGTCTACTTTATATCCTAGGTATGTCACTTGTGAGGCCAGAAAAACACATTTTTCTCTATTAAGCCGAACGCATGCCTTTGCGAAACGCCTGAGCACTTCCTCCAGGTTCCTTAAGTGTTCCCTGTTCATCCTACCCGTGATTAAGACATCGTCCAAATAAATCGCCACCTGCGGTAGTCCCTGCAGAATATTTTCCATCGTACGCTGGAATATAGCGCAGGCTGATGACACTCCGAAAGGTAGCCTAGTATAACGAAAAAGGCCCTTCAGGGTGTTGACGTAGCGAACTTCTGGGAGCCCTTGTCCAGTTTTAACTGCAGGTAGGCGTGGTTCATGTCCAGTTTCGTGAACAAAAGCCCACCTGCAAATTTGGCCTATAGGTCGCCTATTTTCAGGATCGGGTATTTGTCCAGCAGTGCGTATTTGTTTACCGTCTGTTTGAAATCTCCACAGAGACGTATCGAGCCGTCTGGATTCAAAATTGGTACCACCGGCGCTGCCCATTCCGAGAACTGTACTGGCCTGATAATGCCGTCGCGCCGTAACCTTTCTATTTCGTCATCTACTTTCTTCCTTAATCCAAAAGGTACCGGCCTGGCCTTACAAAATTTCAGAAGGGCTTCAGGGTCCACATGCAAAGTTGCTTTGGCGCCTATGATTTCCCCCAAACCTTCTTGGAAGGCCTCCGGGTATTTTTGGAGTACTCCACTCAACTGCCCGCTTCCACGCTGGAAAATTTTTATCCAATCTAATTTTAGGTCTTTCAGCCAGTTCCATCCAATTAAGCTCGGTCCAGAGCCCTCTACTATCGTCAACGGTAATCTGAGCAATTGTTTCTCATATTCCACGGGTACATGAGTCGTGCCTAGAACTTCCATGGGTTCCCCCATGTAGGTTTTAAGTTTAGTCGATGTTTTTGTTAGGGTTAGTGGCCGGAGTCCATCTTTGATTTTTTAAAATGCTGCCACTCCCATTACTGATACAGCCGCCCCCGTGTCTATTTCCATTATTGTCGGCTGACCATTCACCCATGGGGTAATCTTAATAGGTTCTGCTTTCTTCATTGCAATATTATATAATTGTTCCCCTTCGGAGGAGGATGGGGCGTCTAGGTTGTGTACTTCCCTGCGTCCCCACCTGCTATTCCTCTTTTTGCCACCTCCTTCTAGGGTTTCTGTCGCTGTTACCCCACTCTGTCTGGTGCCAGAAACGGTCCTTCTCTGTTGAGGGAGCCTCAGCCGGTACTTCCCTCTATCTCCAGTTAGCCCTAGCAGACTTGGGGGCAGTTCTGGGGTTTTCCTTTGGCCCTCTATTCCTCAGGCTTTTCCTGAGAGCGGCTATCTGGTAGCTGGACCCGTTGTGGTAGTCCCTCTCACAGGTATCTACCTCCATTGGCGTGCCCTGTAGTTCCTGCGCCCCACTTGCTGCCTTTTCTAGGGACAGTGCGAGCTGTAACGCCTGCCTGCAGTCTAGCTGCTTTTCTGCCAATAGGCATTTCTGTATTGTGAGGTCGTTTATACCACACATTAACCGGTCCCGAAGCATTTCATTTAGCGTTGGGCCAAACTCACATTTTTCCACCAGCCTTCTCAGGCGGGTCAAGAAATTTGTGACTGACCCCCTGTCTTCACGCTTCGCTGTGTAGAATCTGTACCTACGCAAAATGAGGGGTGGTTTTGGGTCGTAGTGCTCTTTCACCATTTCCGTTAATTCTTGGAAAGGTTTCATGTCCGGCGCATCGGGATAAGTTCGACTACGTATAATGGCAAAAGCTGAGGGTCCGCACGCCGACAGCAGGATAACCCGTTTCCTTTCGTCCGTCGTTATATCATTTACCCGGCAGAAATAACACATTCTCTCCACATACTGGAACCAGTCCTCAATAGTCGGGTCAAATGCATCTAACCTCCCAAAAAACGTCATTTTTGAAATAGCAAGGCTTACCCTCCAAGTGCGGCAGCTGGTCTCCGCAAAGTTCTTTGTTTACCTCGTCGCCACTGTAATAATCCAAAGGAGGCAGGAGTCCCGTCACCACACCAATATTTATTGCCAATAACTATATACAAGAGCAGCTCCAACCGTGCTGCTAGCATTCCAGTCAACTTAAGACTGGATCACAAAGCCTACACAGGTGCTTATATGGGCCCCCTCAATGAGCTATCATTGAGGCAGCTCATACTCCAATTGGCCAACCAATAATGCTAATTGGAGATCATTACAGTGTTGATGGGATAAGTTATAATAGATTATTTCCAGGTGAGTGAATCGATAATAAGACTTATATGAGAAGAATACAATAAACAACTTGCATTCTTTGGCACTTCTCACAGCTTCAAAGCATCCCAAACAGCAAATGAAATCCTTTTGAATTGCAATACTGAAAATATGGTAACCTCGCTGCCAGGGTATCTGTACCTCTGTACGGAGAAATAAGTTTTAACGATAAACATAACTTTAGCTGAAGGTTTTAAAACTAGACCCTTGTATATTTTGTCCATATTCGCTGGGAATTAAGAGCTGTGTTTAATAGGAAAGCTTTATGAAATTTAGAATGCAGTTTTTTTTTCTCTTGGTTAGACATGTAGGCACAGCAAGGTTCTACAAACCACAATTTGATAATAGCCAGATGATGTGCTTGATGTTCGTTAAGAGATAAATACTGGCCCACCTTTCCTTTTTTAAAACTAATGCCATGGGGATCTTTTACAGTCACCTGAGAGAGCAGTTTAATATCTCACCCGAAGAATGCATCTTCGACAGTGTAGCACTTCTTCAGGTAGAGAGATGTTAGAATCTTTCAAGAAAACTGTTATTAGAAAAGAAAATGAATGTTTTACTGTAAGTGGCTACTGAGGTGGATTCAACCACAGCATTCAAGCGGGTAGCAGATACTTGAAGAAGAGAATGAGGGGCCAACAATGGCACAGACTGTTTTGTCCAGCTCGCCAGCCGTCTGCCACATGGGCGATTGGTAATATGATCAAACATGTCGCTATTAATTTTCAGTTCTGTGATTTCATTGGAAACCTAACCATTGGTAAGTTATTCAATCTTTTCCTACCCTGAATATGTTCATTCAACCCATCAGGACTGTTTCTTCAACATACCAGTCAACTTTTCACAAGTTCACTCTGCTTTGGGCAGTGAATTCTGAGAATTCCAGCCTCGCCCTCCAACCTGTTTGGTGATGAGCTCCAGCTACACACCATCCACATGATCTGACTATTTGATATTGGCAATTTATAATATCAGTGAACATATGGGGCGGAATTCTCCGCTCCTCACGCCGGGTGGGAGAATCGGGGGAGGTACGCTCTCGCACCTCCCGCGATTCTCCCACCCCCCAAAATGGCGTGTCGCGTTTTGCGACACGCCGCTCGGAGAATCGCGGGCCGCCGTGAAAAACGTGATTCTCCGACCCGAATGGGTCGAGCGGCCTGCCATTCGCGACTGTTACACGACGGAGGCAACCACACCTGGTCGCTGCCATCGTGAACACGGCGTGAGATGCCCGTTTGGGGCTTGTGGGGGACTAGAGGGGACTGAGCACCACGACCGTGCTCGGGAGGGGACAGGCCCGCGATCGGTGCCCACCAATCGTTGGGCCGGCGTCTCAATGGGATGCACTCTTTTCCCTGCGCCGCCCCGCAAGATCAAGCCGCCACATCTTGCGGGGCGGCGGAGGGGAAGACGGCAACCGCGCATGCGCGGGTTGGAGCCGGCCAACCTGCGCATGCGCGGCTGACATCATTAGGCGCGTCGGCCGCGTCATTCTCGGCGCGCCGGGCCTTGACGCCAGCGACAAGGCCCCGCGGCCGAGTTTCCCGACACGGCCCTCCTAGCCCTCCGGCGGGGGGAGAATAGGGGGGAAGGCGAGGCCTCTGACGCCGTGGTGAACCTCTCCGTGTTTCACGACGGCGTCGGGCCTTTAGGAGAATTCCGCCCATGATTTTTACTGCAGAACACTGATTTTGTATTCCAAAATCTAGTCTAGGTTTTCTAAATGATTCTTTTAACGAAAGCTTCCACTCCAGTTTTAACAGTGAATCTAGTCCAGAATGTTCAACTCCCCTTCCAGATTTATTTGCTTTGACCGTTGGACAAGCTGTTCACAATTGCTTTAACTATCGATTTCCTCTCATTCAATGGCATCAAATATTTGATTTACCTCTGAAATCTGATGTCCTACTTTAAATTTGCTTACTGCAAATGTCCCTTTAATTCAGAATACTGTTTATTCTTTCTTGAATTCTTCTGAACAATACCTTGGTTCCTGGTTTCTTAATTCCAGTCGTACTAAGACATTCTTTCTGTCCCAATTCCCTAGTTATCTGGATTGTTCCTGAGGAAGCCTGCATCTTTGTAACACCCTTGTCTTGTACAGCTTCTCCTGGCAGAATTGAGAGACATGGGCAGGATTCTTCGACCCCCTGCGCCGGGTCGTAGACTCTCCCGGAGGGGGCGGCATGAATCCCGCCCCCGCCATCCGCCAAATTCTCTGACACCGGAGATCTGGCGGGGATGGAAATCGCGCCACGCCAGTCGGCGGGCACTCACAGCGCCCCCCCCCCCCCCCCCCCCCCCCCGGCGATTCTCTGACCTGTGATGGGCCAAGTCCAGCTGGTTCTTTTCCAGTCCCGCCGGCGTAGATTAGACTAGGTCCCTTACCGGCGGGACCTGGCGGCACGGGCGGGCTTCGGGGTCCTGGGGGGAGGGCAAGGTGATCTGGCCCCGGGGGGGTGCCGCCATGGTAGCCTGGTCCGCGTTCGGGGCCCACTGTGGGAGCACTCTTTTCCTATGCGTCGGCCGTGTCAGCCTCCGCGATGGCCGACGCGTAGGTGAACCCCCCCTGCGCATTGTGCGGGGCTGACATCAGCAGCCGCTGACGCTCCTGCGCATGTGCGGACTCGCACCAGCCAGCGGAGTCCCTTCGGCCCCAGCTGGCATGGTGCCAAAGGCCTTCCACGCCAGCCAGCCTAGCCCCTGAAGTTGCGGAGGATTCCGCACCTTTGGGGCGGGCCAACGCCGGAGTGGTTCACGCCACTCGTCCCGCCGGGACCCCTCGCTCCGCCGGGTACGGGAGAATCCCGTCTATTCACTCCGTCGTGTCCTGTCCCCAACACATCCATCTAAAACAAAAACGTAAAAGCTTTTCTACCTCAACAGTGCCTCCACTTGCTAAGGAATGATGGCTGCTATTTCTTACTCTTCACGCTATAGACCTCTCTAAGCACAATAGAAACACAGTTGGAACTCAACCAACCCTCGCACATACAAGAAACTTTGTCAAGCATGAATCTAACGATAGATTTTGCCCTTCCAGGGATGAAACATTAAATTAAACACACTTAAAACTGTACTGGAGTGGAAGCTTTTGTTAAAAGAGTCACTTAGAAAACCTAGACTAGATTTTGGAATACAAAATCAGTGTTCTGCAGTAAAAATCATGTGCGGAATTCTCCCAAAGGCCCAACGTCGTCGTGAAACACGGAGAGGTTCACCACGGCGTCAGAGGCCTTGCCTGGCCCCCTATTCTCCCCCCGCCTGGGGGCTAGGAGGGCCGTGCTGGGAAACTCGGCTGCGGGGCCTTGTCGCTGGCGTCAAGGCCCGGCGCGCTGAGAATGATGCGGCCGACGCGTGGTGGGTCACAAAAGAGTAGTTCAGGCCTCTGGATTCCCAGTCCAGGGACAGAACCTTGTGTTCCTGTAATCAGAACAGTTCGTTCAGCTCAACATTCAACAGGGGCTGGTTTAGCTCACTGGGCTAAATCGCTGGCTTTTAAAGCAGGCCAAGCAGGCCAGCGCACGGTTCGATTCCCGCACCAGCCGCTCCGGACAGGTGCCGGAATGTGGCGACTAGGGGCTTTTCACAGTAACGTCATTGAAGTCTACTCGTGACAATAAGAGATTTTAATTAATTAATGTTTACCAATACAAATTACCTTTGTTTTCCTAATAATGTTGACTCGCATTTTTATGGCCCCAAAATCATGTTTTTGTAAATAGCGTGTTAGTTGACCCTCTTTCCAGCTATGACATTCCATACTCGCGTTCGTCATCAGCTTCAATTCTTAGCTCCACAAATGGACATTTTACTTTCCAGTTTCTTATAGCTGGGTAAAAGGAATCAAGTAGGGCATTTAGGCTGTGCTACAAAGATATGTGGGAGTTTAAGAAATGCCCACCCAAAGCAGACCCACGTGGCAAAAGACAAAGATGACCATTATTCACACCAATGCTGGCGGTTCACTCTTCTAACTCAGCGTACAAGTCACCCATGTTTTTGGAGGGATTTTTTGAGGCTTTACAGTTCGGCTTATACATCAGCATCTATTGTAATAAAAATGTTAAAATGTAGCTTTCAAATCCTAGCTTCCTCAAAAGTAACCTGTCAGACCTTCCCAACTGTCATTTTAAGTGAAGGTTAATTTACTTCACTATTGGCTTTTAGTGGTAATTTAAACATATCGCTTTATTTGACAATTCCTCTCTCTCCTTCTTCTCTGGAGTTGCCACAGTTTTGAATGTAAGTAGATAATGATATTGGAGTGATACACATAGAATGGAACACAGACCATAGAGTGCAGAAGGAGGCCATTCGACCCATTGAGTTTGCACCAACCCACTTAAGCCCTCACTTCCACCCTCTCCCCTTAACCCAATAACCCCTTCCAATTGTTTTGGACACTAAGGGCAATTTAGCATGGCCAATCCACCTAACCTGCACATTTTTGGACAGTGGGAGGAAACCGGAACACCCGGAGGAAACCCACGCAGACACGGGGAGAAAGTGCAGACTCCACACAGACAGTGACCCAGCGGGGAATCAAACATGGGACCCTGGTGCTGTAAAGCCACAGTGCTATCCACTTGTGCTACCGTGCTGCCTCATACTTAAAATACATAAAGACAGGTACTCACCAAAATAAATAGACCAGAAGTCTGACAGTTACAGTAAGCTACAGTGAACGGCAAATTCAGAGCCAAAGTCAAATCTTCTAAGGGTGGGCCAGAGCCCCAAGAATATTTTGACTTGCTCACGGCAAGAAGAAAGGTTAACCATAAAATATTGTTGTTCAATGAGTGTTTAACAAAAATTAATGAGTGCTGGGAGCAGGCGAAACAGAAATTGGGTAGGGTTTGGTGCTTTCCTCAACAGTTGCACAAATAACGTTGGGTTATTGTTAAGCCTCAATGATGAAGAAACTGGCCCCCTGACAGGTCAAAGGAATGGAGTGCTCAGAGTGAGTATAGTTCAGAGATCATAAGGAAACTGAGATCACGCATGTGGGCTGACAACAAGGCAGCTCAGACAATCTTTCATCTGAGTTAAAAGCTGGCAATATGTTCACATATTCAGCAAAACACTTCTGCACAGAACATGTCAAATGAGAGCAATAAGTACTGCTGATGACCAAAGAGGACTTATAATGCTAAGCCCAGAAAGCTGATGGTTGGAGTAGTGTTTGGAGCTCTTAACAGATCAGGATGGTGACAGGATGTGGGAAATATATAGACTGCAATGATAAGAATTAATGTTTCCAAAATAATAAATGGGATGCAGTAGCAGCAAGTTATCTTTATGCGGTTGTCTTTAATATAATAAAATGTCCCGAAGCACTTCACAGAGGCATTATAAAACAAAATATGACATCAGGCCACTCAGGAGGTATATGGGAAGGTAACCAAAAGCAGGATCAAAGAGGTAGGTTTTTTAATAAGGACACGGGGAGTCCACACCGAGTAAAAATAAGAACAAAGTTTTATTTACAAACTATATATATATATATGTATATAGACACTTCCCGGTCAACTCCTACCAGGTTCCTGCTTGGTCAGTGCCTTACTAGCCAACCTTATATACGCTGGGGGAGCTAATGGGGGAGCTCGTACTCCGCAAGTAGCACGGAGAAGACAAACATTCCCGCTCCATGGAGAGAATGTTACATTCCTTCTTCTCCCCTCACCCCGTCCAAAGTCTGAAGACCCCCTCGACGAGCGATGAGACGGAGAAGGAAGAGCAGGCGGAGGACTTCGGAGTCTGTTTGTCTCCGGTAAGTCCTCATGGAGCTAGTGCGCCGGATCGATCGCCGTACACCACGCCCGTGAATGTCCTTGTCGGCAGGCATGGACATGGTGATTATCGTCAGGAAGCGGCTGAATCAAGGAATCGGCGTCCGAGGTCTGCATCTCCATCTCAGAGTCGGATGACACAAGGTCGGGCATGTCGGCGTCGAGAGAGACTGGAGGAATTACAGCAGGCTGCTTCGGCAATGGAGCCGGAGAATCTAGGGCGGGCTTCTTCCGAGGCATTTCACGAGGAAGCAACCTCCATGAGCTAAAGTGATCCAGGCGTCGCTTCGGACCTGAACTTTGTAAGAGACTGATCCTGTATGAAGGATGATAATTCCAGAGAACCAGCGAACACTGTCATTGAAGTTCCGAATGAACACCACGCCGTTCGGTGCAAAGCGGCAAAGAGGTCGGCATTGAACTGCGCAACGCCCCTGAAAACTTTGGTTACGACGCACCTTCGCGCCGATATATGGTAGTATCAAACTGAGTCATGAACCAAGTCTACGACCCATTAACATCTCCACAGGGACTATCCCAGTTACTGCTTATGATGTCTTCCTGCACGTGAATAGAAATCTTGCCAGTCTTGTGTTCGTCAAACCAAATTGCTTTTTCATTTAACCATCTGCATGGACCCCTATTTAACCATCTGCATGGACCTCTCTATCAAGCCACTTGATGCTGGATGGTATGTGTGGTGCAAACATGGCGAATCCTGTTACCATTTTGGGACATTCAGCCACTTTGAGTGGGTGTCCATCAGGACGAAAAACATCGAATTCAAGAAGGGACCAGGGAAATCGATATTCACGAGGGCCCAAGGGCACCCTAACTACGCCTAAGGGTGTATGGGTGCCACCGCGGAGAGGTTCTGGTGTTTTTTTTTAGATAAAAATTTAGAGTACATAATCCATTTTTCCCATTAAGGGGCAATTTAGCCAATCCACCTACACTGCACATCTTTGGGTTATGGGGGTGAGACCCACGCAGACACTGGAAGAATGTGCAAACTCCACATTTTCAGTGACCTGGGGCCGTGATCAAACCCGAGCCCTCGGTGCCGTGAGGCAGCAGTGCTTACCACTGCGCCACTGACAGATGGAGCACTACCAATGTCTCGATATCCATGGAGTCCCTTGAGCGTATTAGTTGTGACATACCTTTATGAGGATTTATCGAGCTCCAGCTGCAGACAAGTGTTGCTCACATCCAATTCTGTGAATGTACAGCCATCGGCCAATGTTGCAAATAAATCTTCGATACGAGGTAAAGGGTAATGGTCTAACCTTGAAACCGTGTTGCTGTCAATTTATAGTCTCCGCAGAGGCAGATTGTCTTATCAAGCTTCATTACAGGGACCACTGGTGGCGCCCAATCAGCAAAGTTACAGGCCAAATAATGCGAAAACTTTCCAAACACTGAAGATGGGTCTCAACCTGCTCCAACCGGGCAGACACGAAAATATCAGGGCTGAGCTTCCGGGTCCACCTGTATTTTAACCATGGCCCCTTTAATGATATCCAAACCTGGCTGGAAAACTTCTGGGAATTTGCTCAGCACCTTCCACAAACCGCCAGGCCCCACATGGAGTATATGCTGCCAATCCAACTGCAGCCGGTGTAGCCAATCATGGCCCAACAGGCTAGAGCCATTTCCTTGCATGACAATGACAGGAAGGCGCACTGACTGGCACCCATAACCAACAGAGTGAGGGTGGATCCCACAACATTCAATCGTTCCCCTCTTTAAATGGCCAAATGAACCACCGTGTCAGCCAGGATAAAGTATGCACTTCTTGTTTGATAAGATCAAAAGTGCTCTGTGCCACTACAGAAACAGCTGCTCCTGAATCCACGTCCATTTGGAAAATTTGACCATTCACTTTTATCAGACCACGAATAGGGGCCAAACAGATCAGCTGAATCTCCACCTCATCCTCGGCCTCTTCTGGGTCATCCCAAGTCCCAGGCCCTGGCCCTGGGGCCGACGCCTACCTCAACTGGGGTGCCAGAACATTGGCTTTCCTGCTGCTGGCGGGTACACCATGACCGGCGTCCACATGTAACACATGGACCGGAATAGCCTTCAGCTGAATCCAGGGACATCACACATCCCAGCAGCCGGCTCTTCGTCCAGAAACCAGAGTTGCAGTGACGTTCGGTTCAGGCCACAGGGATAGCAGGTGAGGGTGGCGCCCCAAAACATTCACCTCTATCCCTTGGATGTTGCGTTCCACACTTCCTTGGAATAGGGAAACGTTCAGTACTTGCTGAAATGTTCACGAGACTTTGTCCAAAAGTTTTTTCTGATTTTCCATATTATTGATACCGCAGACCAAGCGATCACAGAGCATATCAGCAAAACAGTTCCATACTCACAAAACTCAGCTATCTTCCATAGCTGAGACACAAACTTGGTGACGGACTCACCGGTGAACCTCTCCACTGTATTTAACCAATATCTTTAAACGATTATAGATGTTAAAGTATTGCGCTATAAGTGTCATGAGCTGGTCAAATGTTTGCGTATCTGGTGTCGCTGGGTACATGATCACCCGAACATATACGGTCCACAGGCAGTCAAGAATATGACCGTTTGCCGCTTGTTCTCTGAGATAGTGTTGACCCAGAAGAAATAATTGGTCCTTATCTTCAACACTGGTGCTAAATGCATCTAACCGCCCAAACAGAGGCATGGTAAATCAAAGAAATCCAAATCTGGGTCCAGAAAATCAGTAGGTAGCAGCGTCAACTGGAAACCAGTTTACTCCTCGTCCCCCTTGTGGGGGGCCTCATACACTGCAAGGAGAACAGGGAAGACCAGCATTCCCATCCCTTTGGTCCCATGCCAGATATTGCAGGTTTGAAGGAATGTCTTAAAGAATAAAAGAGAGTGAAAGAAACAGAGAGGCTCAGGGAGGGAATTCCTATAGCATCCAGGCAGCTGAAGGCCCAGCCATCTACAATGAAACAATTAAAATGAGGAATGTTCAAGAGGCCAGAATGAGAAGAATGCAGATATCTCAGAGCGTTGCAGAGCTGAAGGGGAATTACAGACATAGGAAGAGGTGAAGCCAGGGAGGGAATTGAAAACAAAGACGAGAATTTCACTGAGGCATTGCTTAACTGGGAGCCAGTGTAAGTCAGCGAGGACAGGTGGTGACAGGTGAACAGGATTTGGTTTACGTTAGAACATGAACAGAAAAGTATTGGATGATCTTGAGTTTTGAATGGTAGAATGCCCAGGAGAGCATTAGAATAATCAAGCATGGAGGTAACAAAGATATGGACAAGGATTTTCACAACAGATCAAATAGGTAGGTAGAGCTATGGCGAGATGGAGCCAGGTGATTTTACAAAGGTAGAAGTAGACTACATAGAATCATAGAATTTACAGTGCAGGAGGCCATTCGGCCCAGCGAGTCAGCACTGGCACTTGGAAAGGTCACTCTACCTAAGCCCACTCCTCTGCCCTATCCCTGTAACCCATGGATGTGGATATCTGAGGAAAACTCACCTTAGGTTGTGAACAGTCTGATTAAGCCTAAAACAGTTGCCAGGAAGATGGATGGATTAATTGGCAGGGACTGAAGACATGGCTTTGTCTTCCAAACACTTCCAGGGATTTTTTTTCTCATTGAACGTTGAACGTCAGATCAGAAATCTGACAATTCATAGACAGTGGAGGAGTCGAAAGAGATAGTGAACAGGTAGAGCTGTATGCTGTCAGCATGAAGATGGTTGTTGTCTTTATGATGATGTCACTAAGCATGTAGATGACAAATGGGAGCAGCCAATGTTAAATCCTTGGGATACCAGATGTTAAAGGTGCAGGAGCAGGAAGTGAAGTCATTGTAGGTAGTTCTCTGGTTGTGATTGGATAGATAAGAATGGAGCCAACCAACTGTATCCCCACCCAGCCAGATGACAGCAGAGAGGTGTTGGACGAGGCTGATGTGCTTAACAAGATCTTAACAAGTAGTCGCCTCTCAGCATTTGCTTCCAAAAATCAGGGATTATATTGAAACTTCCTGAACTTTCCTCAGGTCATTTCACAATACACGTTAGCAAAGCTCATTGGTGACTGGTTCTTATTAAATTCAGGCAGCGAGCTTTTCGTTAAAACTATTAGAAAACTTGACGTGCATGGAAGAACTGTGCAAGGAATCAAGGTGCCTCAGCGAAACAACACAATTGCTTTCATAGAGGTTGCACCAAGCAATAGTCACTGGATTACCTTGATAAGATGTGTGTGCTTAAATTCAGTGTTTTCAGCTGTAACCTGTAGTCAAGATTGGGAGAATTAAATTCATATTTGTGGTATCTTAGGATTTGATCCAGTTTTATTTAATTTACGGTTGCCGGTTGTTGGTGAGACATTGCTGAAACTCAGTAGAAATTCAAGTTAAAAACTTGTCAGGTGCAAATAAGAATTGTTTTATTGAAGTTCATTGGTGACAACTTGAAAATGATTTAAAAGGTAGTTTGTAGACAATTTGATTTTCTTCAAAGAATCACAGGAATTATCTTCTGAGACAATAGCCTGAACACAACTTTAAAAGTCAAAGGCTGAAGTCAAAGTATGAAAATGAAATAGGAATACAGAACTCTTTCTAATTCTCTTCCTTTACTCTCTCTCTCTCTTTTGTCTCTTTCCTGTCTCTTTCTTTCTCCACCTGTCTTTTCTCCGCCCCGTTTCTCTCCTCACTGCCCCCGTTTCTCTCCTCTCCTCACTTCTAGTCTCTAGTCTCTAGTCTTAAAATGGTGGCCAAATTATCCATGGATATACTCTTTGATATCTGTCTTAAGCGATCCGATCACACCCCAATATAATCCTAATTGGTTTAAGCTATATTCAAAACACATTTGATTTGATAACAAGCCGTCCATCATGACAATGTAACGCCACTTCTAATTGTTGCTTATTGGTATGTTTCTCATGGGATATTGTGCTTTATCAAAACCAGCAAAAACTGGTCTAATGCTGACCTACCTATTGCCACCATGGAGACCTCATGTTATCTCATCATGCTAGGCTAGGCATAATTCAGAACATACAACTCAAACTGTCTTTTATAAGATTGTTTCACTGAGAATGTTGGAATCAAATATATACATATATATTATATTTGAGTCGATGTTTTAACTGTCCATTTATTAAAAACAAGGCAATATAGTTCAAGATATTTTTTTTAGCTTGTATAATTTATGGGATATGATTCAACCTAATCTCGAGCGGCGTGAGAACCGTACAATCCTTCATCCTTATCCCTCGTTGCTATGGATTCCGCCCTTGCCCTTGGAAAAATGTGATGTTTTTATCAGTGGTTCTGTTTTTCCCAAACACATGTCTGAGTTTGGAAGTTGTATATTTCTTTCATTTTAAAACTGGGATTTAATATTTCTGTCTTAAACAGTCTTCTTACCTATATTAAGTGTATTTAAAATACCTGACTTCTACAATATTCCTTCTTTAACTTTCTCAAAGTGTTGCAGGTTCTGAGTGGAATGACTATTCATCAGCTACTCCTCTGGCTCTACCCGTGCACAGGAACTGACCATGCCACACAATACAAGTCAAGATTGATCTGCACTGAGTTTGTTCATCTGTATGTCAACATCTTTTTTATGGCATGCTGTGTCAGCCTGAAGCTCTACAGCAGACAGCTCATGAATTTGCTTCTGATCTAACCAGCCTCCATAGAACTGGTATACAGCGAAGGCTGAAGCATGTGCCCAAATTCGTATCTGAAAGATCTTTGGTGAAGACCAGTAACCATTTTCGTTGTACAGATTTGTCGGTGAATCATCATTTAAAATGGGATATTTGAAGGTTTTTTTTTTGGCCATTTATTTCTGTTTTCTATTAAAAAAAATTAAGCGCTCTCAAAACTCTAAAGGTATTGAGTTGTGGGGGTCGTTCTGTCTGTGGCATTAAGTGGACTGGGGTTCAGCTGTCATTAGACAAAGAAACTAGCCCTTACTGGAACTAGCAAGAAGTAATGTGTGTTCCGATATTGACAAATACATTGTCTAACTCTGACTTCCTGAGGTACGTGAAGGAAGTTCAAGCGGCTCATTTATCAGCAAAGAAGATGACTTGAAAGGGATGCAGTTGTATCAGAGAATCGCAACCTACACGCTTCCAGCAAGAACCAACCCAATCATTCACAAAGACAAACTAAATGATGCAGTATTCCTGGAACTCAGCAATGAAGAAGGGCTTCCAAATAAGAAACATGCAGAGCATGAATGAAGGCCTGTCAGAATTGTCCACATTCCCACAATGTTGTCAGCCAATCAAGAAGAATCAAACAAATATTTCAAACAGAACATTACTACCCCATGCAATCTCACCCAGTCCCTCATAATGAACATGATTCAGGCGTTAAACTTGTGAAAATATCCCTCAATTGCCCAACTCTCCCACCCCTATTGATCAAGTGTCTGCTTCATTTTGTACATGATTCTTACAACACAAGCACTGATCTTAGCACAGCAACCCTCTGCATTCCCTCCTCCTGTGCAAACAAAATTGTACTCTTTGGTCCACTCATTCTCTCCAATCCACCTTACTCCCTGGAGTTAAGGTTTTTCCCGAAGTGTCATTCTCCATAATGCCCCCTATTGAACAGCACTTTTAGTTCTTCCTCTGATATCATAGAATCCCTACAGTGCAGAAGGAGGCCATTCAGCCCATCGAGTCTGCACTGACCCTCTGAAAGAGCACCCTACATAGGCTCACGCCCTCACCGAACCCTACCTAGCCTTTGGGCATTATGGGGCAATTTGGCATGGCCAACGCACCTAACCTACACATCTTTGGACTGTGGGAGGAAACTAGAGAACCCAGAGGAAACCCATACAGACACGTGGAGAACGTACAAACTCCCCACAGGCAGTCAACCAAAGCTGGAATCGAACCTGGGTACCTGGGTTTATATCCTCTCCAATCGAACTGCCCCTGCAACCCACCTACTGCTTTCACTGAACAATGATTTCTTCAACCTCCACCTCACCTTCATCCCAGCCAGTCTTGGTTTTTGGCACCGGTATTCCCAGCAATGACTTCCTCTCACAAACAGCACCTGCGCCCCCCCCCCCTCCCTCCCATCCCCCAACCCCTCCCCCAACTCACCCATTGAGCAGGATATTGGAGCTCCCCTCCCTCCCACCCGCCCACTGCCTGAAATCAGTCTCATCACATTTCCTGCACTTCAAGAAGCATTTCATCTGCTGTAAAGTGCATTGCAACATCCCATGGTCACGATAACTGCAGATCTTTCTCTTCCATTCTCCAATTTCCCCCTTCAGCCCTCCTTCCTGACTCCAACCTCCTGTTGAACCTCTCTCACTATCCTCCCCTTCTTTCTGTTCTCTTTTTCTTTCCCTCGGAATTGTCATCTACTCCATCCTCCACCCCTCCCCTCTGTGGCAGCTCCCCCCTCTGTAAGCGTACTCTGCAACATTTTCCGTTCATCAGTTAGGTGAATAATAACTGCAACGTTTATTTATATATAACTACAATGCAGAGGTTTGCATCCTCGTGGCTGTGAGTCGGCTTCCAGGGTCGAACCAATCCAGAAACCCAGCCCTGCTTGGGTGATCCCCCACCCTGGTCCCCGATTGCTTACCTGGGTCATACAACCCTCTCCTCAGATCGCCCCTTAAAGGGGACAAAGACCACAACCTGAATGCTGCCTTTACTTTTGACTCAAGCTTTAATTGCCATCGGAGATCAATTCATCATTGAAATAAATAAATAAATTGATTGTTTTCATTGAAGCCTCAGCATGAATCACAGGCTGATAATTAAAGAAAGAAAATCATAGGAATGGATACACATACAACACTCGAAGTAACTTCAGCCACGGCATGGGAAGCAATACTATGAAGATAAGACAGCGTTGGTCGTGTTGTGATGAGTGCAGGAAATGTTTATATATATTGTGTTATTGTGTTGCAGTGATGTTATTAAAAGAACTTGGGTTCAGGTATCCATATATATGTCTGTTAAAGCTGTGATTAAGGGGTTAACAGATAGGCAGGCTGTGATGTCACTTATGGGAGGGGCTGGGTTTGTTTTTCCTTTAGTTTTTCAGCCCTGCCCTATGTCTGTTGTTTTTATTTTCATTTTTAGGTCTGAGGAAAAGAGGTGTGTTTCTCAGACTGACGTCTGAAAGCTTATCTCCCAAGAGGGTCTTAACTACATTAATAAGTGGCATTTGACCTGTGTGTGTGTGTGTTTGTGTGGATTTTGCTTAATTGAAAGTTTAGAAGTCGATGGGAAAGTAAGCTCAAAGACCTTTCTTTATTATTTTCTTTCAGAACTTTTAACTGTTAATTGAAAAGCTATTTTTTTCTTGGATGTAAGTGGGGTATGTTCTGTGTTAATAACAAAGTTGTTTTAATATAAAAGATTCCGAGGTGTCCGTGGAATCACTCCTGGAGCAAAGTATCCTTTCCGTGCAGTTTACAAATTGAAAAATTGTTGGGGCCTCGTCAGGTCTCCTAATATAAATTGGAGTTTGGTCCGGGTAACGTAACAGTGTTCACAGAGCCAAGTTACAATACATTTTCAAACACTGCACATTCCACAACTCCAGCAGAATCAGGACAAATGGGAAGATATTCTGCTGTTTTTTAATACAGTTAAGTAGAATTTTAGTGCTGTTAATTGTTTCATCATTATTACCGATGACCGAAATATAATAAAACTCAACACATTTGATAGTTAATTCTTTTCATGTGAGCTTTTTCCCATCATTCACATTCCCTGTATGCTTATCTGCATGTGAAATAAACGAGCACCATTGCAGCATGTAACGGTCAAGCTGACCGGTCAGTGTATGCTTTTAGCTAATGCCGCTCTGCACATGGTTCTATTGTTCACAATAAGTAGGATCAGGTATTTTACAAATGCCGTGCACCAATTCTATGAAAAGGAATCTAATTTGACTTAATATATGTAGAAATGTGATTGTTTTCCTTTGCTTACTCACCACTCCAAATTTACAGTGAGTATTCCCTCGAGGGCCAGTCACAGAATAACACTACTTGAGAAGTAAGAAAATAAACCCTTCTCTTTGATTATTTCTTAATTGACAGTAAGATTTAAATAAAATAAAGATTTGTATTTATATGTACCTGATAGTGGCTCTCACAGATGTCTCCAAACACTTCACATCCAATGAATTAGTTTGAAGTGTAGTGACTGCTGAATTGTAGGCAAATGCAGCACACACAATGCAATGCCCCAAGAGGATTACTTTTTGAAGTGAAGTCGCTTCAAATACAGAATTTACACCCAGTTAAATTCCACAACCAGCAAGTGAATGAATTGCAGGTTAATCTGTTTTTCATAGGGTTGGTTTGGGGAACAATTTTGGACAGGATACTGGAGGAACAAAAACCACAGTCCTTCAGATAGTAAAATGGGATTTTATGCTTCCATCTGAGCTGGAAAACTAGGCCTGCCAGCACATTTGAAATACCAGTTAAAAAAATAAATTTACTTCAAGGTTTGTGCTTTCTTTAGCGAAAAACCTGTTACGGACAGGAGAGTGGCATGGGATCATTTTTCCCACTTCCCACCAAATATGTTTTAGATGAGAAATGTTTTAACCCCTTGAGTGTCATGATTTTCAAGAATGGACACAAGACAGGCTTTCTCGTAAGATTTGTTTAGTTAAAAAAGTAAACACTTATTTTCTCAACACCCAAACTATAATTGCAACAACAGCCATAGCTCATTCACACAGGGCACACAAGAAAGATGATTACAAGAGGTGTGACATGCACTTAGACTTCTTGAAGAATTAAAAAGTAGGCGCTTCTATTATCAATCCGCAAGACGCTAGTTGGAAACGTTGCATGCCTAAGAATTCTCCCTTGGTTCACTGAACAATGGTGATTGTAAGTTTCTGGCAGCTAACCTGTAGTGCTTTATTCCATACAACATTAGGTTTTTGCTTTTTCTCTAGTCAAAGTTTTATATTGAGCTCTTGTAGTGAAGAGATCATGTAAAGGTATAATGTAACCCCACTTCTTTTCCTGTGGTGAATTTTCTAGGCATGGTTCTTTTCTGGTTGATATTTCTCCTCTCTCTGGTCTTTGTCCCAAAATGCCTGTTCTGGGCTGTCATCGTGAATTAATAAGATATTTCCTATCATGAGCTGGTTTCTGTCATGTAACCACAGTGTCGATATTCCTATTGTCCACATAAGTAGTTTGATGGGCTAAGAAATTGTCACGCAATGCGGAATGAATCTCAGCCACTTGCATCTTCTTGTGATGAAGTGGTTTTCTTCATATCCATGTTTGTGGAATTGCATTTTACCCCAAATCTGGATTATTGTAACTCAGTTCCTATAGATATTTAGACAGTAATAACTTTTGAGCTCACAAGTGGTCTGTTGCATTCTGATGTCTGTTTAATGGAATTCCCCAATTTTATTGACTTCCCATAGGCACGCCTACATATGACTCAAACCCTATCTGGACAGAAAGCACAAAGATCACCTGGAGCCCATCTGGTCAAATCTACTTTTTAAAAATGTAATGTCCAACCACCTCATAAGTTCATGCAATCACCAGACATCACAGAAGGGGAGAAAAAAAACCACAATAGGAACATTTGCATACATTCATTCCCATGCATTCTTCAAGGTCATAGAAATTACAGTGCAGAAGGAGGCTGTTCGGCCCATCGGGTCTTCACTGGCCCTTGGAGGTGTGGGCTTGGGTATCCCATGCCACTCTCCTGTCCGTACACCCTACCCAATCCCACACCTCCACCCTATTCCCATAATTCAGTAACCCCACCCCATCTTTTGGACACTAAGGGCAATTTAGCATGGCCAATCTAGCTAACCTGCACATCTTTGGACTGTGGGAAGAAACCGGAGCACCCGGAGGAAACCCACGCAGACATGGGGAGAATGTGCAGACTTCGCACCGTCAGTGACCCAAGCCGGGAATTGAACCTGGGACCCTGGAGCTGTGAAACAACTGTGCTAACCACTGTGCTACTGTGCTGCCCCCTCAATGCCATTAAACCTTCCACAGTTTACTTGTGGCATTTCCTCCTGTTTAAATTTGGGTCACACATCATCCCTTCTGATGAGGCAAAATTATTTTATTCTCTTTCTTTGGTTGGGGTTCTTTGTAGTTAGGAAGTCGAGGCAAAGACAGGAAAGGAATCTGATGCCTTCCGTGCTTTTTCTACCTTCAAATCTCTTTAGGTGTTGCCAACAGCTGCTATATTTTTGCGAGCACACGTTGGTGGTTTAAACAAAAAGAAACATGATTTTTTGTGAATGCTCTGCTTCATGAAATACACAACGGCTTTCAGTTTGTGAACAGAGCCGCCCTTGTTGCCTGTGCTTATTATACAAATGTTGGTTATTGCCGCCTGTTGGCTACTTCGCTACTTCGCAGACTTGCCTAAAGGGCTTTAATCCTCTGACTGCTGTTTTCGCAACCTGCTGTTTGAGTACGAAGAGACTTCCTACGCAGGTCAAATGGTATCCGTGATGCATACGCACTTATGGTGTGACTTTATCTGCTAGAGTTCAGATTGAGGAAGAATATTCTACCAGACCATGGTTTAGGTCACAAACAATATCGTACATGTATATTGAATAGTTTTCTCGTCTTTTTATTTTAAATTTATTTGTATTATTTTTCATCTTATTTTCAGATATCATGTTTACCTGATCCATGAAATAATTATTAAGCAAAATAATAATTCATTAACGCTGACATTTCGCTACTGTGATTTGAATTATTGTACTCAACAGGACAATTCGCAATTATTGGTTAGCTGAAATAAGTGCAGCCATTTGCCATTCATTCCTCGGGGAAATGCCCTGACCAATCAGATTCAAGTCCTGGTTTAAATTTCAGTCAGTGCTTGGCAGTTAACTTTCAATTACCATCAACTAGTGCATTCTCCGTGATAATGCCTCTATCAAAACTGGTGTATTCTCCATGGCAGTGCTTCTATCAATCAGAGTTCACTTGCTAACCAATCAGCACTCACTTTCCATACAGTATAAATTATAAATAAAAACAGAAAATGCTGGCTGAACTCCGCAGGTATGACAGCATCTGGGGAGAAGAGTCCATGTGACTCTTCTTCAGAGTATATTGTTGTTCCTTTACATTTGGTATCCTTGCAAATTATCCTGGTCAGTAATCTTTGACAAAAAAGTCTTTTTTTTAGCAATGCTTATGTTCTGTGCTGCAAAACGACTGCCTGTGATTTTATTCTGTCCATTTTTTAGTCTCCCTAGTCCCATCACAACTGATGTAAAATAAATTGTCACCACAGTCCCATAGGCTACTCTTCCCTTTGAGAGCTGACTGGTGGTGATTCTGAGGGTCACCGCATCTTAGACAAAGGGCAAGGTGGAGAAGGTGGGATCTTCGTGAATAACCTCAGCCAGTACAGAAATTCAAACCTTGCTTTTGGCAACGCAATACATCATGAGCCAGCCGTCTAGCAAACTGAACTAACTGACCTATTGCATCACAACTGACGTAGGGAGTGAAGGGTGACCAGATTTCATTGTTAAAGCTGTTTTCCTCCCTGGGTGTGTTATCTGTGTGTTCAGGAGAAATGTGGGGCTGGATTCTCCACCTGAGGGACTAAGTGCTGATGCCGGGACTGAATCACGAGTGTTCTGCGTTCATAATAGCGGCGCTGGTCCCAAAGCAATTCAGGACATCCTAATGGGCTAGTACTGACGCCACATGGAGTTAATGCAATTCCAACGTATGCCTGCATGTGATATGACATGACCGGGATCGGCACTGGGGAGCCTGACATGCAGGAGCTACATATCGGCTCTCCACTCGCCACACACTCTCATCCCAGCCAAGAAGATGGCACTGGAGCACAACCATCTTGTTGATGGGTCAGCTGGGGCCAGAGGGTATCTGGGGGGGGGGTCATAAGACCCATGGCGCTAGGTTCACAGTGGAAAGTCAGCAGTGTGAGCAGCCGTATGGCTACATTGAAGACTGCAGCAACGGTGGTCCGTGCCTGTCTACCTTAACCCCACTGCCCACATTTGGCCGAATCCCCCCCGGGCCCTGGCAGAACCATCCGTGGCCAGCTCCACAACTGACAGCACACTATAGCGATGTTGGACACTTTCGTAACCCCTCTCTCTCCCTCAGCAGCCACGGTGCATGATTTAGATTTGAAATACCTCAAGTGAACCTCACTGTCGGTAATTCCTCCTGATGGAAGGGGAGCATCGGTGGGGAGGGGTGGGGAGGGGGGGGGGGGTGGGTGGGGGGAGGGGGGGGGGGGGTGGGTGGGGGGGGGGGGGGGGGGGGTGGGGGAGGGCAGGGGGGCCCCCCCGGAGGTTGCCAGGTCAGGCCCGTCACTGATATGCCAATGGCATTCACGCGCTGTTGAGGGCCTTCTGTTGGACGCCTGGCCTTGATTTTCGGCTGAACCGTGATTCTCCGCCCGATCACGTTTCCCAATTCCCGCGTCGCTGGAGGGAGAATCCCGGCCGTGGTTATACAAGGGGACACAAATATATTAACAAAGGGACACTTCCCGGTAAACTGCTTTGTGAATTAATCGGCTGTAACTGTGTTTTTATTTTAGCCACTTCTGTTCGTTGAAGGCCCTCCCTGCATAGTTGTAATGAAGACATTCTGACTTCAGTTTATTCCAGACTCCTCGTGGCTTTTGTCCCACAACAACAACTTTCCATTTAAAAAAAATTTATGCATCTGCCTGTAAAGGAAACTGGCGACATAGGAAGATGCAGAGGTTTAGTGAGGGAAATCCAAAGCTTGGAGCCAAGATAGCAGAAGACAAGATAGCTAACGGAAGAACAACAAAAATGGAAATGAAATGTGTGTTAAAAGTAACAAGGGCCATTAGGAAACCATACAGCAGAGATTATACTAGTCTTGTACATTTGCTCCCTCTTCAGGTAGATGATTCAACTGATGATAGAAAAAGTGGATTAGTGCCACTGCTGTTACTAATATGCGGCAATTTGCTATGGCCTTTTGAACTCCATTTCTGCAAGCTACAAGTGCATTGATTTAAGAGGCCTTGATGAGCTGAGAGTACACTGACTGGAATATATCTCTTGGGTCTGTTGAAGTAGAAATTGAATCTCTTCACTGTCGAACCTACTTCATATAATTAATGCAGTTATCTGAAGTTCACAAAGATGGGCAGCAGGGTAGCATGGTGGTTAGCATAAATGCTTCACAGCTCCAGGGTCCCAGGTTCGATTCCCAGCTGGGTCATTGTCTGTGTGGAGTCTGCACGTCCTCCCCCTGTGTGCGTGGGTTTCCTCCGGGTGCTCCGGTTTCCTCCCACAGGCCAAAGATGTGCGGGTTAGGTGGATTGGCCATGCTAAATTGCCCGTAGTGTCCTAATAAAAGTAAGGTTAAGGGGGGGGTTGTTGGGTTACGGGTATAGGGTGGATACGTGGGTTTGAGTAGGGTGATCATGGCTCGGCACAACATTGAGGGCCGAAGGGCCTGTTCTGTGCTGTACTGTTCTATGTTCTATGTTCTATATGAGCCCCCCAACACATTTAAATGTGTTATGTAGCCCTCCAGCGCATCAAATAGTCTCTGTTAAGTGATTTCTGTCCGTTCTGCAATTAAAATATATTTTGTAATAGGACTGGGCCCTGAATATCCGTGTTTCTACTGGTAGGAACCCATGGAATTTGGGCATGCTTGGGAATTTCTTGGTTGGCCTTATGGAGGTCAAACTTCCAGTTGCCTCAACTTCACAAGATTTTATTATGGGGCTGGAGACCTCCTGCATTTGGAAGTCAAACTTTGCCAGCTCTCCATGTGTGGTTGGCAGGTTAACCCAGGTGGAAAAACTACTGGAATAGTAGAAATGGAGTACGCCTGAGGGTCCACATTAAGAGTGAGGCCTGAAACACTAGCCGAAGTGCACGAGAGGGAACCTATAACTTGTTTCAGATTGGATCCAATCACTTCCCTGAGCGAGTTGTTTAGAACATAGAACATAGAACATTACAGCGCAGTACAGGCCCTTTGGCCCTCGATGTTGCGCCAACCTGTGAAACCCCTCTAAAGCCCATCTACACTATTCCCTTGTTGTCCATATGCCTATCCAATGACCATTTGAATGCGTTTAGTGTTGGCGAGTCCACTACTGTTGTAGGCAGGGCCTTCCACGCCCTTACTACTCCCTGAGTAAAGAACCTACCTCTGACATCTGTCCTATATCTATCTCCCCTCAATTTAAAGCTATGACCCCTCGTGCTAGACATCACCATCCGAGGAAAAAGGCTCTCACTGTCCACCCTATCTAATCCTCTGATCATCTTGTATGCCTCAATTAAGTCACCTCTTAACCTTCTTCTCTCGAAGGAAAACAGCCTCAAGTCCTTCAGCCTTTCCTCATAAGATCTTCCCTCCATACCAGGCAACATCCTGGTAAGTCTCCTCAGCACCCTTTCCATTGCTTCCACATCCTTCCTATAATGTGGCGACCAGAACTGCACGCAATACTCCAAATGCGGCCGCACCAGAGTTTTGTATAGCTGCAACATGACCTCATGGCTCCGAAACTCAATTCCTCAACCAATAAAAGCTAACACTTTGCACTGAACTGTCCAGTGTATCGAACAGTTTGTGCCTCTAGAGGGATTACAAGTGGTTCAGTACCCAACACTGCCATTTACAACAAGGGAACATGAACAGTATCAAAAATGGACACTATTGTTCAGACATCATCCAGGACACCATTCACCACCCCCTCCACCACATTTTTGGGGCTTATCTCTTTGAAGTGGCATTTTGCACCACGGACAGTGCTATGTAAATAGGGGCACAGTAGCAATGGGCGGCACGGTAGCACAGCAGTTAGCATTGTTGCTTCACAGCGCCAGGGTCCCGGGTTCGATTCCTGGCTTGGGTCACTGTCTGTGCGGAGTTTGCACATTCTTCCCGTGTCTGCGTGGGTTTCCCCCGGGTGCTCCGGTTTCCTCCCACAGTCCAAAGATGTGCTTTTTAGGTGAATTGGACATTCTCAATTCTCCCTCAGTGTACCCAAACAGATGCCAGAGTGTGGCGACTAGGGGATTTTCATAGTAACTTCATTGCAGTTTTAATGTAAGCCTACTGTGTCAATATTAACGATTATTATTATTAAGTCATAAGATGGAGCTTCTACAAAGGTCCATTATGTTAGAAGCCCTCTCTGCTGTTTCTCTTGGATTTCAAAGGATTATTTTGCCAAAATTACAACAGATGCTTGGGATTCCTTCCCTCAGAGAAACCTTAGTCCCACAGTGTGAGCATCTTTTGTTAGATTTTAAACAGGATGGTGTAGGGTGAACCAAAGGTGGACAAAGATTTGTAAAATCTTTCTCTAAGCAATCTCTTAGTGACAAATGGGATTTCATTCGCAGACTTCACAAGAGTAATAAAACAGGCGATAGTGAGTCAACTCACTCCCAGTTTTGCATCACTCCCAGTTTTAGTTTATTGCATTTTGATGAAGCCCACTTTGATGAAGTGAGCTATTTTCCAGCAAAACCCACCTCTAATCTGACTATTGGGCGCGTTTCAGCGACCTCATCGTGTCCGCCTTGGTGTGGAGACGAGCCCGTTGAAACTCGCAAGAGGCCTGCTTCGAGATTCGCAATGCTCGAAACGTCTTGTGAGATTCAATGGACTCTCGCGGCGCATCACGATCTAGCCCTCACTGGACGAGATCAAGGCGTGCATATTTAAATGAGCCACTAGGCTCCCCAATGCAGTAAATGACTTACAGAATGGCCTCAATGGGGAGTTCCTAACCAAGGCCAAAAAAATGGCAAAGTGCTGTTAACGTCAAGAAACACCCTGCTAAATGTGCCGTTCAGCGGACTTTAACTTGAGTCCGCGGAATCGTACCAGTAATCTCTGACATGCCAGGAAGGACAGCGGTGTACAAGATCTACAAAATAATTCTGCTCGCCTTCATTATTGATTCATACAATATCACCCTGTAACTCCATCCAAATGAGCTTCGTTCAAATTAAGGAAGAACATTATCCCACGGCACCATAAATAAATATGCAAAACTGGTAAGAGAGCACCTGGAGCAGGCCCTCACCTCTCCCCACAGATACAAAGTAGTGAGCAGCAAACAAAAGCTGCTGTATAAATCACATGGACAGTTTTATTTTAATGCACATGGCCACTGTTGCTGTTCGAAGCCTGCCTTAATTAGTATTGCTTGTCTGTTATCACCATTGTTGATCTGAAGGAGCGTTGTTCATGACCTGGACTGCAAAATAATGCTGGAGGCCAGACTGTTGGTAGCCTTTATCTATTATCATTATACTAACAATATAGGGTTTCTATAGGCTTATCAGGAGGCTCCACATAGAATTATCGCTCGCCATGCTTGGTTTGTTGTCATGTGAACTTATATCACCAATTTTGCAGACTATGTGTTTACATACTATATTTAACTTTAAGCCTTTATACTGGTCGTTCCCAATACTCACCTCTTGAAATTAAATTAAATGAAAATCGCTTATTGTCATGAGTAGTCTTCAATGAAGTTACTGTGAAAAGCCCCTAGTCGCCACATTCCGGCACCTGTCCGGAGAGGCTGGTACGGGAATCGAACCGTGCTGCTGGCCTGCTTGGTCTGCTTTAAAAGCCAGCGATTTAGCTCAGTGAGCTAAACCAGCCCCTTGAAGGTGGTAGCTCATTCTGAACAGTTCCATTGCTGCACATGTGGTCTGGGGCAGAATAATTTTTTTCAGTTGGTTATAGTTGTTCCAGTTAGATAATAGCCACCCACATATTACAGCATAATCGGATAGAGCAAGGGTTATAAATATGTATGTATGATTACTCATGAAAGGTCAGTTGAAGCGGTTGAGCACCAAGTCTCCTAGAGAGGACAGACAGGAATAGTTGAGTCAGGATTCTTTATTTTCTTGTTTTAAATTTATCGAATTATTTGATGTTGTATGAATCAATAATGAAGGCGAACAGAATCCAATTTGTTCTTTTCCAATTAAGGGTAAATTTAGCGTGACCAATCCACCTAGCCTGCACATTTTTGGGTTATGGGGGTGAGACCCATGCAGACACGCGGAGAATGTGCAAACTCCTCACGGACAGTGACCCAGGGCTGGGATCAAACCCGAGTCCTCGGCGCGTGAGGCAGCAGTGCTAACCACCGCACCACATGCTGCCCGAGTCGAGATTCTTACTGTTGTTTATCTAATAATAAATCTGGGGCAGTTTGAGGAGCTTGGAGGAGAAATTTGGTCTGGTAAGGGGAAATGATTTTAGGTACCTACAGTTGCAGGACTTTGTCCGTAGACAGGTCCCATCCTTCCCACGCCTCCCGTAATTGGGGATCCAGGACAGAATATAGGGGGGGAAGGAGGGGAGGGTAGAGTCTCTGATATTTATAAGGTGCTCATGAAGGAGGAAGGGTCCCTGACGGAGGAACTGAAACTCAAATGGGAGGAGGAGCTAGGCGGGGAAATGGAGGACGGGCTGTGGGCAGAAGTCCTGAGTAGGCTAAACTCAACCGCAACATGTGCCAGGCTCGGCCTGATTCAATTTAAGGTCGTTCACCGGGCCCACATGACAGTGGCTCGGATGAGCAAATTCTTTGGGGTAGAGGACAAATGCGCTAGGTGCGCAGGAGGACCAGCGAACCACGTACACCTGTTTTGGGCATACCCGATGCTTAGGGGATACTGGGAGGGATTTGGGGGGATCATGTCCCGGGTGCTAAAAACAAGGGTGGCGGTGGGTCAAGGGGTGGCAATTTTTGGGGTTTCGGAAGACCCGGGAGTCCAGGGTGAGAAAGAGGCCGATGTTTTGGCCTTTGCTTCCCTGATAGCCCGGCGACGAATATTATTGGCATGGAGAGACTCAAAGCCCCCGAAGACTGAGTTGTGGCTTACGGACATGTCAAGTTTCCTGGGTATGGAAAAAATTAAGTTCGCCTTGAGGGGATCTGTACAGGGGTTCGCCATTCATTGACTTCTTTGCGGGAGAGTGAGCGTCAGCAGGGGGTGGGGGGGTAGAGTAGAGTAGAGTAGGAGGGATAAATTGGTGGGTAGTACCAGTGGGAGAGGAGCGGTCCTGTGCAGTATGTTACGACTGAAGTATTAAATGTACGTGGATGTTTGCACATTTTTGCCTTTTTTGCTTTCTTTCTGTTGATGTTTGTAACTGTTTACAATGCCAAAAAACTACCTCAATAAATTTGTTTGTTAAAAAAAAAATCTGGGGCTGGAGGGGAGAGGGCATTTTAGTGCCTTACCACAACATATATCCCCGAGTGATACAGAGACACTGGGCGGCATCTTTCCTCACTGTTCCATAATGGATCGCAATCAACAGAAGAATGAAATCTTTTGCTTTTTCTTTTCAAGTGTCCAAGTTCACATAGAATCATAGAATATTGCACTGGAGGAGGCCATTTGATCCTTTGTGTTCATGCTCTCTCTCTCTCTGTAAGAGCTACTCCCACCCTTCACCCATGACCTTGTAATTGTTTTTTTTTTATCTTCAGGTATTTATTCAGTTCTCTTTTGGAAACCACAATTGAATTTGTCTCACTTTGCTGCATTCAAAAAAATGTTTTCCTCGTGTCGCCTGTGCATCTTTGGCCAATCTGTGTTCTCCAGCTCTCTACTCCTCCAACAAGGGCCAGTTTCTCTCAATCTACACTAATTTTCCCAAGTTGAAATCCGAAAGGACTGTTCAAAGATTAGCAGTTTTGCCAATATGAATGTAGTTTTTATTAAAATCGGGAAATCAAAAGCTGGCATCAGTCAGTAAAAATGGCCATGAAACTGTTGGATTGTCATCAAAATCCAACTTGTTCACAAGTTTCCTTCAGGAAAGAAAGTCTGACCTCCTTATCAGGCCTGGCACCTGCGTGAGTCCAGTCCAATGCCAACATGGTTGACACTTAGCTGCCCTTTTAAATGGCCTGGTAAGCCACTTAGATGTAGCAAATATTCTCAGAGCCGCCAGGAATGGATGATACAGTGTCATCATTGACATCCACATCCTGAGATTAAACATAAAAAAATGACATTTTTCACAGAGATTGATTATACAGCTGAAACATACACATTCTGAGCAAAAGCAAAAAAGATGGCCACATGTTTGAAGGTGGTTGTAATGAACTCCAATTGGCTTTATTGGTTGGCCAATTGGAGTATGAGCTCCCTCAATGATAGCTCATTGAGGGGGCCCATATAATCACCTGTGTAGGCTTTGTGAGCAGTCTTAAGTTGACTGGATTGCTAGCAGCACTGTTTGTAGCTGCTCCTGTAATATCATTATTGTAAATAAATATTGGTGTGGTGACGGAACTCCTGCCTCCCGTGGATTACTACAGTGGTGATATGAAATTGTATAAGTACCAAAGTCAAAACTTGTTTGGGGAAGGTGACTATCAAACATTTTGGTTAAAATCCTGATGATCTCTTCTGTCTGTTTTGCCACAGTGACCACCAGAGGTCGCAATTACATCAATAAAGAATATAGTGCGAAACAAAACACTTCCATTTTCACCCTGCCACATCTTTCAGTGAGGTGGAAAGTGTTTTACAGAACAACACTGACAAATGTCCTCAAGAATACATTGGATCATCAGCCTAGATAAATTATTGCAAGAGTTACCAGAGCTACTGTAATCATAGGATGATGTGTGCTGGCGTTGGACTGGGGTGAGCACAGTAAGAAGTCTTACAACACCAGGTTAAAGTCCAACAGGTCTGTTTCAAACACTAGCTTTCAGAGCACAGCTCCTTTCTCGGGTGAATGAAGAGGTGGGTTCCAGAAACATATACATAGACAAAGTCAAAGATACAATACGATACTTTGAATGCCAGTCTTTGCAGGTAATTAAGTCTACAGGTCCAGACGGAGCAACTGGAGAGAGGGATAATCACGGGTTAAAGAGGTGTGAATTGTCTCAAGCCACGAATGTTGGTAGGATTTCACAAGCTCAGGCCAGATGGTGGGGAGCAAAGCGACATGAATCCAAGGTCCCTGGTGAGGCCGTACTCATGTATGCGGAACTTGGCTATAAGTTTCTGCTCGGCGATTCTGCATTGTTGCGTGTCCTGAAGGCCGCCTTGGAGCACGCTGACCCGAAGATCAGAGGCTGAATGCCCTTGACTGCTGAAGTGTTCCCCGACTTGACGGGAACAACAAGTGTTGCTCAATGTCCGTTCATCCGTTGTCGTAGCGTCTGGCAGCCATCGTTAAAAAAACCTGAGTGAGATGTTGCCACGCAACCAGAGAATGATGATGAAGCACTAACAATATGATTTTGATCATATTTACACTCCCAGTAAGCACATTGTAGTTGAAGATGCGCTATCAAAAGCTACAGCTGTGCTGGAAGACAATCATATGGAAGATGATGTCCAACTGCATGTCAATCTGATAGCAGAGACACTGCCAGTGTCTGATGAAAAATCAAAACTAATAGTGGCAGAAACCAAAAAGCATGAAGTTCTGCAGTTGCTAATCAAGAATCTTAACAAGCGATGGCCAAAAGGGTCATGTTCAAAGTACCACAGCATCAGAGCAGAACTAAGTGTAGCCAATGGATTCATACTAAGGCAACAAAGATAATAATACCACAGTCACTGCGAGCCAAAAATTTACAAAACATTCGTGAGGGCCACCTCGGAATTGAAAAGTGTAAAAGGAGAGCACAAGACACGGTATATTGGCCAGGCGTCAACAAGGATATTCAAAGGATGGTAGAGGAACGGGCGACATGTCAAAAATTCCAACATGAACAAATGAAAGAACCAATACAGATGGGTAGTCTAGCGACATTTCCATGGCAGAAAGTAGGGATAGACTTATTTTACCTTGAATGGAATGAGTATTTACTGGTCGTGTCGATTACTTTTCCAATTTTCTTGAAGTGGCACAGTTATCCAGCTCATCAGCCAGGTGTATTATAGTGCATACAAAAGTTATCTTTGCTCATCATGAGTGACAATGGCCCATGCTTCAGTTGTCAGGAATGGCGGGAATTTGCGCAGAAATACAACTTCTAGAATTTCGTTATTAAGCAGTCCTTTATATCCACAGTCAAATGGAAAGGCAGAGAAAGGTGTACAAATAGCAAAACAATTACTTAAAAAGGCAATGATCCAGTATCTCGCATTGCTCAGTTATCGAGTATCGCCTTTGTGCAATAGTTTGTCACCATCACAATTACTGATGAACAAAAAGATAAGAACAACGTTGCCATGTCTTTCAAATCAACCAACAAGTCACAAAATAAAACATCAACTGCAGTCTCAAAAGAGGAAGCAGAAGAGATACTGTGGCAGGTCAACCAGGTCTCTACAATCTTAAGAACACAATTTTATGGTAAGGGTGGAGGATCCTGATGGCTGGTCAAAGTGAAGTGATACAGAAGATAGGTCCGAGATCCTACAGAGTCATCACAGCAAGGGCAGGTACTCAGGAGGAACAGAAGAGCTTTGTTAAAAATTCAGCAACCTGCTACTTCACTATCAGAAGATGATGTGTCTGAAAACCTCTCTCTATCCAAACCAACGCAACCTGAACAAGAATCAAGTGTACAACCTGAAGATGCACCAGGGTAATGAGTTCCAACAGAAGCATCTTCAGAGCCACTAGACTGTCAAGCAGATTTGGTGGAACAACAAAAGCTCAGAAGTTCAACGAGACATCGAAGGAAGCTTGACAGACCTAATCAGTAGTGGACACTAATTGTAAATAATCTGAATTGTTATGCTATGCATATCGTATGTACGATAATTGTTTGAAATGATGTATATTATATTTTTGTTAAAATCTATAGGAAAGGGGATGTAATGATATTCATAAGCAATTCTGTATGTTACTGTGTTAGACCTCCGACCAGCAGGCGGCAGTAAAGCTACGCCATTTGATACTGCAACCTTGGGGAGTCTGGGTGAGGAGTCGTCATGGATAGCCGCGTTTATATTAGCTCTTGTATTCTAGTTGTTAACAATTTACAGTTCGTTAGCAGTATTAATATTGTTTTGTACCCATTTAATAAATCTTAACTAGTAATTTAATAAATCTTACTAGTCACAAACTAGATGTTTTTTGGTGCACTGACTCAATAATTGCAACGCACTAGAACGCAACAGTTGGTGTCCCCAATTCCGTTCTTATCTATTTCTCCATTATCCGTTCCACAATTATTTTCATTACTGCATATAATCGTCAACTGACTAAACCTAGTTGCCAAGTCTACAAAGTGTGAAATGAACCGCCCTTTCTTTATCCCATACCTTAAAATCCATGGCCACAACTTCATTAAAATCTCTCGCTCTGGGCATAGTCACATGGGTAGTGATGCCGTTCTTCTAGATTACTTACATTTACCACATCTATCGCTTATCTGCTTTATAGGTTTGGTGTATTCTTCTTTAATCTTTGGGAAAACAGGTGGGCAAATTGTCAGTGCAATTTTAACACAGTCAATTTTTTGTCTTCTAAATCCCTGTTCACTGATGCTAACCATGGGCGAAATTCTCCGCCCCCGCCGTGGCAGAGATTCTCCGCCACCCGGGAAGTGGCGGTGGCGGGAATCTCGCCTCTCCGATTGGAGAGGCCCCTGCGGTGATTCTCCGGCCCATATGGGCCGAAGTCCCGCCGCTGGGAGGCCTCTCCTGCCGCCGAGGTTTGAACCACCTCTGGAATGGCGGGATCAGCGGCGCGAGTGGGCCCCGGGTTCCTGGGGGGGGTGTGGGGGGGGGGGCGGGGGGTGATCGAACCCCGGGGGGTGCCTCCATGATGGCCTGGCCCGCGATCGGGGCCCCCCGCTCAGACTCCGGGCCAGTGCCCTGGGTGAACTATTTCTCTTCCGCGGCCGCCACGGCCTCCGCCATGGCGGAAGCGGAAGAGAACCCCACATCGCGCATGCACCGGCAGTGACGTCAGCGGCCAGCTGCCACTGACGTCACTGCCGGCGCATGCGCCGACCGGGGACGCCGGTTTTTTGCGCCAGTCTTCTGGTGCCAACTGCTCCGGCGCGGGGCTGGCCCTGGGGAGGCCCGACCCCTGAGTGGTTGGCGCCACTCCCCTACGCCGGGACCCTCTGTCACGCCGGGTAGGGGAGAATCCCGCCCCATAATTGCTTTAGGATTCATTCACAGAATATAACAATGTCCAGTCTGTGTAAATGGAAAGCCCACAGTTTTCCCAAATAAGACAGCCTTGTCGTTTCCCATGGTCAACTCGATGGTTGATGATTCATCGATGGTCAACTCAGTAATAACTGTATTTCACTGGATACGACATCGGTGCTAATAAAATTATTTACTCTGGTGATTTTACAAGGAATTACTTAATTTTCTTCTGATCTTTGTCACTGGAATCCAGGTAACATCTCAACCAGTCCAAACCTCATCCTGTAGATGGACACCTGCTGTTTAATACGGCACAATTGAAGAATTCTCCGACCAGCACATTAATCACTGGACTGAAACTTCTTGTTACTTCTCTTTAGTCACTATCTCCCTCTTCTTCGTCCAAGAGGCAGAAGATCAGCCATGATTGTACTTAATGGCGGAGCTGCCGAATGGGGCCACATGGTCTACTCCTGCTATTTCTTAGGAGCTTACAGCCTTATGGTGACTGATGCCATCCCACACTGAAAGAAGTCTTACAACACCAGGTTAAAGTCCAACAGGTTTGTTTCAAACACGAGCTTTCGGAGCGCAGCTCCTTCCTCAGGTGAATGGAGAGGTATGTTCCAGAAACATTTAGACAAAGTCAGAGATGCTGGACAATGCTTGGATTTCGAGCATTTTGCAGGTAATCAAATCATTACAGATCCAGGAAGAGGAATAATCACAGGTTAAAGAGGTGTGAATTGTCTCAAGCCAGAACAGTTGGTGGGATTTTGCAAGTCCAGGCCAGATGGTGGGGGGTGGATGTAATGCGACATGAATCCAAGATCCCTGTTGTGATTTATTTGATCTGTAATGATTTGATTACCTGCAAATGCTCGCATTCCAAGCATTGTCCAACATCTCTGACTTTGTCTATATAAATGTTTCTGGAACATACCTCTCCATTCACCTGAGGAGGGAGCAGTGCTCCGAAAGCTTGTGTTTGAAACAAACCAGTTGGACTTTAATCTGGTGTGGTAAGACTTCTTACTGTGCTCACCCCAGTCCAACGCCGGCATCTCCACATCACACTGAAAGAAAGAAGACTGGCCTTGATATGGTGCCATTTGCATCCTTGGAATGTCATAAAGCGCTTGACAACCAATCAATGAGGAATTTTGGAATTGTGGTCACCATTGTCATGTACCAACTGCAGCTGTCAATTTTGTGCACAGCGAGGTCTCATAAACTGCAAAATAAAAGCAAATAATTGCGGATGCTGGAATCTGAAGCAAGGACAGAAAACACTGGACAATCTCAGTAGGTCTGACAGCATCTGTGGAGAGAGAAGGGAGCTAACGTTTCGAGTCTGGGTTACTCTTTGCCAAAGCTCATAAACAACAATATTGATCTAAACAAATGATCTGTTTTAGAGATGTTTATTGAGGGTTAAATATTGGTCAGGACACTGGGAGCATCTTGTCTTGTTCCTCTATTTCAAAATAGTGCCATGGCATCTTTTACATTCACGTGCAAGAGCAGATGGGACCCTCGGTTTAACGTTTTCCCTGAAGAAATGGACGTCTGGCAGTGTGGCATTTCCTCAGCGCTGCAATTTTAGAAACAAAAAGATCTAAAAAGTTCTGCACTTTCAAGGTGAATGGGAGGCATCATCCATGGTTAGGTGATTAAAAATAATAATTTTGACAACAAGAGATTGGAGTCAGGTAACTCAATGGAACAAGAGAAACCTGAGCAATTCTAAACTGTTTGACCAGCAATGTTTGCAAATCATTTCTGATTCCATGCAATGATAACAGTGTCCTTCAAATACTTGCTTGATTAAATTTGAATTTCAATGGCACATTTGTTTGTTTAAGCACAGTTGATGGTTTATTTGGTTCAAGAGCAAATGTCAGGGTTGGATATTTTTAATGTTAAGCAGCAGCCACTCCAGAGGCCATCAAAAAACGTCATTGAAACAAAGTCTTGGGATGTTCATGACCTTGTTATATCAAAACGTTTCCTCCGTTGTTCATCTGAGGGAGACGAAGAAAATGATATAAATGACGGGGGTGAAATCCTTACTCTGATGCTGTGACTAGCACCACCCTCAATCACAATGGTCAATTGTAACCTTGTGGGAAACAAAGGTGAGAGTATTAGTTACTTTGTCCCTATTTTACTTTCTGCTGATTGTTGGACACCTTTTTTAAAAAAAAAATGTTTTTATTTGGAAAAATGTTTCCATATCATGAAAGAAACCAAATTACACAACAACTACAATTCTGGACTCAATTCCTCCCACCCACCCGCCACCCCTCAACCCCGCAAAGAAAACTAACCACCACAAAAACCCAAAATAAATCCCAAAGCTCCCCCTCCCCTAGCATCTGACGGTGACCAGTTCCCTGAAATAGAAAATTAACGGCTGCCAGCTCGGATAGAACTCTTTTGCCCAACCCCTCATGATGTACCTTTGCTAAGTGCAAAAACTCCATTAGGTCACTTAACCACGACGAAGCACTGGGCGGAACAGGAATCGTCCATCCAAGCAGAACTCGCCTTCGGGCTATTAGTCAGGCGAAGGCCAGGGCAGTCGTCGAACACTTTTGAAGATGGTGAAGTAAACCAGGCTGCTGATCTGACCACGTTTCGTCTGCCACCTGTAGGAATGCTGCCTGAGTTTATGGCTGGCTTCTCTGAGCTTCCGCGCCGAAATGGCACTCAGACCCGCGATCGGGTCCGGCACTGGGACACGATTCTCCGGCGACCGGAGAATCGTCGCCAGTCGTGCGTACGCGGTTGACATTCGGGGGGCCGTTGAAAGAGGCCGCGGCAGTGATTCTCTGCCATCGACCGGCCGAGTTCCCGCCGGCGTGGTTCACGTATGGTTCCACCTGGCAGGAGCTCGGCGTCGCGGCTGCGATGGCCGTCCTGGTGGGGGGTCAGGGGATCAGTCCCGGGGGGGGGGGCTCCACGGCGACCAGGCCCGCGATCGGGGGCCACTGATCGGCGGGAGCGTGCGATCTAAGGGTGGCCTACCTTCTTCTGTGCTGGCCCGCTGTGTGACTCCGCCATGTTGCGCGGCGCCGGCGTGGAAGCAGCCGCCACGCGCCTGCGTGGTCCCGCGACCAGCAGTGTAGGGCCCCGTACAGCAGCTGGAGCAGCACCGAGCACTCCGGCGCCGTGCTGGCTCCGTGTGGGCTATAGAGTCACTGAGCCAAGAGGCCCGTTGACGCTGGCATCAAACACTCCGGTCAACACTTAGCCGCGTTTTTGGAGAATCCCGGCCTACGTGCCCAAATAATGAAGAACCAAATACTACAATTTAACAGATTTGTAAACTGAATAACTGTTTTATTTGATTTTAAACAATAAAGCATGCAGCTGGTTCCATTGAGGGTGGAGTGCCATGGATAAGCAGTGATCAATTCAATGGTGGGATTTTCTGGCCCCACCTCCAAGGAATGTTTTCGGGTGGTGCAGGGTGGAGTGGATGGGAGTGGGTGGAGCAGATAGGACATGAGCGGGCAGGGTGGAGTGGATGGGAGGGGGACATGAGGGGGCAGGGTGGAGTGGATGGGAGGGGGTGGAGCAGATAGGACATGATGGGGCAGAGTGGACCGGAGGGGACAGCATGGACCAGACACAAAGAGGCAGAATGGACTGGAGGGGGCAGGGCGGATCAGGCAGGTGGGGAATGGGCACACTGGGGCCAACCTGCACCAGGGCATGTCCCTCTCCCCATCCGGGGGTTCTAAAAACCTCTATGCCCCCAGAGGGATCCCCTCAATTGATTCTCATTTGGTCACACCTGTTGTGAACTTAAAAGACATGGGATCATGTCAGTACAGTATGAATATTCAGTGAGGGGGAGGATCATGAGGCATGGGGGCCTGATAATAATATTTGAATTCATTAAAATCTATTTAAATAAAGTCCTGACCCTTTGTGGGCATGAACCTTGTGATGTCACAGGTGAGTGATGGGGATAATCAGGAAATGCGATCTCCCCGGAGAGAATTGCGTTTTCCAATCTCTCCGGACTTTGCACCCGCGCCACCGATCCCGCGCACAGCTAGTGCGGGATCAAAATCGCTCCCTCTGTGTGTGTGTGTATGTGTGTGTGTATATTTGTGTCTAATGGGAATGTTCACTCAGACATTGGGATTGTGAAAACAAATTGGGAATTAGTAGAAGCGTATTTGTTTCAGGAGTGTACTCAGGGGGATTTGTGAGCCAGATAAAGTTCTTGGGAGGAAAGCGCAGGTAATTAATATCACAGAAAACGTCCAACAATGTCACATATGATGAATGCAGGAATTATATATATATTATGTTGTATTATGTGTCTCTTGCAGTCATGTTATTAAAATAACTTAGGTTCAGGTATCCAGATATATGCCTGTTGAAGCTGTGATTAAGGGGTTAGCAGATAGGCAGGTTGTGATGTCATTCTTGGGAGGGGCTGGTTTTGTTTTTTTTTAGTTTTTCAGCACTGCCTTGTGTGTGTTCTTTTTTATTTCATTTTTAGAGTTCTGGGGAGGGAATCTTCCTTCAGGGGCTAGGCCGGCGCCGGAGTGGTTTGCGCCCCGCCGGCCGGCGTGGAAGGCCTTTGGCGCTGTGCCGGCGCGGGTCTGCGCATGCGCGGGAGCGTCAGTGGCTGCTGACGTCATCCCCGCGCATGCGCAGGGGGGGTTCACCTTCGCGCCTGCCGTCGCGGAGGCTTACACGACCGGCGGGGAGGAATAGAGAGCCCTCACAGCACAGGCCCGCCTGCGGATCGGTAGGTCCTGATCGCGGGCCAGGCCACCGTGGGGGCACCTCCCGGGGCCAGATCGCCCCGCGACCCCCCGAGGACCCCGGAGCCCGCCCGCGCCGCCAGGTCCCGCCAATTTACGCTAGCATAGAACGGGCGTGACTTTGGGCTATCCGCCGACCGGCACGGCACGATTCCCGCCCCCCGGTTATTCTCTGACCCAGGGGTGGGGGGGTGGGTCGGAGAATCCCACCCAAGATCTGCGTTCTGAGGAAAATAGATGTGTTTCTCAGACTCACCTGAAAGCTTCTCTCCCAAAGACTTTGTACATACCTCTGTAAGCCGCTGTGTTAATATGTGACATTTGACCTGTGTGTGTGTGATTTTCCTTCATTGAAAGTTTAAGCGGATGGGAAAGTAAGCTCAAAGACCTTTCTTGTAAGAACTGTTTAACTGTTAATTGAAAAGCTATTTGTTCCTTAGATGTTAATGGGGTTAATCCAGTGTTATAATGAAATTTGTTTCAACAGAAATGATCCCTGGCTGTCAGTAGAATCACTCCTGGATCGAAGTATCCTTTCCTGACAATTTACAAATTTAAAAAGGCTTCTGGAGTTTCTTGTCCGGTGTCCAAATATAAATTGGTGTTTAGTCTGAGTACTGTAACACACAGGCAAACGCTCCCATTGACATTTCAACTGGCTGAATGTTTGTTCTAGCTATAAGGCAGAAATTTGCTTATGTCATTTATATAGATGTAAATTTGATTGCAAGTACCTTGAAAAAGCCACGCTTGTCAATTGTGGAAAGGAAATACGAGCTAACAACCATGGCCACCTGCTCCTTTTTGTCTTCATTCAGTTGATTATGGCTGAAGTAAGTAAATCGATTCTCATTTGGAAATTAATTGGAACAGTGGTAGAACAACCACTGCAACTGTCTGCGTGCATTTTCCACCGCTGATTCAACGCAATTGACAACATACTTGCCAACTGCTCGGACAACATGTTCAATGACAGTTTCCTGCATTTGCTTAGTCTGAAGCATAACGCCACGTGGAACACATACAGCTGTAGCATAGGTAACTGTGGGGGGTAGGGGGGAGGCTGAGGTGCCCAACATTCTAAAGGTACACCACAGAAGTTAGTCTGCAGAAGCAGGACTCCATAGCCACCACAGTATCATTGGTGCCAAATAGAAAGTAAGTCAAAGCAGCCTTGAAGAGACCCTAACAGCCTTTGTGAAGGAAAATTAAGTGGTGAGAGGCCAGATGTTGGCTGCAGTCATCCAGAATATTGACAGTATACAGAAGGAGTGCCAACTCTTTTATTATCTGTGGGCTGCAGACCAAGAAATTCAACTAGTGCCGGCAGGCAAACTTCCCTCCACAATGTCCCTTTTGGCATTTCTCACTCTTGGGCACCAGAACACTCTCAAGTTCTCTCACTGAAACACTCCACAGAACTGCACATGATTTAAAGCAACCTCACTTGCCCTATCCTGCACCGTACAAGTCTCACTGTCATTGTAATTTGCAGAGTAATCATGCTCTGATTGGATACCCAGTACACTGGCTGGCACAGGACCCCCCCCCCCCCCCGCCCCTGCCCCTCCACCCCATTAGCCAGGGCCCTATGCCTAGGCACAGAGTGTTTCATTGTAAATCCATCTCTACCACCTTGCCACACTTAGCACTCTGTGATCGACTGAAAACCTTACCTCCGCTTTTTCCGCTTCGCACAATTTCCACCAGTGGCTAGCCACCAGGAGTTGTGAGAGGGGTGGGGGAGAGGCTGGGTGATATACATTCAGAAAACCCAAACCCCATTCAAAGTCCCCTGCTGAAGTCAAGAGCTCCACCTCCATCAAGAAATGCACCTAGGCTCCCTATTCAATTCTACAATTCTACGTGCATTGACACCATCTTTCACCTCTATTGAATACATACTTCATCCAAGAGGTTCGCAGGAATCGCACAGTATCTTCAATATCTCCTATTTTCACCTGTATCATCGGCCATCCCATTTGTTCTTTCCTCTCCTTTCCACTTTCCTCGCCTTGCTTAAAAAAGTTATATCTCCAATTACTCTTCACCCTACAAAGGGTGATCAATCTCAAACATTGGGTGGTACCTTGTGCCCTCCTCCATGGTGAGTATGCTGGTGGGAGTTGGGGGGGATTTAATCGGGCGAGAGGGTTTTGAGTGGGGTCCTGCAGGTGGAAGTCCTTCCAGTCCACCACCAATTAAAGCCATTAAGTTGGGATTAATTGCCCATTAAACGGCTTGATCCCACTGCAGTGATATTAAACCAGCGGTGGGTTAGAGGGGCTCACGATATGGAGACATGACAAGCCAACTCTGGCATGTTGGCCTGTGGGCTTCCACTCAGTGCCTAGCAAAGAGACCTGGCATTGGGATGGGGGCAGTGCCACTGAAAGCCAATCCTTGCATTGGCTGTTGGCCCCCGTCACCCCCACCCCTTCCTCACCTGCGGTCGTGGCTGATGACACCTATCCGAAGGCCGCAGACTGATGCAGAGACCCCCTACAGCGACACCCATGCAGCTACCAGGGGTGTGATCAAGCAGTACTTCGGCATCTTGAAGATTCTGTGACGCTGACTGAACTGCTGTCCCCCGGGGCCAATCTCACAGACCAGCCCACCTCTCACACATTTCTGAAAGAGCACCGAGGCAGGTTCTAACTGTGGTAGTATGACTAGGGTGATTACGGTACCTCAGAGCAGTGCTGCCATTGGTGCAGAAGACTCGCTGCCCATTGGCTCAGACAGGTCATGTGCCTCTCTGCCAATTGCCGAGGCGAGTCATGTGACTGCTCACTGATTGGTCGAGAGGCTGGTAGCTCCGCCTACGAGGCGGGGTATAAGAACCCGTACCAACAGGCAGTCGGCCTTTCTCTGTAAGTCGACTGCCGGGCACACATCCAGTATATTAAAGCCTGTTGTTTGGAACTTCTTCACGACTCGAGTCCAATTGATGGTGCATCAATTTAATATACTAGAATTTTGAAATGGAGCTACGGATCAAGCCAGACTGCCTCCGCATCAGCCCGCATGCTACAAACGCGACAGCAACTTTTAAACATTGGCTGGCGTGCTTCAACAGCTAGCTCTCTACTATAAAAAATCAACCAACAAAGGAGCAGAAACTCCACATCCTCCACTCGTGCGTGGGCACCGCCGTTTACTCGATGATAGAGGATGAACAGGACTATGATGCCGCCATGGATCTACCAAAAGGACATTTCATCAGGCCAGTAAACCAGGTCTGCACACGGCACCTCCTGACAACAAGGCAACAATTCCCCGGTGAGTCCCTCGACGAATTCTATCGGGCCCTCATTGTCCTAGGGGGAAATTGCGCCTGCCCGCAAGTCACTGCAGCGGAGCACACCGAACTGCTAATCAGGGATGCCTTCGTTGTGGGCATGCAGTCCCCTCAGATACGCCAACGGCTTCTAGAAAAGGACACTTTAAGCCTCGCTGAGATCGCCAACCGCAACGCCCTCGCGTATGCCCCTGGCCGCGCGGCAGCCCCTTGGGCACCATGGCACGCAACTCCCCTCACCCCCGCCGATTCTGACCCCCCCAGACCTTCGATGCGGGACGCCCCGATAAGCCCACGGGGCCCCGCTGTTACTTCTGTGGCCTGGCCAAGCACCCCCGCCCACACTGCCCGGCCCGCACCGCAGTTTGCAAAAGCTGCGGCAAAACGGGCCATTACTCAGTGGTCTGCCAATCTAAATCGGTCGCTGCTGTTCCAAACAGCGACCGCGGATCCCCCCCCCCCCCCCCCGCCCGAGCTCCTCCAGGGCCCCATAAGGCCCGCGGACCTCTCTGCCTCCGCCCCCCACCACCATGAGTGACCCACGGGCGCCGCCATTTTGGGGCCCCGACGCCACGTGCGGGCCCCGGGTGCCGCCATTTTGGGGTCCCAACTCCATGTGCGAGCCCCGGGCGCCGCCATCTTGCTCACACCCCCCCCCCCCCACGTGTGGCCGACGGGCGCTGCCATCTTGGGTCAGCATGGAGGACCCCACCAGTGAATACTCCATAGGGGATGACGACTCGGAGTTCCTGCCACGACTCGCCGCAGTGACACAGTACCAATCGCAGCCCCGCACGCTCTCCACGGCGACCACACAGATTCTCCTCAATGGACATGAGACAAGCTGCCTACTGGACTCCGGGAGCACAGAGAGTTTTGTCCACCCTGACACGGACAGATGCTGCGTGCTTCCTGTTCACCCGGTTAAGCACAAAATCGCTCTGGATTCAGGTTTGCACTCCGTCCAAATCACAGGTTGCTGCTTAGCGGACCTCACGGTCCAGGGGAGGGTTTAAAAAAAATTATAAACTCCTTGTCCTTCCCCGTCTCTGTGATCCGGCACTTTTAGGACTGGACTTCCAGTGCAACCTGCAGAGCTTAACCTTCAAATTCGGAGGCCCTATTCCACCCCTTACTGTCTGCAGCCTCGCGTCACTCATGGTTGACCCCCCTTCCTTGTTTGCGAACCGCACCCCGGATTGCAAACCTGTTGCCACTAGGAGCAGACGATACAGTGCCCAGGACCGGACCTTCATCAGGTTCGAGGTCCAAGGCTACTAAAGGAAGGAGTTATCGAGGCCAGTAACAGTCCCTGGCGAGCCCAACTGCTGGTGGTTAGGACTGGGGAGAAAAACCGGATGGTCATCGATTACAGTCAGACCATCAACAGGTTTACGCAGCTGGACGCGTATCCTCTCCCCCGGATCTCTGACCTAGTTAACAGGATCGCGAAGTACAAAGTCTTTTCCACGGTGGGCTTTAAGTCCGCCTATCACCAGCTGCCCATCCGCGCGAGTGACCGAAAGTACACCGCGTTTGAGGCAGATGGGCGCCTCTACCACTTCCTCAGGGTTCCATTCGGTGTCACAAATGGGGTCTCGGTCTTCCAAAGGGAGATGCACTGAATGGTGGACCAATACGGTTTATGGGCAACCTTCCCGTATCTCGACAATGTCACCATCTGCGGCCATGACCAGCAGGACCACAACATCAACCTCCGTAAATTCCTCTGTACCACAAAACTCCTTAACCTCACATACAATAAGGATAAGTGCGTGTTCAGCACCGACCGTCTAGCCATCCTCGGCTACGTAGTGCGTAACGGAGTGATAGGCCCCGACCCCGAACGCATGCACCCCCTAATGGAACTCCCTCTCCCCAACACCCTCAAAGACCTCAAACGCTGTCTGGGCTTCTTTTCTTATTATGCCCAATGGGTCACTAACTACGCTGACAAAGCCCGCCCTCTCATCCAGTCCAAAATGTTCCGTCTGTCGATGGAGGCCCGCCAGGCCTTTAGCCGCATCAAAGCGGATATCGCAAAGGCCACGATGTGAGCTATCGACGAGTCTCTCCCATTCCAGGTCGAGAGCGACGCGTCTGACGTAGCTCTGGCGGCCACCCTGAACCAAGCGGGCAGACCCGTGGCCTTCTTCTCCCGGACCCTCCACGCTTCTGAACTCCGCCATTCCTCGGTGGAAAAGGAAGCACAGGCCATAGTCGAAGCTGTGCGACATTGGAGGCACTATCTGGCCGGCAGGAGGTACACCCTCCTCGCAGACCAACGGTCAGTGGCCTTTATGTTCGATAATGCACAGAGGGGCAAGATCAAGAACGACAAGATCTTGCGGTGGCGGATCGAGTTGTCCACGTACAACTATGATTTCTTGTATCATCCTGGGAAGCTCAACGAGCCTCCTGATGCCCTGTCCCGTGGTACCTGCGCCAACGCGCAGATAGACCGCCTCCGCACCCTCCACACGGACCTCTGCCATCCAGGGGTAACCCACTTCTTTCATTTCATTAAGACCCGCAACCTACTCCATCGAGGAGGTCAGGACCGTGGCCAGGGTTTGCCACATTTGCGCAGAGTGCAAACCGAACTTTTACCGCCCCGAGCAGGCGCATCTGGTATAGGCTTCCCGTCCCTTTGAACGTCTCAGCATGGACTTCAAGGGTCCCCTCCCCTCCAACAACCGCAAAATATACTTTTTAAATGTGATTGACGAGTACTCCCGCTTCCCTTTTGCCATCCCCTGCCCCGACATGACCACGACAACCATCATCAAAGCCCTCCACACCATTTTCTCCCTGTTCGGTTACCCCGCGTACATCCACAGCGACCAGGGGTCCTCCTTCATGAGTGACGAGCTGCGTCAATTCCTGCTCAGCAGGGGCATCGCCTCTAGCAGGACAACCCTCGGGGTAACGGGCAGGTCGAGCGGGAGAATGGCACAGTCTGGAAGACCATCCTACTGGCCCTCCGGTCCAGAAATCTACCAATCTCCCACTGGCAAGAGGTCCTCCCAGACGCCCTCCATTCAATTCGGTCTCTCCTCTGCACTGCCACAAACCAAACGCCTCATGAACGTCTTCTTGTTTTCCCTCGGAAGCCGTCCTCAGGATCCCCACTCCCGACTTGGCTGGCCACACCCAGGCCCATCTTGCTCCGGAAGCATGTGCGGGTGCACAAGTCCGACCCGTTGGTTGAACAAGTCCAGTTACTCCACACAAACCCGCAGTACGCGTATGTGGAGTATCCCGACGGACGACAGGACACGGTCTCCCTTCGGGACCTGGCACCCGCCGCCGTGCGGCCGCAGCCCCCAGCACCAGCACCCTGCCCCCAGTCCCAACCGCCCCCGGCACCCCCAGCGCCCCCATAACCCAGCGCACAGGAACCCCCTCCCCCGGCCAGAGCTTCGTTAGCACCGACCAGGGGTACGGACACAGGACCACGACCGCTGCGCCCGGAGTCACGGACGACCACCGCTCCAACGTCACCGGCACTGCTGCAACGGTCCAGCAGGACATCGAAGACACCCATCAGACTGATCGAGTCGATTTGATGTTCCACTGGACTTTACGGACTCTTCGTGTTTGTACAGTGTTCCTTGTATATTCCTTTTCGTTTTTTTGTTCCTTATTGTTCGTATGTACACTGTGTGCGGTATTGTTGTTTTCCTTTGCACATTTCTCGCGGGCCAGTGGGCAGCCACCAGATACCTCGGTACACCTAGCTCTATCTCTAGTCATACTACCAGTCCTACGGGCCCCCCCTTTTTCTCTCTTCTGCCACCCCCCCCGGCTTCTTTCTCCACAAGGGGTGAATGTGGTAGTATGACTAGGGTGATTACGGTACCTCAGAGCAGTGCTGCCATTAGTGAAGAAGACTCGCTGCCCATTGGCTCAGGCAGGTCATGTGCCTCTCTGCCAATTGGCTGAGGCTAGTCATGTGACTGCTCACCAATTGGCCGAGAGGCTGGTAGCTCCGCCTACTAGGCAGGGTATAAGAACCCGTACCAGCTGGCAGTCGGCCTTTCTCTGTAAGTCGACTGCCGGGCACATATCTATTGTATTAAATCCTGTGGTTTGGAACTTCTTCACGACTCGAGTCCAATTGATGGTGCATCACTAACGTTGTGCACAAGTGTTTAATGTGAACAAATATATGCAGTTTTATGACCTAGCCCCTAACGCTATACTATGGCCTGCACCCATGACAACTTAACTAGTGTTTACTTCTCTGGCCTTACGAGTCCTAACGCTATGACTAGGTGGATCCCAGATTGTACTTCAGGAGTGAAGGCGGACTGCTGTGATTACCGTCCTGTGACCTAGGGTCCCCTTTAATGGCCGTCTTCTGTGGCGACGGGGCCTGGATGTGTCCGGCTGCTGTTTGGGTGTCCCAAATGGCATAGTGCTGCCCTGTTCTGCCCACTGCCCATGTGATGCTCCAGGTACAGGAGATGGAGTCCGAGGTGCTGCACTGTTCCGGCCCCTCCCCTGCTCCCCCGGGGTGCCGAATGGCCCCCGAGATACTCCATGGGGTTGCGAGCGGAACTAACCCGAGGCTTCCCTGCCACCTGGCACTGCCAGTCCTGGAGGCCCGCTCTCGAATCTGCATGCTTGTGGCCATGGAGCACAGGGAGTGGACCAACTCCATTTGGAACTGCGCCACATCACTCAGTGACTGTGCCAGCACCTCTGGGACATGGCCACCTTTCTCTGGGTCTGTGCCACGTCACCCAGCACCTGGGTAATGCCACCTACGCTCTCAGCCATGCGACTGGGCCACGCTCAGGTGCGCCGCTGCAATGTCCAAGTGGCTCTGGCACATGGCTGCCTGTGAGAGGGCAGTCCTGCGCTGAGCCTCAACCAACTCCTGCAGTGTGCTCCAGGCCTTGGACATCTTGACCCATGGCCAAAACCTTCGCTGCCAGGGCCTCCACAGTGGACGCCACCTGTGTGGTGTTGGCCTGTATGGCGTGCATGGTCGGCACCACTTCCCACTTATGCACACGGTTGGACTCCTCCAACTGCACCTGTAGGTGCTCCATGCTCGCTGACAGCCCCTCATGTAGTCCCTGGCTCTGTGACTGTATCTCCACAATCGATGGAACCGTCCGTTCCAAAAGCCTGAAACCCGTCTGGACGGCAGATAGTCCCTGGGGTCGGCCCGCCCTCCGACTGGCTGCCCCTCCGGAGTTCCTACCTCCACCTGCTGTACCGGAGAATGAGTGTGGTGCGCACCAAATAGTGCTCCGAGAGCATCTTCACTGAGTGCCCAACCAAGGCGAGTGTCTCTGAGATCGTGGAAGGTGTTGGAAACAGCTGTGATGGGACATCTGCGTCATCTCCAGACTCCAACTCCAGGATGTCTCAGGATTCGGGACGATGCCTTCTGTCCGTTTCGGGCTCGTCCTCATCGCTGGTTGACACACGGGGTTTTGGCTGTGGCTGTGACCGGGGGCGGGGGACACCAGAAGGGCCGTGTCATCACCAGCAGCTCCTGCAAGACACAGGACAAGATGCATGATTGCATTGCAGGCCTGGGGAGAGTGGGGATATGGGAGCAAGGGGCGGAAGGGGGTGGTGGTGGTTGAGAAGGGGTGGTGGTGGTTGGGGAGGGGAGGGGGACACAAGTGCCACGAGAAACAAAATCTCAGAGGGGTCTAACCTCCTCGCCCAATGCCAACCTCACCCCGGTGACTGTCCTTTCCTCGGGTCCTCCGACCACATCCAGTGCCCTCTGTTCCAATGCGGTGAGGGGCCGCAGGTTCGGCAGTCCCCCTCCAGTCTTCTCCCACTGTTGGCAGTTGTGCAGTGCCTTCTCCTGGGTGGGGGGCAGTCTGCCGTATGCATCCCAGGAGGTGGGTCGCTGGTGGCCTCAATGGCCAGGGCTCCTGGCCAGGGCAGCCAGTATGGCTGCCAGTATTTGATGTAGGGTGCGGGTTTGACCACTCTCCCAGTTGGTGGGGGGTGGGGGGGGAGGGGGGGGCAGGGTGGGTGTATGGGTTGTGCCAGGGGCACAGTGCTGCCGACTCACACTGGGCGCCCTGAGGAGGTTGTGCAATTTTTTCCAGCACTGCTGGATGGTCCGAATGTTGTTGCTCAACGCCACTGACCATCTCTGCCATCTGCGCCCAGGCCTGGCGAACGGCAGAGGCTGGCAGCCTTCTTCCCACCGGACAGGGTCACCCGTCTTTCCTCCACAGTATCTTCAGTTCAGTGTCGGTAAATCTCAGTGCTGCCCTCTTTACTTCTCTCTTGTTGGCTGGGATGGTGTGTTTGGGTAGTGAAGTGTGTATACGCGACTGCAGCTTGTCAGCCTCCTGAGTGTCAATCCCAGACCGGGCAAAACTGGCACCATTTCTCATTGGAATTGATCGTGTTCCACGTGGCGCCGGTGCTAGCCCCTTGACATTGTCCGGTCCTGGTGCGGCGCCAGTTTTGCTGTCTTGGAATTCCAAGAATCCTGCCCCGGCGTCAACACGGTCTCAGGAACGGAGAATCCCGTCGCCTGCCTTTCCAGATTATGTTGGTGAAACATCAGTCAAGTGGCAGTATGACACCTCATTAAAAGTTTAGAAGAAGATCTTCGACCACATATTCTAACACTCATAGCTGAATCTTGTCAGTAGTCATGAAGGTAACCACAGCCCTCAATTTTATTCATTTCTGTCAGGCATTGGTGAAATGTGCAACAGCACCCAGAGTGTTATGAGCTCAAAGAGTACCGTGCGTGTAGTACATGTCTTTATTAGAACTGAATGTAACATGGCTGCCCCAATCGGTGCCTCATGACTACCACAAGCCAGAGTGGCTGCACTCATTAGGTTAAGAATGCCACATTCCACGGGGTTTTGATTTCATCGCATGTCGCATGCCACTATTGTACAAAAGGGAGTGGTCCAACACAGGATCATTGGAGTCCCCAGAGTGCAGAAGGCCATTGCAGAACCCATGACATTTCGAAGGCATTTCATTGTGCACCTGTCCCATGCATCAAGAGGAAAGAGTACCATTCCTTAAATCTGATCAGTTAGGCCCAACTTTGGACCATAAATGTCCATGCAGAGGGAAGTGCTCATAATACCTTCACCTTTGCTCTGAGGCGATAAAATGTTTCATCTGGATTATTTGTGACATTTCGGAGGAAGCTATGACTGGTGGACGAAAGTGCAACTGGTTGATCTTGCATTTAGATGGTCAGAAAACTGGCAAAATGACCCTTTCCCTCCACTCCCCAAGGAAGCAAACAAAATGACACGCAGGGTTAAAAATCAAATAGGAAGCTATGATTACAGCACCAATGTAAACAATAATTGAAAACACTTCTGCAAAACATTGAAGAGACTTTAAGGTAACTATTACAAAACAGCAAATAATAATTGAGTCAGCTCGTCATTTTCTACATTGGAAACAGTTGAAACATCGGGGCAGCACGGTGGCAGTGGTTAGCACTGCTGCCTCATGGTGCTGAGGACCCGGGTTTGCCTATTCACCCAGGCCACCCAGCGGAAATCGTGCAGTTTTTTTCATTCCTTGCTGGCCGATCTGGATGGTGTTGCCCATGGCGCTGACCACCTCCGCCACCTGCGCCCAGGCCCGGCGTATGGCGGCGACTGGCAGCCACCTTCTCACCCCGGGATACAGGCCCACATGTCCTCCACGGCATCCAGCAGCGTCTCCAGCTCAGCATCGGAAAATCTCGGTGCAGCTTTTCTTGTTGGCTGGGATAGTGTAGCGTGTATATGTGCAAACTCCACACGAACAGTGAGCTGGGGTTGGGATCGAACATGGGTCCTCGACGCCGTGAGGCAGCGGTGCTAACCACTGCGTCACCATGCCTCTGGCACCGCTTTTCATTGGAATCGATTGTGTTCTACGTGGCACTGGTGCTAGCCCCTTAACGGTCAGTGAATGGGTCCAGGTGCGGTGCCAGTTTTGCTGTCGTAGAAGTCCACTAATCCTGCCCCGTCGTCAACACTTAGTCTCAGGAATGGAGAATCCGGCCACTTTTCTCTTCTGTCCTTGACATGTTTGTCAATCTCTACCTATCGCTGGTCCCTATCCAGCCCCACCGTTCCACCTCACCCCCCCCCCCCTTCTCCCTCCCACAGTATAAATCTGACGCAATTTACAGTTCTCTATCTTTGACATTGACTCAAAACATTAGTTCCCTTCTCTTTCCAAAGGATTTCTGACTGATTCATTTGAGAACAGGAGCACCAATAACAATTCTAACACAAACAACAGTAAGTGTAAATTAATATCAGTAAATGGTAGAACAATTAATAACAAATCATGGAGCCGAGGAACCGGGTTCGGTACCACCCCCGGGTCACTGTCCGTGTGGAGTTTGCACTTTCTCCCCGTGTCTGCATGGGTCTCAACTCCACAAACCCAAAGATGAGCAGGGTAGGTGGATTGGCCACACTAAATTGCCCTTTAATTGGAAAAAAATAATTGGGCACTCATAGAACATAGAACATAGAACAGTACAGCACAGAACAGGCCCTTCAGCCCTCAATGTTGTGCCGAGCCATGATCACCCTACTCAAACCCACATATCCACCTATACCCGTAACCCAACCCCCCCCCCTTAACCTTACATTTTATTAGGACACTACGGGCAATTTAGCGTGGCCAATCCACCTAACCCGCACATCTTTGGACTGTGGGAGGAAACCGGAGCACCCGGAGGAAACCCACGCACACAGGGGGAGGACGTGCAGACTCCACACAGACAGTGACCCAGCCGGGAATCGAACCTGGGACCCTGGAGCTGTGAAGCATTTATGCTAACCACCATGCTACCCTGCTGCCCCAACATGCTACCCTGCTGCCCCAATGCTACCCTGCTGCCCCAGGGAAATCTTTTTTAAAATTATTTTTTAAATTAACATTGGTAGCTTGCCCGAGTGTCATTTGCGATTAAATCTGGCGAGAGGAAGTGGATTCTTCAAGCGAGGGGCACCATGTTCCCTCCTGCACCTCACCTCTCCTCACAATAGGATGCCTATTGAGCCAAAGCGATGAGTTCAGTGCTCAGGCAGTCATTCCAGAGTTTTGGGAGCTGGGGTGCTGCTACTTCAAGGGGACAAGAGGAACGATACCATATGTGGTTCAGGGGGCTGCTGGCTCTTAGGCCTGGGCTATGTCTGTGGTGAGAGCCAGGATGGGAAGTAGTAGCAACGCAATGAGGTGCAGTACAGCTGTCTTTGCTTTATACAGTGATGTGACCATCAATTCACTCGAGTCACGAGAGGAAGTAAACTGTGGCTTTAATAGACTTACAACTGAGCCTGCCTGCGACCAGAAGAACTGAGGGCAGACTCACAAGACCGCAGCACTTTATACTTCTAGTAGTGGGAGGGGCCATGGGCGGAGCCAAGGGTGGAGCCCTGTACAAGCTTCTCATCTCCCCCTGTGGGCAGAGCCGCGCAACGGCTCACAGACAGAGCCCACAAGGACACAATGATATATAGTGTGAATTAAGCATTATACATTCACCACATACAGCTTAAACCGGGCTGAAAGAATCTGCTCAATCTGGCCCGTCCTCTTACCACGGTTCTCCCACACGTGGTTCAGGTGATCATCAGCAATTTATTTTACAAGCAGTTTATTTTTCAAACTGGTCATGCACTGTCTTTTTTGAAAAAAAGAGGGGAAAAAATCAGTTATCCAGGTTATTTTAAGAAGGTTCACGCCTGTCTAAAAATCCTGACTGAATTGCTTGGCGTGTTATCACTATTTATCGAGCCGTACCATCAGACATTTTCCTGTTCACCTTCAGTTGCCCTGTAGATGGCGCCATGTTTCTGATCTGCAACTTGCAGTGAAGATACCATTAAAACAGTGAGTAAAGTGAAGACGAAATATCACCGGATGTCCATTGTTCCCCAGCAGAGCAAATTATAGACCACAAAGTTTAGGACTGTAGTTAGAAACGTTGCTGTTTCTCAGTGGGCCAGGAAAACAATCTGCTTTGTGGTATATCAAGTCTCCGTCGCTGGCTGCTGGAGGGAAGACCACGTCGGGCTCCCGTTCATCAATGTCATCACAACACAGACACGAGACCACCAATTTGGAACTTGCTATTAGTTATTTTACCTTCAGATTGCGCAGCTATGGGCGGCACAATTGGGGTGTCTGTTTGGAGTTTGCACATTCTCCCCGTGTCTGCGTGGGTCTTACCCCCACAACCCAAAGAAATGCAGGGTAGGTGGATCGGCCACAGTAAATTGTTCCTTAATTGGAAAAAAAATAATTGGTACTCAAAATTAATTTTTAAAAAATGATTGCTGAGCTATGACTTGTCATCCAAAATTGTCTTGTGTGAATGAATTGCACAGATGAGGTTCCAACTAATTGGCTAAAGTTAATTGGATGAAGAGATTACAGACATAGGTTTGGTGCCATGCTCGTTTCCATTGTGATTTCATTCTTGTGGTGCTGCAGACTGAATGAATGCTAACAGGGTAACAATTGTGCAAGGTTTGAAATATTTATGCTTTTGACATTTGCTTCAATTATTTTTGAAAGGAACAATAGCTACAGTAATTAGAGTGTAATGTGTTGTTCATGAATTATTAACATTTTTGCACATGGCAACACACTTCCTGTCCATAAATAATACTTATTTTATGGTGCAACCAAGGCAATTTTGGAGCCTCTTTCAATACTAAAGAGGTTCCAAGGTGGCCAAGGTTGTGTTTTGTGTTGTAATGCCTGTTTGCATACCTTTTGTGCAAGACCCCCACCTTGATAAAAGGAGTTTAAGTGCATGCTAGGAACTGACCCAAGGTTGATTAAGGGAGAAATGACCAAATAGATAACGTCCTAAAGCTTAGTAAAGATGTTGCAATTTTGCTGGCCAGCACTTCAAATAATGATCTCCCCTAACAGCAGGCAGCGGTACAGGAGTAACAAAGCCATGAAGATTGTAAGCATTACTTAAAGCACATACTCTGACGATTGACTCATCACCCTGTTTCTGAAGAGGGCTTTTGAGACAACACTTGGTCAAGACTTTGTCAATGTCCTATCAGCATTTATTCTTGAAATTCTCTCAGGACATGACCTCAGGAAGCAGAGTGCTGCTTGACCTTTCTGCAGACCCGAAGTACGTCACTAGGAGAAAGGGAGTGCTTGGTCATGGGGACCTTACACAATGTCCCCTTGAATCTGGAGGAGGAATGGGAGGGGGTGAGATTAGGAAAGAAGCACAACCAGTGGTAAAAGGGGCAGGAGGGTGACGAGGGCTGCAGATTCCTGATGACTTGCTGCAAGCTCCTCAATCTGGCAATGACGAGAGACCAGTCAATACCATCGGCAAATGTGTCAGGGGCTCAAGTTTAGGAGCGACTGGAGGAGGAGGAGCAAGAAGTGGATGAGCAGATAGATAAGGGAGTACCAGAGGGACAAGAGGGAGCATCAGAGTGTTAGATAGCCCGGACTTAGCAGGGATGCTCACCCCTATCAAACTGAAGACAGACATCCTCCACCATCAGACACTGGAGCATTCTTGACACCAGCCTCACCTTTTCAGACTGCGGATCAATCAGAGAGTCCTGGGCTCAATCCTTTCAACCTTCCCCCCATGAAGAACACAACAAAAATCAATCACTAATCCCACTACCACTCAACTACTATGAACACTTTATATCGAGACCAATAATAAACAAAATCAAAATACTCATTTAAATGTATTGCAGAGATTAATCTATTCACCCTGATGCTTAGCTGAAGTGACTATCCTATATAAAATTTGTTCCGGTATTTTTACCAAGTGCGAGCTGACTGGCAGCATCAAGCCAGCTGGATGGCTACTGAGATTCTGAAGAGGGAAGTTCTCCTGCTGCAGTGAAAGGTTGTGGCTTCGATATGTCTCAACCCCAGACTGCTCCACCATCCTTCGCCACCTGGCTGACTGGCAAGTGCATAGGGCATGGATGCTGGCATCCAGGGAGCGGTGGGTAGGTTTCTGCTCCGTGGTTCCCACACCTAGACCTCAGGGCCTCTGTTAAACCAGCTCTGTTGGAGGACAGGGTAGCTGAGCCATGAGTCCCTTTGCACTGAGGAATGATCAGCCTTCCTGGCAGCTGCTTGAACTGTCATTGCAGGACCTTTTGACTCCATTTAAGCTGCAATGAGGCAGTGGAACCTACAACGATGCAGCTGAAGCTGCATTGATGCAGTGGAGACTACAATGATGCAATGGCTCCTGCAATGATGCAGTGAAACCTGCAATGATGCAATAGAGCTGCAATGACGCAGTGGAGCTGCAATGATTCAGTGGAAGCTGCATTGACACAGTGGGACCGACAATGACCCATTGGTACCTGCAATAATGGAAGCTGCAATGATGCATTGGAAGCTACAATGATGCAGTGGAACATACAGTGTTGCAGTGAAACCTGCAGTGATGCAGTGGAGCCTGCAGTGATGCAGTAGAACCTTCACGTAAGGTAAAGGTAAAGTTGCCATAGTCCCAGATGACTAGCTGCAATGACCCGGTGGAGGCTGCAATGACCCGGTGGAAGCTGCAATGGCGCGGTGGAAGCTGCAATGGCGCGGTGGGAGCTGCAATGGCGCGGTGGAAGCTGCAATGGCGCGGTGGAAGCTGCAATGGCGCGGTGGACGCTGCAATGGCGCGGTGGAAGCTGTAATGATGCGGTGGAAGCTGCAATGGCGCGGTGGAAGCTGCAATGGCGTGGTGGAAGCTGCAATGACGCGGTGGAAGTTGCAATGACCCGGTGGAAGCTGCAGTGATGCGGTGGAAGCTGCAATGACGCGGTGGAAGCTGCAATGACGCGATGGAAGCTGCAATGATGCGGTGGAAGCTGCAATGACGCGGTGGAAGCTGTATGATGTGGTGGAAGCTAAAATGATGCAGTTGTGGTAGACCATATTATATGTATTACGGTACTAGTGTTGGAGGTACTACTATATCAGAGATACGTGGGTAAATCCCTGTCTGCTGGCTCCGCCCAGTGGATGGTATAAAGAGGTGTTCATCCCCGGCTGCAGCCATTTTCTATTACGAGCTGCTGGGGAACACATCTTGTCTAGTAAAGCCTTTGATTATTCTCTAATCTCGCTTTCGCAATAATTGATCATGCATCAATTTATTAGACAAGATATTGAAAGATGGAGCTCCGCATCAAGCCGGACCATCTGCAACTTACCCCCCCACGCAGTAAACCCTTTGGCCACCTTTGATCACTGGCTGGCTTTCTTCCAGAGCTACATCAGGATGTCCACAGACCCACCCATGGAGGACCAAAAGTTACAGATCCTCTACTCGAGGGTGAGTCCCGAACTTTTTCCACTCATCAGGGACGCGCCTAACTATGCTGAAGCTATGGCACTGCTGAAAGGGCATTATATCTCTGGTGAATTATAAAGCTACTAATTCACACTGTGTTCCAGTATATGTATTGTGTCCTTGTGGGCTCTGTATATGAGCCGTTGCGCGGCTCTGCCCGTAGGGGAAGATGAGGAGTTTGTACTGGGCTCCACCCTTGGCACCGCCCATGGCTCCTCCCACTAACCGGAAGTATAAAGCTTTGCAGTCATGAGCCTGCTGCCCGTTCATCTCGTCGCAGGCAGGCTCTGTTGTAAGATTATTAAAACCACTGTTCATGGGGCAGCACAGTGGCACAGTGGTTAGCATTGCTGCCTACGGCGCTCAGGACCTGGGTTCGAATCCCGGCCCTGGGTCACTGTCCGTGTGGAGTTTGCACATTCTCCCCGTGTCTGCGTGGGTTTCACCCCCACAACCCAAAGATGTGCAGGATAGGTAGATTGGCCACTCTAAATTGCCCCTCAATTGGAAAAAATAATTGGGTAATCTAAACTAAAAAATAAAAAAACCACTGTTCATTTCCAATCACGTGTCTTGTGAATTGATGGTGACTTCAATATTCGCCCGGTGAACCAAATATATGCTAGACGTCTTCTGGCCACCAGATGCCAAATCCCGGGGGAATCCCTGGACATCTTCTACCGTGTCCTGCTAGCCCAAAGTAGGAACTGCGACTGTCAGCAAGTTTTGGCTACTGAGCACACTGAACTCTTAATTCGGGACACCTTTGTCACAGGCATGCTGCCCAAACAGATCCACCAGCGGCTGTTAGAAAGAGATACACTAGATCTTAAGGAGGCTAGGAGACTCGCAAACTCTTTAGAGTTGGCCTCCCGTAACGCCCAGGCTTACGCCCCCGGCAGCGCAGCATCCCCGTGGATAGCATGGACCCCACCTGCTTCCGACCTGACCTCATCCTCCAATTCACCGCAAGCCTGCGCCGCACGGCAGCCGGTCAACCCTGGGGGGCGCAGATGCTACTTTTGTGGGCAGACCAAACACCCCCGGCAACGCTGCCTGGCCCGATCAGCGACGTGCAAAGGATGCGGTAAGAAGGGGCACTTTGTGGCGGTATGCCAGGTCCGGTCAGCCACCGCCGTCTCTGCACACCCCGCGGGCGACCCGGTCTCGTTGCCATTCCCCCCCTCGCAAGCCATGTGCGGACCGTGGGCGCCGCCATCTTGCCCACCGACTGCCATGTGCAACCCATAGGGGCGGCCATCTTGGACACCGCCGCAGGGCCCCGACCCAACTGGGCGTTTATCGCCTGCTGCGACCTCCTTCACCGCTGTTCAACCTGGGGCCTCCCAGCATCTGCCGCATCTCGCCTCCATTACTCTGGACCAGTCTCGGCCATGGAACCACACGACCGTGACGACGACGGTGGAACTCAACGGGCACAAGCCGTCCTGCCTTTTCGTCTCCGGGAGCACGGAGAGATTTGTTCACCCTACCACGGTAAGGCGCTGCTCCCTCACGGTACACCCCGTGAAGCAAAAAGTCTCCCTGGCCTCCGGATCCCATTCTGTAGAAATCTGGGGGTACTGCATTGCGAACCTCACTATCCAGGGGGCAGAGTTTAACAACTTCCGGCTCTACGTCCTCCCCCACCTCTGCGCTGCAGCACTCCTGGGCCTGGACTTCCAGTGCAACCTCCAGACCCTGATTTTAAATTCGGCGGACCCATACCCCCTCACTGTCTTCGGTCTCACGACCATTGAGGTCGACCCGCCTTCCCTGTTTGCGAACCTCACCCTGGATTGCAAACCCGTCGCTACCAGGAGTAGATGGTACAGTATCCAGGACAGGACCTTCATTAGGTTGGAAGTTCAATGGCTGCTGAAGGAAGGCATCATCGAGGCTAGCAACAGCCCCTGGAGAGCCCAAGTGGTAGTTGTAAAGACTTGGGAGAAACACAGGATGGTCATTAACTACAGTCAGATCATCAACTGGTACACGCAGCTCGATGCGTACCCCCTCCTACGCAGATCTGATATGGTCAATCAAATTGCACAGTACCGGGTCTTCTCGACAGTAGACCTAAAGTCTGCCTACCACCAGCTCCCCACCCACCCGGAGACCCACAAATACACTGCGTTCAAAGCAGATGGCCACCACTCTCACTTCCTTAGGGTCCCCTTCAGTGTCACTAATGGGGTCTCGGTCTTCCAACGGGAGATGGACCAGATGGTTGAACGGTACGGATTGCGGGCCACCTTCCCGTACTTAGATAATGTCACCATCTGTGGCCATGATCAGCAGGACCATGACGCCAACCTCCGCAAATTTCTCCATACCTCCAAACTCCTTAATCTGACTTATAACAAGGAGAAATGCATGTTCAGCACCGATCACCTAGCCATCCTTGGCTACGTAGTGCAGAATGGAGTAATAGGGCCCGACCCCGAACGCATGCGCCCCCTTATGCAGTTCCCTCTTCCCCACTGCCCCAAGGCCCTGAAACAATGCCTGGGGTTTTTCTCTTATTACGTCCAATGAGTCCCTAATTACGCGGACAAGGCCCGCCCACTAATCCAATCCACAGTTTTTCCCCTGTTGGCTGAGGCCTGCCAGGCCTTCAACCACATCAAGGCGGACATCGCAAAGGCTACGATGCACGCTGTCGATGAATCCCTGCCCTTCCAAGTCGAGAGCGACGCATCGGACATAGCTCTGGCGGCCACCCTCAACCAGGAGGGCAGGCGGTTGGCCTTCATTTCCCGCACCCTCCATGCCTCTGAAATCCGACACTCCTCTGTCGAAAAGGAGGCCCAGGCCATTGTGGAAGCTGTGCGGCATTGGAGGCATTACCTGGCCGGCAGGAGATTCACGCTCCTCACTGACCAACGGTCGGTTGCCTTCATGTTTAGTAATACGCAGTGGGGCAAGATTTTAAAAAACGATAGGAACATGAGGTGGAGGATCGAGCACTCCACCTACAATTATGAGATCTTGTATCGTCCTGGGAATCTCAACGAGCCTCCTAACGCCCTCTGCTGTGGTACATGTGCCAGCGCACGTGGACCGAACCAGGACCCTACACGATGACCTTTGTCACCCGGGGGTCACTCGGTTCTTCCATCAAAACCCGCAACCTGCCCTACTCCATAGAGGAGGTCAGGTCTGTCACCAGAAACTGCCAAATCTGTGCAGAGTGCAAGCCGCACTTCTACCGGCCAGATAAAGCACACCTGGTAAAGGCCTTCCTCCCCTTTTGAGCGCCTGTATAGACTTCAAAGGGCCCCTTCCCCCCACCGATCACAACACGTACTTTCTGAACGTGGTTAATGAGTTCTCCCGGTTCCCCTTCACCATCCCCTGCCACTGTCATTAAAGCTCTCCACAGTATATTCACACTGTTCGGTTTCCCCACCTACGTACACAGCGATAGGGGGGTCCTCCTTTATGAGTGACAAGCTGCGTCAATTCCTGCTCAGCAAGGGCATTGCCACAAGCAGGATGACCAGCTACCAGCCCCGGGGAAACGGGTAGGTGGAGAGGGAGAATGGGCCGTTCTGCTGGCCCTACGGTCTAGAAATCTCCTGGTCTCTCACTGGCAGGAGGTCCTCTCCGATGCACTTCATTCCATACGGTCACTCCTGTGTACCACAACTAATGAAACCCCCCCATGAACGTCTTCTTGTTTTTCCCAGGACGTCCACCTCTGGGACATCACTCCCAACATGGCTGGCCGCTCCTGGACCCGTCCTGCTCCGGAGACATGCGCGGACCCATAAGTTTGACCCGTTGGTCGAGAGGGTCCATCTTCTTCATGCTAACCCACAGTACGCCTTTGTGGCACGTCCCCACCGGACTTTTTTTTCAACAGAGGGTGAATGTGGTATTATATGTATTACAGTACCTGTGTTGGAGGTACTACTGTATCAGAGATACGTGGGTAAATCCATGTCTGCTGGCTCTGACCAGTGGATGGTATAAAGAGGTGTTCATCCCCGGCTGCAGCCATTTTCTGTTACGAGCTGCTGGGGAACACATCTTGTCTAGTAAAGCCTTCGATTATTCTCAATTTTGCAATAATTGATCGTTCATCAGCAGTGGAAGCTGCAATGACCCGGTGGAAGCTGCAATGACCCGGTGGAAGCTGCAATGACCCGGTGGAAGCTGCAATGGCGCGGTGGAAGCTGCAATGACACGGTGGAAGCTGCAATGACACGGTGGAAGCTGCAATGGCGCGGTGGAAGCTGCAATGACCCGGTGGAAGCTGCAATGGCGCGGTGGAAGCTGCAATGACACGGTGGAAGCTGCAATGGCGCGGTGGAAGCTGCAATGACACGGTGGAAGCTGCAATGACACGGTGGAAGCTGCAATGACACTGTGGAAGCTGCAATGGCGCGGTGGAAGCTGCAATGGCGCGGTGGAAGCTGCAATGACACGGTGGAAGCTGCAATGACCCGGTGGAAGCTGCAATGACCCGGTGGAAGCTGCAATGACCCGGTGGAGGCTGCAATGACCCGGTGGAGGCTGCAATGACCCGGTGGAGGCTGCAATGACACGGTGGAGGCTGCAATGACACGGTGGAGGCTGCAATGACACGGTGGAAGCTGCAATGACCCAGTGGAAGCTGCAATGACCCAGTGGAGGCTGCAATGACCCGGTGGAGGCTGCAATGACCCGGTGGAAGCTGCAATGACCCAGTGGAAGCTGCAATGACCCAGTGGAAGCTGCAATGACCCGGTGGAAGCTGCAATGACACGGTGGAAGCTGCAATGACACGGTGGAAGCTGCAATGACACGGAGGAGGCTGCAATGACACTGTGGAAGCTGCAATGACACTGTGGAAGCTGCAATGGTGCAGTAGAAGCTGCAATGATGCGGTGGAAGCTGCAACGATGCGGTGTAAGCTGCAGTGACACTGTGGAAGCTGCAATGGTGCAGTAAACACTGCAATGATTCAGTGAAAGTGACAATGGCACAGTGGAAGCTGCCATCTCACTTATAAAATGTTGCATGATATTGGTCATAACATGTTATTGGGTAGCGTCTCCACACTGGAGAGGACGGGCTCCAGGCTTCATCAAGGTACAGGTCAAACTGGTGGCAGACTCCAACCTCCCCATCATCATGTCGTCTAAGCTTTTCGGCAGGAAGTACATTGACACCCATCAGCCTCCCCCTACAGCTTGGCATCACAAGGTCCTTTTCTGAGTCCACCACAGAAGTACTAATATGTAACCTTGGCCCGAGCGAGATGGTACCTGTGAAGTTTGTCTACACCACTTGTTTGATGACCACTAGTACCCGGTGTCATGTCCCAGCATATTCTGAACTTGAAACTGATCTTTATACCTTAAAACTGAACACCAAAGGGCTCAAAAAGATGGTTGTCCAAGGGTCACCTGAATTATTTTATGGATTGAAACCATGATCTACTCTCAATAGGAAAGAAAAGGAATATTCCAGACTCATGTTAAATCAATGTCTTCCCTGAAATCAGTCCAAAAGGGTAGATTGAATGGGTCATTCAACAGCAAAGATAGTGACTATCTTAAACTCTCATAGAGGTAAACAAACAATACAAGATGTTGGAATAAACATGATCACCACCTTTTTTGGAAAATTATTTGGACTTGTTAAAAGTCAGTTGCTCGAGGAGTGATTTTATTTTCTGTTTTTAAAACCAGTTGGAAGCTATTCTCAGTGGGTTCCACCAAAAGCCATTGAACATGAGATGCCAGCAGCTAAGGTAATACACAGATACATTGGAAGTGGAAGATCTTAACAGGAAAAAGGACTCCCCAAACTGTTCACTTGAGAATCAATAATCACAAGTTGGTATAGTATATTACCTTCATCTATATTTCATATTTGTGTGTGTGAAAGTGTATGAGACAGGTGAGTACAACATTGTATTATTTTCAGGAGTAAGAATAAATAATCTTATTTGTTTTTAAACTCGCAAAAGCATGCTGCTGGAAATATTCAATTGGGGCACTCACTTTGAAGGTAATAAACCAGATGGCTCCTACATACAAACACAATAATCATGGGCTTTCTGGAGTTGGGATGCCCTGAGCGCTTCACTGCTCCCGGTTTCCTGAAGCTGGGGTGTGTTGGCACCTTCACTTTGAGGTTGGGCTGTGCTGGCCTCTTCACTGTTACCAGTATTTTGGAGCTTGGGTATCTCTTCCTCCAGCTCCCTAGAGTTTTGTCGCTTCTTCTATAGTTGCCATCCATGGCCTTCCTCAACCAAAGAGCAGTAGCCCCTGTTGTTCATGTTAGATGGGAGTCACCTCTCGTCACTGGTCTGGCGAGTGACTTAGTCCCGTCTTCATTTTGGTTTCTTCATCATCTCCCCTGCTTGTCTCTCCATTGCTTCCTCTTCCATTGAGTTTGTCTGTTGAGGAGTTGGAGGTTTGGAGGAGAGTTCTTAGGACAGTCCACTGCCGCACCTTCTTCCTTCTTGTTGTTCCTCTGTGTGTCCTTCTTTAGCCCCATGCTGCTTACTGGCCGGTGGGTTGTAGAAATTGGCCAGAGCAGACTGGAAATTGTGAAAAGTATTCCATTGGGACAGTTCCCTCCCGACACACTGATCCACAACCCAATCATCCCAAACACCACGTCCGTTCTCTAAGTCACCTTTCTTTGTAAGCATCAGGGATGCAAAACCTATTCATTCATCTCCGCCCTTCTCACTGTCCAAGACCCTTCCAAAGTAAAGCAGTGATTTACTTGAACTGGGTTCGATTTAGTGTATTGTATTCATTGCTTACGATATGGTTTTCTCTACAATGGGGAGACTAAATGCAAACTGGGTGACCGCTTTGCCTACATTTAAAATGTTGGCACCTACAAATGTAAAGAACAGTGGAGATCACAGTGACTGGATGAGATAAAAAGAACAGTAATGAGTTACAAAGAAAGAACTTAAAGTTGCAGAAGGGGAATACTGTGTGAATGAAAAATCTTGCAAGGGATATCCAGGACAACAGTAAACTTTTAACTATCATATTAAGAGAAAGAATTTGGCTCACAGTAATACAGTCCTTGATTATTGTTGTGAATGATTGCAGAGCGGTTAGGTTATCAGATTAATAATACAGAGACAAGGGACCAGATTTTCATCTGGCGATAGAGTTGGGAATGGAGTCAGGAATAATAACATGTTTTCCAAAGATTGAGATTTGCAGTGCTCTGCGTTATTTTTGAGTGGCCTTTCCACAGGTTGGGAAGGCTTTGGGTCACAAACCCTACATCAATCGTTTTCAAACTTTTTTCCTGGGCTCACTTTTGCCAACGGGCCGGCCTTCAGGGCCCATGCTGGCCAGCCTTCACAAACCATGCCAGCCGGTCTTCACAAACCATGCCAGCCGGCCTTCACAAACCATGCCAGCTCCGGCCTTCACAAACCATGCCAGCCGGCCTTCACAAACCATGCCAGCCGGCCTTCACAAACCATGCCAGCCGGTCTTCACAAAACATGCCAGCTGGCCTTCACAAACCATGCCAGTGGGTCTTCACAAACCATGCCAGCCGGTCTTCACAAACCATGCCAGCCGGCCTTCACAAACCATGCCAGCCGGTCTTCACAATGCACACCAGGTTCCTCACAAATCCATTCCAATCAGATTCACAGGATGAAAAGGCACTCAGCACTGTACACTCCGGGGAGATGCTACACCAGAATTCTGACAGCCTCATGGACTTGTGGCGTGTTTTTAATGTGCTGTCACAGGTCAGGTGCAGCAGCTCAGTCTCCTCATTTGGAGTCAGCTGTAAGTTAATAACTGACTGTGGGGGTCTCAAACCCGAAGGGATTTCTCACTCATCTCTTTTTCAAATCAGAAACCTGTCTTCTGGAAAGTAGCAACAAAAGCTCAGCACAGTCAGATGTGACTGAATAAGGCTTGTCAGTCCATTGACAGTTCCCTTACTAACACTGTTCTCTTTGATGTGCCATAGCAGCATGGGGAGCATGCAGTAGTTCTGGTTTTGTACTCGCACTTGCCAAACTTCCTTGTATGCTGTTCCTTGTATGGAGGCCCTAGAGCTCTGAACACTCAAAGAGCTAATACTAGCACTGCTCTGTCCTGGTGTGGACTCTCCTGTGCAGCTGACTCCAGCACATTACAAGATGCTAGCCTGTAGATACATTGCCTATTTGTGTCTCTGGCTGACTCCATCTTGTTACAGAATGATCCATCTTCGCGGTCATCTTGTCTTGCCCTCTAGCATATAAATAATGGAAGCACAAACATACAGGGTGCTTGTCGTCAATTGTATATTCAGGGTGTATGACCTGCTCACTGTTGCTTCTTATGGTAGAAGACTGCATGGCTGATAATGCAGCTGCTCTTATTTTAAGCAGCGGTAGCAGCTGCTGGGCGCTTCTTTCGGGGTTGGGAGCACGTCCTGCATTCCTTCCGACATCCCCCGACCCGCGCCGACTCTCTCACAGGTCGCGACCTGCATTTCCGTGATAGGAGTAGACATTGTACAGCATATAGGAAATTTGAATTTTCCTCCACCCCATTATTTTATGTACTGGTGCAGGTTATGGGAGCATTGAATAAAACCCATCTCATTGGCGAGCTTGTGACCACTGTGCGAAGCCTCCTGAAGAGTTAGGGTCAATGTGGCAGATAAATGCTAAATATTTTGGCAAATTCAAATGCCGCTATTTGATGGTGCATTGTAATGTAGATGTATTTTTAAGTGCAGAGATTCATCCTCGGTCTCTGACCTGAAAAGATACGTTGCCCATGACATTGACCAACATTATTCAAGTGTTAAGATGCATTAGAGTACTTTTCCTATTGGAGAAAGTGCCATAATGCATTCAAAATTGTAGAAACATATTCTGAATCTTTTCTCTTAAGGTTTGGGACATGATTTAAATGAAAAACGCTGTCCTGAGGTTGAAAGTTAAAAACATCTAAGCCCTTGCTCTGAATCATTGTTTAACAGGAAATCTGCTTTGAAGTGGAAAAGACCCCATCTGTAGCTGCGAACACAAAGAGCATCTGGTTTTCAGTTCCAATGAACCCCCATCCTTTACATTTCTGTGCATATATTTTAATTGCTCAAACTATTATGAATGGTTTAATGAGTTCCACAAGTTGCAGAATTAGTTTTGTCAGGAGGCGGCTATGTTCAGTTTGATTTACAGTTTTAAGAGGTTATTAAAGGATTGTTTCCCTTTGATCTGGTAAGTGAATAAGTATTTTGTTTCAACAGATTGACCACTTGAGGGTATTTAATTTTTTTAAATGGTTTTATGAATGCAAGATCTTTTTCAAGACAAAATGTATTTTTTAAATTTAAAGTGCCCAATTTTCTTTTTCAATTAAGGGGCAATTTAGCATGGCAAATCCACCTACCCTGCACACCTTATGATTTTGGGGGTGAGACCCATGCAGACACGGGGAGAATGTGCTAACTCCACATGGACAGGGACCTGGAGCCAGGATCGAACCTGGGTTCTTGGTGCTGTGAGGCACCAGTGCTAACCACTGCACCACAGTGCTGCCACAAGACAAAGTGTGTTTGAATAACAGCTCTATTCCATTATTAGTAGTTTTTAAAAATCCATTTCCAACACATGATTCCTGATGTCGGCCCACAGTGGTTAATAGGAAAGTGGCTCTGGATGATATATGGAGGCCAGGGAGAGTAAGCAGTGGCACTGAGGGAGCAAGGAGGCGTATGGTTGTGAAAGATACTGGGAGCTGGGCTGCTGTTCCTGAGAAGTGGGCCTTCTGTCCAACTAGCTTTGCAATCACATTCCTCTCAAACTGCATTGCAACTTGTAAAATCCACCCCCTCCCCAACCATGTGTTGACAGAGTTTAAAAAAAAAGATGGGGGAATGATGTTTAGAGGTGGGCTTGGGTTTCAGAAGCTTGAGGCAAAGATCTGGCCAGGAGGTCAAGTATCACCATAACAACCGTGGAACTTAATTTAAATGAATTCAATAAATCTGCAATTTTAAAAAAAGGTAGTATGGTGACCTAGCTTTATAGCCGATTAAATTATTATCCTAAATTATACTGCAATCAAACCTCAGGCAGGCTGTTGGAATTCAGACTTGACCAAAGTCAAATACACAACAAACAGACAAGCTGCAAGAATATGTCTGCACCTGTCCCATCAATCACCCATAAGGTGATCATCGCACCCCATTGATATGCGCAGGTCTATTGTCAGTAACCCAGATCGGGCCAGATTTTCGATCACCCAACGCTTCTGCTGTTACCTTATATGGGATCAGGTTATGTGCAGCCCACACCACCCGAGACGGGATACCTGAGGGGGTCATCAACCAGACCATTGGTGCTGAGATCCCCTCCCGAGGCCTCATTGGTAGAAAGCCAGAGGAAATGGCAAAAGGGTGCGAAGGAAGGGGGATAAAAACAGGCACATCAGCAGTGAAGACTCCATGAAGAGGCAATCAAGAAGACTGACCAGAGAAGGAAGGAAGAAAGAAACAGTGTGCAAGACTCACCTTGGTGATGACGGGCCAGAAGGACTCAGGAATTGGACCCACAGTTCAATCAAGTCATCTTTGCTTAGCATTAGTATAAACTAATCTTGGGTACCTTATGACATTGAGCCTGGAATTAGCTCATATCAGGTTGACCTGGTTTATTTCCTCTCATATGCCTATCCCCACTTCCAATTGTTGGATGCGCACTATAGCGCCCACCGGGTCTTGTTTTAACTGCGTTATTTGAGCATCTATCTCTTGTTTCAACTGATTAAACTGTTCCTCTTTGTCTTCCTGTAATTAGACTATCTGGGCTTCTCTGTCCCGTTTAATATGAGAATATGTGAGAATATATTGTGACGAATATACGAGTAATTGTGTTGAATAAAGAGTGTGCAAATTTATATCTGTTTGTGTATTTTGTTCTCCTCAGTATTAAAGGACAGCTAGGTAAAACATTTAAGTAAATTAACTGGTTGACTGTATCTGAATTGGACAGATACAACATTTTGGCGACGCCAGATGGCGTTTTGATAATAAGGGACTGTGTTGCTCCGAAGTCGGACCCATCAACCTTGTATTCTCCATTGGAGCATTGAATTAAGAGGGCAAATGCCCCACGTGATTGACAGTCTTAAGAAGTGAAGGACTGATACAGATTTTGACCAGTAAATTGGGCCATAAACTGGGTGTTTGGAACGCGAGGTTTACAAACTGTGTACTCAGAATTAAGATATCAAGAGAGTTGGGAGGAAATGTAGTGCAAACCGGACCTCTATTCAGATTGATTTCCAATACCCGCAGCGAACCCGAAAGTTACAAATAGTAATAGTAAAAGTTAGAAATAGTAAAAGTCGTGCCAAGTGGGAGGAAGTTCTCCGTACATATTTGAACAGCAAATGGGCAAATTGGGTACAGTGAGTTGACAGCCCAAAATCGGATTGGGGATCCGAAGGAGAAAATTGTTGTAGCCACGCCCATACAGAGGTGGATAAGAGGGCTGCCAAACTCAGCACTCAGCTGCGCTCCGAAAGCTCGTGTTTGAAACAAACCTGTTGGACTTTAACCTGGTGTTGTAAGACTTCTTACTGTGCTCACCCCAGTCCAACGCCGGCATCTCCACATCACAACTCAGCAAGGCCATTGCCATCGCAAGTTGTCCAGAACAGTGCATGGAAGAGATATGGAGATAATCAGCATTAAAGGAGACAGAGAAGTTCAGTCTAATTACAGGAAGACAAAGAGGAACAGTTTAATCAGTTGAAACAAGAGATAGATGCTCAGATAACGCAGTTAAAACAAGACCTGGTGGGCGCTATAGTGCGCATCCAACAATTGGAAGTGGGGATAGGCATATGAGACAAAATAAACCAGGCCAACCTGATCCATATGAGCCAATTCCAGGCTCAATGTGATTAAGGCATACCAGGAAGCACAGCGGGTTATCGGTGAGCAACAATCTGTGATGCAACAATTGGAGGAAGTGAAAGGGAAATGCAGCGACTGCAGGCTGCAGTAAAAGTCCTGTACAAGGCAGGTAAAGAAAACAGAGCCTGCGCAACAGACCACACCAAATGCCTGTGCGAGATTGAAAAATTAAAATCACAATTAACTATAAAGAGGGGTGTAACGTCTACCTTCACCACGGAGTCAGGGGGAAGTGACTGAAGATTAGAATGGAAACGATTAGAAGAGGATGCCTGTGCTTATCCAGATATCCCCTCACCCCCCCTCCCCCCCCCCCCCCCCCTCACAAGCATAGTATTACAACTGCGGCCAGATTGGCCATTTTGCCAGGGAATGTAGGGCACCACCCAGCCAGACCCCAAGGCCTTTACAACAGTTCCCTAATGAGGAACCCTGACCTTTGCCACAAGAGGGACCTGCCCGACAGGCCACAATAACCTTGGTAGATGACCTGGGCACTCACTACAACTTATAGAACAAAGAACAACAGAAAGTACAGCACAGGAACAGGCCCTTTGGCCCTCCAAGCCTGTGCCGACCATGCTGCCGTCGAAACTAAAATCTTCTGCACTTCCAGGGTCCATGTCCCTCTATTCCCATCCTATTCATGTATTTGTCAAGATGTCCCTTAAACGTCACTATCGTCGCTGCTTCCACCACCTCCTCCGGCAGCGAGTTCCAGGCACCCACTACCCTCTGTGTAAAAAATGTGCTTCGTACATTTCCTCTAAACCTTGCCCCTTGCACCTTAAACCTATGCCCCCTAGTATTGTCCCCTCTACCCTGGGAAAAAGCCTCTGAATATCCACTCTGTCTATGCCACTCATAATTTTGTAGACCTAAATCCAATACCCCAATTAGACTCTGAACCGGACACATGATGGTGCCCAGCCTCACCAACATGGATGTGTAACACTCAATAGGATAGTGTAGGTAGACCGCTGGTATAGGACACGGTAGGAGGCCACCCTGTCGAGTTCCTATGGGATACAGGAGGATCCCGCACTACACATCCTGCGACCTCGGCCATACCTGGCCTACCAGGAAACAATAACGTTTAGTGGCTTACCACCAGACCCAAACTATAGACTACATCCTGTACCCAGGCTCTGGACCCCCACCCCAGTGCCTCTGGGACCAACCCATGCCTGCCCGGTTCCATCTCCAATTCACAGGGCATCAGGAGTAAAACCCTGTCTGACCAAAAAGATGGGGGGTGGTGCAGCAAACCTTACCCCTATGGCTCCCCTGGTACTGGGACTGCCAAAACCACTTTACCCGCCGTTCACTACCAGAGGTGGTAGCACAGTGAGTACCCAGTAGCCAAAGCCTGCTCATGGAGGTTTTCTCCTCTGAGTAGGTATCAGGACGTCCCAGTCCCAATTGTAAATAGCTCTATCAGCCCACTCCACGCATCCACCCAGTTGCAAAAGCTTTTTCCACGTACTCCACGCATCCGCCCAGTTGCAAAAGCTATTTGTGCCTACTCCATGTTATACTGTGTCATAACCCTCCAATCAACAGCAGTCTGGTTTTGGGATAAAGAATGTAGGTATGCATTCCCACAGCAATTGAGTTCTCACATATTTATTTGTGGTTTTTACTTCGGGGCACAGCTTTCAGCTGTGGAATTCTACACCCACTCCCATCAGGAGAACACTCCAAGGATCCCTCTTCACTCGAACCCATTCAGCTCCAGCTGTCAACAACAACTGTTTACCTTACCCCTCGCCCTTCTCCCATGGATGTCATTGACTCCCGCCCCAGGAACCCTTCACCCTCAACCTTGGTAATACGGATTCTAAAACAGTCGAGCTTGAGGCAGTGACACCACCCGAGGAAAACTCAACCCCTTAAGCACGGATTGATAAACAATCCTCCAGATGATTACATATTTTTTGGGAGTGTGTTTATTTCATCTTTTTTTTAAAGTGGGGGAAGAGGTTAGAAGACACTGAAAAACAACCTGAAAAAGATATCAATGAAAAGAACAGGTGCTACCTTTAGTTCCTCCCAGAATGCCCTACATATTTCTGTGGTGGGACTTCTCATCCTACAATGGACACAGAACCACAGACACCATGTGAACCGAAGATCAGCCGTTCAAACTACAAGACCCCGGGTATGTGTCGTTCAGTCCACTGGATGCAGGCGAGTGTGAGAATGGCATCCTATGGGTGCAACAACCAAAGTGGTGTTCAGGAGGGATAATGGCAGCTCTGATTATTGTTCCCTCAGGACAGCCCTCACTAATGATTGGTGGGAATATACTAACCGTGGGTGTATGGAGTTAGCCTGCCTAGCCGGCGGCCCGGAGAAAGGACTGGAATCAGGACAGAGGTGCCCCGGTGAGGTTAGACAGGACAAGTACATCCACTATGAAATTAGAAATGGCTTAAAACCAACATTGAGCACACCCCTCTTGTCCTGAAACTATCCCAGGATCTTGAAATGGGTTGATATTAAAACACAGGGGAAAATTAGCATTCGACAACACAAAGTACGAATTGGTACTAGTAGTGATAGATTTGGCCAGGACAGTTTTTTTTAATCAATGTTTTTTATTGGGTTTTTGAACAAAGTATATTTTCAGTTATGTACACAGAATAAAATATATATATATAGAAGTGAAGAAACCACAAAAAAAAACTGGTAGGATATTATGCACTAGCTCAACAACAGCAACTCTGTACAGTTAGCAATATTATTTTTAACATATAAGTAAGCACCAGTTTGTGGGGGGTGGGGGTGGGGAACTGGGAAGGTACGTATATATTTGGGTGCCGGAGAAACCCTTACATTAGTTATGCCCAATACAGAGAGGGCAATGCGAGAATGGATCTGGGGTTGGTGTTGTTACTTGCTTCTCCCGGACGGTTTTCGCTGCCGTTGTCGCCTCGCGTTCACCCTCGCTTCGGCCGTTCGTCCCATATAAAAGCCCTAGGGGCTTTTCACAGTAACTTCATTGAAGCCTACTCGTGACAATAAGCGATTTTCATTTCATTCATTTCATTATTTCGCCGGTATTTTCCTTGCTCTCTGTTCCTGTATTTGCCAAGTTTGTTATCATTTCCGTGCCCTCCTTCCGGCTATTATTCCCTTGCCACCCCCCCTCCCCACCTTTCTGGTTCCCCTCTATTGTTCCCTGTCTCCTCCCTCTTTCTCCCCCCCCCCCCCCCTCCCCTCCCCTCCCTTCTGCCCCCTTCCCCCCTACCCTGTCCCCTTCTCCTGTGGTTCTATCCCTCCCTCTCACGTCTTGGCTACTTTCCCCTGATTCTTGGCAACCTGGCTATTCTTCTGCTTGTTCGTTGGCCACAAACATGTCGCGGAACAATTGGGTGAATGGCTCCCACATTCTGTGGAAGCCGTCGCCAGACCCTTGGATAGCGAACTTGATTTTCTCCATTTGGAGAGATTCCGAGAGGTCGGACAGCCAGTCTGCAGCTCTGGGCGGTGCTGCTGACCGCCAGCCAAACAGGATTCTACGGCGGGCAATCAGGGAGGCAAAGGCAAGGGCGTCCGCCCACCTCCCCAGGAATAGATCTGGTTGGTCTGATACCCCGAAGACCGCCACTATCGGGCATGGCTCCACCCTCACCCCCACCACTTTGGACATAGCCTCGAAGAAGGCCAGGACACAGTTACTAGACTGGTGTCCCTCCCAACTTAGGAAATTGTACCTCCACTTAACCGAGAGATTACTCAGCCAAAAGACAGGACACACGAGGGGAAAGGGATACCCAGACCCAAGGGCACAAGAGGAGGGAATTCCGGAATGATCTGACGACAGCATGCAAGTCAGGGTATCCACCATCAACGCGCTTGCTTTGGCTGATTTGGACAATAAGCTCAGAGACCTAACCTGACACATTAAACAGACCTTGGACAGCTTAAACGAAAATGCCCGGCAAGATTCCAGGGGTGATCTGGCAGGGAACAGGGCCTTATGGTTACTGTGCTGGAAGCACATGTCCAAACAATCAATCAGATCACCCGAGGAAGGGTGGAAGATGATTGCAGGCAAACCCTGGGGACTATCTGTGGACAATGGATGGTCGGGCAATTGCGAGACAACCCTGTGGTGATCCTCGCCTGAGTCACCAGGGGGCAGCGCGGGGACACCCATAAAAGGAACGCCGAAGGCCCGCCTCCAGCACTTGGAACCGGAGGGGTTGGAGTGGCAAGAGGTGCAAGAAGCTGGAGGGTGCTAGTCTGTTTGGGGCCTAGTTGCAGAACATTGAAGAGCAGCCTTTTATCAAGTGTAATCTGTAATTTATTGTGGGACACAATAAATCATCCTTAACCTAAAGACGACTTCGAGCATTCTTTCAAGAAGCATAACATGGTACAGGAGTGGATTCTCTGAACAGAGGGAACCAGCGCTACCAGCAAGACAAAGAAAGACAAAGACAGCAGACAAAGAAGAAGCACCAGCAACAGGCAGGCCACCAGACTTTGCAGCCTCTCAACTTCAGACGACTTTCTGCAACAATGGAACACACGGTACTTCCAGCGCCAATGAGAGCTACAGGTAATTTAAATTATAATTGGAAAATGTTCAAACAACAATTTGAAATGTACTTGTTAGCTCAGGACTTACATACAGCCACCGATGGAAAGAAAATTGCACTTTTAATCACATCGTGTGGCCAGCAACTGGTAGACACATATAACTCGTTCACATATGCGGATACTGAAGACAAAACTAAGTTTCAAGTGATAATGGCAAAATTGGATGAACACTGTAAGTCTCAATCCAATGAAATCATTGAAAGATTCACCCTCCGTCACAGACTCCAAAAACAAGGGGAGACTATCACCCACTTGGTCACAGAGTTACGCTTGCTGGCACAAGGCTGCAACTTTGGTGATTTAACCAACTCACTCATCAGAGATCAGCTAATCTATGGTCTTGCTGACAAAAAACTAAGAGACTCACTATTACTGCAAAACGATTTAACACTAAAAACTACCATAGAAAAATGCTTGTTACAGGAGCAGAAAATGCAGCAGGTACAGGAGCTATTTGAAAAACATTCCTTACAAAACATCCACCACGAGGACGATATAAAGATGGTGAATTCCCCTCACAGGTCGTCTCTTCCGTTTTCCAGGCCGTCTCTTCCGTTCTCTGGCCCGTCTGCGCATGCGCACCGTCCTGAAAGACGCGATCCCGGAAGTGATCGGTCCGCGCATGCGCACTACTCGCAATACCGGCCCTGGTCTGAAAACCGCAATGCGCATGCGCGAACGCAGCATACGCATGACGTCATGACGTGTCATTACTGCGTCTCCTCCCACTTAAAAGGGCAATGTCCTGCCCAAGGAAAAAGGTGCAGAAAGTGTTCAAAAAATGAATCACTTTGCCTCCCAATGTCAATCCACAGCTAAATTTCACTCGTCCACTCAACGGCATGGCAACCTGAAAGTCCGCACGGTTGATGTCACGAACACTCAGGCTCCCGGCGACAATTTTTCCGACCATGAAGAATTCAACTCCTGGGAGCACACGTACAGCATTGGCATTATTAATGCCACAGCGGGACCACAGGAGCTGACGACACAACCTCGACACGTGCATGCCATCAACTCTGCAAGTGAATGGACTGCCACGGTGCACGTACAGGACTTCCCCATCACGTTCAAACTGGACACGGGAGCCTCAGCAAACTTGCTAACGAGCAAAGATCTCGCATCGGTCCCAGGGACGCACGAGGTGTTACCTGCAGCATGCAAGCTCACTGACTACAACGGCAACCCGATCATCTCCAAGGGATCCTGCCACCTACAAGTTGCCAACAAAACTGTCGTAACAGGCCTACGCTTTGAGATTGTGGAAGACAACAGGTCCTCGCTGCTCGGCGCTCAAGCCTGCAAGGATTTGCAGCTCATTCAGCGGATTTTCATGCACACGGCTGCATCATCACGCATTTACGAGGACATACAGCTGCTACTCACCGACTACCCCGACGTTTTCTCGGGCATGGGTACACTGCCCTACACGTACAGAATCTTGCTCAAAGAGACAGCCATACCGGTTGTTCATGCCCCACGGAGGGTCCCGGCTCCATTGCGGGACAAGCTAAAAGCCGAACTTCAGCGTCTCCAGACTCAAGGCGTCATCTCAAGAGTCACACAGCCGACCGACTGGGTCAGCTCGCTGGTGTGCGTCAAGAAGCCGTCTGGTGAACTTCGGATCTGTCTAGATCCCAAAGACCTGAATAAGAACATTCGCAGGGAACACTACCCGATCCCCAAGCGCGAGGAAATCACGAGCGAAATGGCAAACGCTCGCATCTTCACCAAGCTTGATGCCTCACAGGGTTTCTGGCAAATGCAGCTCGATGAGTCCAGCCGCCTGCTATGCACCTTCAACACGCCGTTTGGAAGGTACTGCTATAATCGGATGCCCTTCGGCATTATATCTGCATCCGAAATCTTCCACAGAATCATGGAGCAGATGGTAGAAGGCATCGAAGGCGTACGTGTCTATGTGGATGACATCATCATATGGTCGGCGACGGAGAAAGACCATATTGCGAGGGTGAAGCAAGTCTTCCAGAGGATACACCACTTTGGACTCAAGCTCAACCGGGCCAAGTGCACTTTCGCACAGTCCTCTCTGACATTCCTGGGCGACACAATCTCAGAGCACGGGGTGAAGCCGGACGCTGAGAAGATCGCTGCAATTCAGAGCATGCAGCGACCACAGGACAAGAAAGCGGTTCTAAGGTTCCTGGGATTCGTCAACTTCCTTGGTAAATTCATACCCAACCTGGCAGCACGGACAAAGGCGTTGAGGAACGTGACACGGAAGGACACGGAGTTTGCCTGGACCCAGGCTCACCAGGCTGAATGGGATGATCTAAGATACCAGCTGATGGCAGCTCCAACGCTTGCATTTTTTGACCCGGTGAAACCCACCAAGATCTCCACTGACGCCAGTCAACATGGGATTGGTGCTGTGCTACTGCAACAGGATGACCAGTTGGACTGGGTTCCAGTGGCTTACGCTTCACGGGCGATGACCGCCACAGAGTGCAGGTATGCACAGATAGAAAAGGAGTGCCTAGGGCTAATAACAGGAGTGACCAAATTCCACCACTATGTGTACGGTCTCCCCACTTTCATCGTGGAAACGGATCATAGGCCGCTGGTCAATATCATTGACAAGGACCTCAATGATATGACGCCGCGCCTACAGCGCATGATGATGAAGTTGCGCAGGTACGACTTCACGCTGGTCTACACCCCTGGCAAGGACCTTGTGATAGCTGACACACTATCACGAGCCATGGACGCTGACAACCCGCCACTGGCGTCCATCAATGATGTGGAAGCTCATGCACAGTGGTGCAAGGAGACGCTCCCGGCAACGGATGAGAAGCTGCAGCAAATTCGTCAGGCGACACAGGAGGACGCCACCCTCCTTCAAGTCCTACACAACCTGCAGCATGGCTGGCCAAAGGGGCGGTGCCCACAGTTCCAGAATGTCAAGACTGAACTATCCGTGGTCGATGGCATTATACTGCGGAACGACAGGATCGTCATTCCAATGGCTCTCCGGGCGGACATCCTCCACAGGATTCACGAAGGGCACCTTGGTGCCGAAAAATGCAAAAGGAGAGCGCGCCAATCTGTTTACTGGCCAGGGATTAACGAGGACATCACCAACATGGTGCTCTCCTGTGACACGTGCCAAAGACATCGACCGGCACAATGCAAGGAGCCACTGCAGCAGCATGAGATGGCCACGTCACCATGGGACAAAGTGGGCATTGATTTGTTCCACTCCATGGGCCGCAACTATGTCCTGATCATTGACTACTTCTCCAACTTCCCGGAAGTCCTGCAAATCCCGGATCTCACAGCAGCAGCCGTCATCAAGGCCTGCAAAGAAACTTTCTCCAGGCATGGCATCCCACGGACGGTCATGTCCGACAATGGTCCTTGTTTTGCCAGCTGGGAGTGGACGGACTTCGCCAAGATTTACAATTTCCAGCACATAACGTCGAGTCCCCACTTTCCGCAATCGAATGGCAGGGTGGAGAAAGGTGTCCACATAGTCAAGCAACTCATCAGCAAGGCTGCGGACTCCAAATCTGACGTACACTTGGCCCTCCTATCGTACCGTTCGTCACCTTTGAGCTCGGGACTATCACCAGCTCAGATGCTTTTCAACAGGGATGTGCGGACAACTTTACCAGCGCTACACTTCACCAATCCTGATCACTCGCCTGTCCTGGATCAAATGCGTCAACAGCGCCAAGCGCAAAAGCAGCACTATGACAAGCAGGCCAAGGTACTGCCACCGTTGGCCATCGGCGACACAGTGAGGCTGCGAAACCCAGCTGGGGGTTGGTCCAAAATGGCGATGGTCCTCCGCCTAACATCGCCACGGTCCTACGTCGTGCAGTCGGATGATGGAACAATGGTTCGACGAAATCGGCGAGACCTTCTGAAGGTCACACCTCGTCCACGGGTCCTTCCGACACTCGATCTGCAGGACACACTGGATCCACAGGACACGGTCATACATCTTCCTGACACCCCAGCAGCAGATGTCCGCACGGACACAAACGACCCTGGATCTCCAAGCCCACTCAGGAGGTCTACACGGATCAGACGTGCACCTGACCGTCTGAACCTGTGAACATGGACTGACAAATGCATCGCCCTGCCCTGTTCTGTGTATATACATATATAAACCTAACTCTTTACCTTTGTGTTTTACTACAGCTCTGCAACTACGAAAAAAAAAAAAAAAAAAAAAGTGAAGAAGGGGGATGTGGTGATCCTCGCCTGAGTCACCAGGGGGCAGCGCGGGGACACCCATAAAAGGAACGCCGAAGGCCCGCCTCCAGCACTTGGAACCGGAGGGGTTGGAGTGGCAAGAGGTGCAAGAAGCTGGAGGGTGCTAGTCTGTTTGGGGCCTAGTTGCAGAACATTGAAGAGCAGCCTTTTATCAAGTGTAATCTGTAATTTATTGTGGGACACAATAAATCATCCTTAACCTAAAGACGACTTCGAGCATTCTTTCAAGAAGCATAACAAACCCTAGTTAGGTCAGCAGGGGGAAAGTTAGGTCCTGAATCAGTGGTGAGTAAATTGAACACCTTTACCAGGGAGAAAGACACCCCAATGTCACTAACTACCAACTGTGGCAACTTGGGTCTTGTCTAACAACAGTTGTAGAGGAACCCCGGGGAACGTCCTTGGGATGATGATAGGGATTTCAGTAATATTGAAAGACAAAGTCGGACTGAGACTTTTTGAAGCCGGAAACATCAGAACCATTCAAGGAGGGATGTGGATGGGATATCAGGGGATTCTTCCCTATGTGGTTTGAGAAAGGAGGGAAACTCATAGGCACCAGTCTGGGCAAGTGTGAACACACAGACAAAACGGTCATGTGCCCATATATGGTATATGAAAAGGATCATGCCCTGTGTAGTTTCAGGACAACTGCCGACCTAAATTGCACATTAGAAATCTGGAAAGGGATGTCACCCGAGTAGCTTACAGGGGGAAAGAAAATATTGTACCACAACCTCGCTAGCAAAATACCAATCTGGAGCAGCAACATGCAACATTCACAACACCTCCTTCTGTTTTAGGTCACACATTCCCGCTTGAATAAGGTTGATTGAGAGGGTAAACATACACAGGAGAGAGAAAATATTAATAAACGCTAGCGAGGAATTGAGACAAAGTTTGGTAGAATATTTTGAAAAATTTGGCACTGGAATAACACTTCTGCCAAGAAACTTCAACAAATTTGGATGCAATAGGGCAGCACGGTGGCCTAGTGGTTAGCACAGCTGGCTCACGGCGCTGAGGTCCCAGGTTCGATCCCGGCTCTGGGTCACTGTCCGTGTGGAGTTTGCACATTCTCCCCGTGTCTGCGTGGGTTTCGCCCCCACGACCCAAAAATGTGCAGAGTAGGTGGATTGGCCACGCTAAATTGCCCCTCAATTGGAAAAAATAATTGGGTAATCTAATTTTTTTTTAAAAATTGGATGCAATGGAGCACAGAACACAAGTCCTTTGTCAAAGTAGTGCAACAAATGGGGGAAATTAAAAAGAAAATTAGTGAGATTAAAGTCACTACATGGTGGGAGGACTTCTGGGATTGACGTTCAAATATTCAAATTCACCCATGGATCCGCCTCCTGTCACAACTAACCATAATAGGCATTCTGCGTATGGCAGTGGACCTAACCACCCTCACACTCAAATTTATCTGGTGGAAGAGGGAATTCAAATGATGCCTGGATTCAGAAAGAAACAGCTTGACAAATCCCCGTTTTGTATTGCAATGTATTTAGTTCCATTCATTACCATGTTTGTTGCATATATGGTATTAGTTCATTGCTCTGTTTTATTACTATTGAACTTATTGTATTGTCTTTTTATTATCACCGCTCATTAGTACCATTTCAATGTACTATTTATTCCACTTGTTGCACTATTGTAGGCTAGAGAGAACATTGTGAACCCAAGATCTGATACTTGCTCTTTTGGAAGGTTTGGTTAGAATTGTGTGATCCAGGGCAGCATGGTGGCACAGTGGTTAGCATTGCTGCCTACGGCGCTGAGGACCAGGGTTCGAATCCCGGCCCTGGGTCACTGTCCGTGTGGAGTTTGCACATTCTCCCCGTGTCTGCGTGGGTTTCACAGGGTAGGTGGATTGGCCACGCTAAATTGCCCCTTAATTGGAAAAAATAATTGGGTACTCTAAATTTTTAAAAAAAAAGAATTGTGTGATCCAGTTCGCTAATGCTCACTGGATCAAGAGGAGGGACTGTGGTGACCTACCAGGGCCTAGGTTTCAGGCCGATTAAATTGGATATCCTAAATTTAAAAACTGGGCTTTTTAAAAATCATATTGCAGTCAAACCTCAGGCAGACTGTTGGAATTCAGACTTGACACAACCAACAGACAAGCTGCCAAAATATGTCTGTTCAAAATATGTCAATCACCCACCATTGCACCCTAGTGATATGCATACGTCTATTGTCAGCAGCCCAGATTGGACCAGCATTTCTGTCACCCAGAGTTTCTGCTGTTATCTTTTATGGAAACAGGTTAAGTGCAGCCCACACCACCAGAGATGGGCCACCTGGGGCTGCCTCAGGTGTCCTGACAAATGGTCATTGGGTGCTGAGACCCCCTCCCAAGGCATCATTGGCAGAAGGCCAGAGGAAATAGCAAAAGGCCGTGAAGGGGGGAGGGGGGGTGAAAACAGGCACCCAAGGCACATCAGGGTCTGAGACTCCATGCAGAGGCAATCAAGATGAATGGCCAGAGAAGGAAGGAAGGAAGAAACAGCGAGCGAGACGCACCTTCGTGACGATGTACCAGAGGGACTCCCACAGTTCAATCAAGCCATCTTTTTGGGTAGTATAAACGAACCTTAGGTACTCGAGAGGATATTTTGTGGTAATTTACGGGTAATTGTGTTGAATAAAAAGTGTTAGAACTTATACTCGTGTTTGTACTTTGTTCTCCTCGGTAGTAAAGGACAGCTAGGTAAAACATTTAAGTAAATTAACTGGTTGAAAGTATCTGAATTGGACAGATACAACATTTGCATCAGTAATGATGACTATGTTACCACTGGATTATTACGCTTGAGAGTGCCATCCAGAGAGAAGAATGATAATCGTATCACATGAGCTTGACTCCAAATTGACATCACTGCCGTCAGTGAGACCCGTCTTTGTAAGGAGCGGCCGCTGAAGGAACAAGCATTACACAGGGACTGCTTTAGCACAGTGGGCTAAAACAGCTGGCTTGTAATGCAGACCAAGGCAGCAGCATGGGTTCAATTCCCGTACCGGCCTCCCCGAACAGGCGCCGGAATGTGGAGACTAGGGGCTTTTCACAGTAACTTCATTGAAGCCTGCTTGTGACAATAAACAATAATTATTATTAAACATGGGGGGGGTACACCGTCATCTGGAATGGAAAGGCGGACAACGACCCTCGTTTCCACAGAATTGGTTTTGCCACCTAGAATAATGTTTTTTTTTTAAAATAATTTTTATTAAGGTTTTCACAAAATATAAACAAAACAATATTAACAAAACAACCATGGTAAAAAACCAAGAACAACACCCACCCAACTACAAAAGCAACTGCAAACAAAGAAAAAAAAAGCAAACAACAAAAGGGAAAGAGATAACACCCACCACATCCCACAAACCCATGTACACAGTTCTCCCTCCCACCGAACCAAACCTCCCCCTGGGTTGCTGCTGCTGCCGGCCTATTTCCCTACCGTTCCGCCAGGAAGTCCAGGAAAGGCTGCCACCGCCTAAAGAACCCTTGTACTGATCCCCTCAGGGCAAATTACACCTTCTCCAATTTGATGAACCCTGCCATATCATTGATCCAGGCCTCCTCGCTTGAGGGCCTTGCATCCTTCCACTGAAGAAGAATCCTCCGCCGGGCTGCTAGGGACGCAAAGGCCATGACACCGGCTTCTTTCGCCTCCTGCACTCCCGGCTCCACTGCAACCCCAAAAATTGCAAGTCCCCAGCCTGGCTTGACCCTGGATCCCATCACCCTTGACACCGTCCTTGCTACCCCCTTCAAAAAATCCCCCAGCGCTGGGCATGCCCAAAACATATGGGCGTGGTTCGCTGGGCTCCCAGAGCACCTAGCAAACCTGTCTTCTCCCCCGAAAAACCTACTCATCCTCGTCCCAGTTATGTGGGCCCTATGCAGCACCTTGAACTCTATGAGGCTAAGCCTCGCACAGGAAGAGGAGGAATTCACTCTTTCCAGGGCATCCGCCAACGTCCCCTCCTCAATCTCCTCACCCAGCTCCTCTTCCCATTTACCCTTCAGTTCCTCCACCGAGGCCTCGTCTACCTCCTGCATTACCCGGTATATGTCCAAAATCCTCCCTCCTCCAACCCACACCCCCGAGAGCAACCTGTCCCGTACCCCACGTGGGGGCGACAAGGGGAACCCCTCCACCTGCTGCCTGGCAAACGCCCTAACCTGCATGTACCGAAACATGTTCCCTGGGGGGAGCCCAAACTTCCCCTCTAACTCCCCCAAGCTCGCGAACCGCCCCTCCACAAACAGGTCCCTCAACCTCCTAACTCCTACCCTGTGCCAGCCCCGAAATCCGCCATCAATGCTCCCTGGAACAAACCGATGATTCCCCCGTATCGGAGCCTCCATCGAGCCCCCCACTTTCCCCCTATGCCGTCTCCATTGCCCCCAAATTTTGAGGGTAGCCGCCACCACCGGCCTCGTGGTATACCTCGTTGGGGGGGAGCGGCAACGGCGCCGTTACCAGCGCCTCCAGGCTCATGCCCACACAGGACGCTACCTCCATCCTCTTCCATGCTGCCCCTTCCCCTTTCATTACCCACTTATGCACCATCGCTGCGTTGGCAGCCCAATAGTACCCAGAGAGGTTGGGCAGTGCCAGTCCCCCCTATCCCTGCCCCGATCCAAGAACACTCTTCTCACCCTCGGAGTCCCATGCGCCCACACAAATCCCATAATACTCCTGTTGACCCTCCTAAAAAAGGCCTTCGGGATAAGGATGGGGAGGCACTGGAACAGGAACAAAAACCTCGGGAGCACCGTCATCTTAACGGACTGCACCCTCCCCGCCAGTGACAGCAGTAACATATCCCACCTCTTAAACTCCTCCTCCATCTGCTCCACCAACCTTGTGAGGTTGAGCTTGTGCAGGGCCCCCCAGCTCCCAGCCACCTGGACTCCTAGGTACCTGAAGCTCTTCCCTGCCTGCTTCAGTGGGAGCCTACCAATCCACTCCTCCTGATCCCCCGGGTGCACCACGAACAACTCGCTCTTGCCCAGGTTCAGCTTATACCCAGAGAAGCCCCCAAATTCACTATCCTCATCACCTCCTGCATCCCCCCCACCGGGTCCGCCACATACAGCAACAGGTCGTCCGCATAAAGCGACACTCGATGCTCCTCCCCACCCCGCACCAGGCCCCTCCAGTTCCCTGACTCCCTCAACGCCATGGCCAGGGGCTCAATTGCCAACGCAAAGAGCAAGGGGGCAGGGGACACCCCTGTCTCATCCCCCGGTACAGCCGAAAGTACTCCGACCTCCTCCTATTCGTGGCTACACTCGCCATCGGGGCCTCATAGAGCAACCTCACCCAACGGACAAACCCCTCCCCAAACCCAAACCTCTCCAACACCTCCCACAGATACCCCCACTCAGCCCTATCAAAGGCCTTCTCCGCATCTAATGCCACCACTATCTCCGCCGCCCCTTCCGCAGCCGGCATCATAATAACGTTGAGGAGCCTTTTTACGTTTGTATTCAACTGCCTTCCCTTCACAAACCCCGTCTGGTCCTCATGAATGATCCCCGGCACACAATCCTCTATTCATGTGGCTAAGATCTTTGCCAGCAGCTTGGTGTCTACATTTAGCAGCGAGATCGGCCTCTATGACCCACACTGCAGAGGGTCCTTGTCCCACTTCAGGATCAAGGAAATCAGCGCCCGTGACATAGTTGGGGGCAAAGCCCCCCTCTCCCTTGCCTCGTTAAAGGTCCGGACCAACAGGGGGCCCAACAGGTCTGCATACCTTTTATAAAATTCGGCTGGAAACCCATCCGGCCTCGGCGCCTTCCCCGACTGCATGCTCCCTATCCCTTTAACCAGCTCCTCCAGCTCAATCGGCGCCCCCAGTCCCTCCACCTGCCCCTCCTCCACCCTCGGAAATCGCAGCTTGTCCAAGAAGTGCCCCATTCTACCCCCCTCCACTGGGGGTTCAGACTGGTACAGTTCCCCATAAAAGTCCCTGAAGACCCCATTGACCTCTACCCCCCTCCGCACCACCTTCCCAGCGCTATCCGTCACTCCCCCAATCTCCCTGGCCGCGTCCTGCTTTCGGAACTGGTGTGCCAGCATCCTGCTCGCCTTCTCCCCATACTCATACACCGCCCCCTGTGCTTTCCTCCACTGAGCTTCCGCCTTTCTGGTAATCAATAGGTCGCACCTAGCCTGAAGGCTACACCTCTCCCCCAGCAATCTCTCCTCCGGAGCCTCCGCATATCTCCTATCCACCCTCACCATCTCCCCTATCAGTCTCTCCCTCTCCCTCTGCTCCCCCCTCTCCCTATGGGTTCGGATGGAAATCAACTCCCCTCTAATCACCGCCTTCAATGCCTCCCAGACCGTCCCCACTCGGACCTCCCAGTTATCGTTGGCCTCAAGGTACCTCTCAATACATCCCCGAACCCTCCCGGCCACCTCCTCATCTGCCAGCAGCCCCACCTCCAAGCGCCAGAGCGGACGTTGGTCCCTCTCCTCCCCCAGCCCGAGGTCCACCCAGTGCGGGGTATGATCCGAAATGGCAATGGCAGAGTATTCACCATCCTCCACCCCATAAACCAGCCCCCCTGCTCAGGACAAAAAAAATCAATCCTCGAATAGGCCTTATGCACGTGGGAGAAAAACGAGTACTCCCTGGCGCTTGGCCTCGCAAACCTCCAGGGATCCACCCCTCCTATCTGATCCATAAATCCCCTCAACACCTTAGCCGCCGCAAGCCTCCTACCCGTCCGGGACTTGGATCGATCCAATGGGGGATCCAGCACCATGTTGAAGTTCCCCCCCCATGATCAGGCCCCCCACCTCCAGGTCCGGAATGCGGCCCAACATACGCCTCATAAACCCCGCATCGTCTCAATTTGGGGCGTAAACATTCACCAACACCACCAGCTCCCCCTGCAGCTTACTACTCACCATCACATACCTCCCACCACTGTCAGCCACCACATTTAACGCCTGAAACGACACCCTCTTTCCCACCAGGATCGCCACCCCCCGATTCTTCTCATCCAGCCCTGAGTGAAATACTTGGCCCACCCATCCATTCCTCAGCCGAACCTGGTCCACCACTTTCAGGTGTGTCTCTTGGAGCATGGCCACATCCACCTTCAGCCCCTTCAAGTGCGCAAACACCCGGACCCGTTTGACCGGCCCATTCAGCCCCCTCACATTCCAGGTCATCAGCCGGATCAGAGGGCTCCCTGCCCCCCTCCCCTGCCGATTAGCCATAACCCATCCCCTGCCCACCACTGGCCAGCGTCCCCCGTTCGGCCAGTTCCCCACGGCGGCAACTCCCCCCCCCCCAAGGCTAGGACCCCTCCTAGCCGCGCCCCTCCCTTCATAGCACTCCCGTGAGCCAGCTAACTTCTGCTGACCCCGCGACTCCCGCCATACCTCCGACTCCTCCCCACGTGGGCTACTCCTCCTTCGTGCCCATCGGCAGGCCCTCCTCCACCCCCCCGGCTCTTGTGCGGGAAAATAACAGCCAGCAACGGCCCGTGCTTCTCAGCCCCGACTCCGCCCCCATCATCCCACAGCGCGGGAAACCAGAGAAAAGCCCGCGCTTTCGCCCTGCCCAACCCCGCCTCCTCTAGGGCAACTCCCATTGCCAGTCCCCCCCACCAGCTCCCCACACTCCCCGTTTACCTCCCTGCCCGAACCCGTCCACCAGACCCATACAAAAAGACATAACGACATCGCCCCACCCACCCTAAAGCCAACCCACATCTTGCATTAAACAGAGCAAACACAATTACATTATCATACAAAATCCCCCATCTTAGACCCTCAGTTTGAGTCCAGCTTCTCGGCTTGCACAAAGGCCCACGCCTCCTCCGGGGACTCAAAATAATGGTGCCGGTCCTTGTTGGTGACGCGCTGGCTGCAACATGCCAAACTTCACGCTCCGTCTGTGGAGCACCGCCTTTGTCCGGTTAAACCCGGCCCTCCGCCTAGCCACCTCCGCACTCCAGTCCTGGAAGACCCGCACCTCCGTGTTCTCCCACTTGCTGCTCCGCTCCTTCTTGGCCCAGCGGAGCACGCACTCACGATCCAAGAACCGGTGAAACCGCACCAACACCGCCCGCGGCGGCTCGTTCTGCTTGGGCCTCCTAGCCAGAATTCTGTGGGCCCCCTCCAACTCCAGGGGCCCCTGGAAGGACCCAGCTCCCATCAGCACAACAACCACATAGGCCGCCAGGTCCGACCCCTCCAGGAGGCCCAGGATCCGCAAATTCTTCCGCCTCGACCGGTTGTCCAGCTCCTCGAACCGCTCCTGCCACCTTTTATGGAGCACCTCGTGCATCTCCACTTTCCCTGCGACCGCCACGGCCTCATCCTCCCTTTCGGAGGCCTGCTGCTGCAGCTCCCGGATCGCGGCCTGCTGGGCTGTCTGAGTCTCCATCAGCTCTCTGGTGGAAGCCTTCAGCGACTCCAGCAGCTCCACCTTAAGCTCCTGGAAGCAGCGCAGCAGAGTCTCCTGCTGCTCCTGCGCCCACTGCCTCAGCTACTCGAGGGCTCTGCCGGCCGCCATTTTGTTTCTATCCCCCTCTTTTCCAGGGGTGCTTCCACCGTTTTTCTTCTTACCCCACTCCTGGTCCGGACCATAGGACCTTAGGGATCTACTCCAGATCCCTTCCCACGTCGGGATTCGTCGACGAAGTTCCGTTGGGGGCCCTGAAAAGAGCCCCAAAGTCCGTTATTAGCGGGAGCTGCCGATCGTGCGGCTTAGCTCCACATTGCCGCCACCGGAAGTCCACCTAGAATAATGTTAAGGTGATGGAGAGGAACCATGGGATTGCTCACAGAAATATTGGACTTTAAAAAGACTTGAGTTTTACATTTTCTGCCCCTCGCACCTTAAACCCATGCCCCCTAGTAATTGACCCCTCTACCCTGGGGAAAAGCCTCTGACGATCCATTCTGTCTACGTCCCTCATAATTTTGTAGACCTCTATCAGGTCGCCCTTCAACCTCCATCGTTCCAGTGAGAAAAACCGAGTTTATTCAACCGCTCCTCATAGCTAATGGCCTCCATACCAGGCAACATCCTGTTAAATCTCTTCTGCATCCTCTCTAAAGCCTCCACATCCTTCTGGTAGTGTGGCGACCAGAATTGCAGACTATATTCCAAGTGTGGCCTAACTAAGGTTCTATACAGCTGCAACATGACTTGCCAATTCTTATACTCAATGCCCCGGCCAATGAAGGCAAGCATGCCGTATGCCTTCTTGACTACCTTCTCCGCCTGTGTTGCCCCTTTCAGTGACCTGTGGACCTGTACACCTAGATCTCTCTGACTTTCAATACTCTTGAAGGTTCTACTATTCACTGTATATTCCATACCTGTTTTAGACCTTCCAAAATGCATTACCTCACAAGAAGACCATCTAAGCTAACCCCATTTGTCTGCATTTGGCTCATATCCCTCTAAACATTTCCTATTCATGTATATGTTTAAATGCCTTTTGAATGTTGTCAATGTCCCTGCCTCAACCATTTCCTCCAGCAGATCATTCCACATACGTACCACCCTCTGTGCAAGAAAGTTGCTCCTCAGGTTCCCATTAATTCTTTCCCCTCTTAACTTCAACCTGTGCCCTCTAGTTCTCGATTCCCCAACCCTGGGAAGAAGACTGAGTGCATTCACTCAATCCATGCCTCTCATAATCCTATACACCTCAATAAGGTCACCCCTCACTCTCCTATGCTCCAAAGAAAACGTCTCTAGCCTGTCCAAACTCTCCCTATAGCTCAGTCCCTTGAGTCCTGGCAACATCCTTATAAATCTCTTCCGCACTCTTTCCAGTTTCCTATAGCAATGCGACCAAAACTGAACACAATACTCTTCTTAAGGATGACAATGCCATTCATCATAGAATCCCTACAGTGCAGAAGGAGTGCATTCGGCCCTCGAGTCTGCACTGACCCTTGAACAGAGCACCCTATAGTAGCACATGCCTCTACCCTATTCCCTTAACCCGGTAACCCCACAAAGCCTTTTGGACACTCAGGGCCAATTTTAAATGGCCAATCCACCTAACCTGCACATCTTTGGACTGTGGGAGGAAGCCGGAGCACCCCAGAGGAAACCCACGCAGACAGGGGGAAAAAGTGCAAACTCCACACAGATAGTCACCAGAGGCCGGAACTGAACCGGTCCCTGGAGCTGTGAGGCAGCGGTGCTAACCACCCTGTGCCCCATACTGAAAGCAATATTTTCAACAACGCCTCAACTATGACCCACAATGGTAGCCGATACTCTCCAGACTATCCCCTAGTACCATCGGGTAGAATCCACGGGTAAATCACCATCAATGGGAGAGCTGCAACAAGCAATCAAACAAGTGAAAGATAACAAACCCTGCAGCCTCTATGGTATTCCAATTGATGTCTTCAAGCCTCCATCTTGTGGATTTGGGAGGAAAAAAAAACTCCACTCTATTACCCCTCACTTCAGGAATACAACATCTGTAATCATTTTCAAGGCGAACGATAAGTTAGGCTGTCAAAACCATTGAGATATTTCCCTCTTGTCAATTGCAAGGAAAATCCGGACCCGTTATGTCCTGAATCACCTACTTCCTGTGGATAAAGAAATTCTCCCAGAGACACAGTGTGGCTTTAGACCTTCCAGAGGAATATTTACCATAGACTTCGTTGCAAGACAAATCCAATTTTAAAAAATGTCAAGAACAACACCAGGACCTCATTGCATTCACTGACCTGACCAAAGCATTTGACTCAATAAGTTCTGAGGCTCTGTGGATTGTGTTCCAAAGATTTGGAGGTCCATGAAACTTTGCTGCAATCCTACAATTGTTCCATGATGTTATGACTGCAACTGCCTTGAGTGGGAGATCTGAAACAAGGCACCTTCAAAACCTGGACTTGGGTCAAGCAAGACTGTGTATATAGCCTGCGTACTATTATAATCTGCCTGAGAGTAGTTATTCATCTCATCAAAGATCAATTGGCCTCTGGTGTGTATTAAATAACACCTAATGGAAAACTCTTTAACCTAAGTCATCTCTGTTCAAAAATTAAACTGACCACCATAGAAGTATATGATGTACATTTTGTGGATGACTCCAGTGGTGGTGCTCAGTCTGCATCAGATTTGTAAGCAGCTCTCCATCTACAATTCAATTCTGCAAAGGAGCATATTTGCTTGTCTGTTGGAGAATTGATGTTTAATGATTAGTTTACACTCCAGAAATACACACACAAACACATGTATATATTATAGTCTATCAATTGTTTAACCTAATATTCTGTTATTCTGTTTAAGCTGCATCCAATAGGGGACTTCAGTATTTAGTAGCATGTGACTCTGCTTAAGTTTCACTTGACAGAGACGTGCACCATGGGACTTCAGACAGAATAAAGGTAACACTAATGAGTTAATTACAACACAACTGCTGAAGGGGCCTTTGTTTATATTGGATTCCATTTCACAGAACCACATTATAAGAACTTGCAGTCTTCAAGGTAATGAGGGCGAGCTTGCATCCTCTCACACTATTAAAATCTTATCATAACCTGGTGTTAACAGCACAGGAAAGTTAGAAGGGAATTATTGTATGGAAAGAAGGAATGAATAACAATAGCGGTGCTCTACATTAACTCAATTTTAATTCACAGTGTTTTAGAAGAAAGGCAATTACATTTGGCTGAATGTGTTCTTTCTATTAGTTATCTTTTGGAAGTGTGTGACTAGTTTTGAAACTGTAAAATCCTTTTCAACTTTTATCACTCAAGGCTTTCCTGAATGTATAAGGAGACATTACTGCCTCCCATTTTTAACACTGATTATTGCTCTGCACTCTATCACTGTAAATACTATCTACTTTGTAATCTTCTGTATTAGGTTTACATAGCGTACATAAATGTGTGAAACTTTAGACCTTGATATGTTGAAAGGTGTGAACATCAGAGAGGGATTCACTCTTAAATAGATACTTGGGAGCACAATAAGAAGGAAATTATGCTCCGTCTATGTGAAAAACAAGTTTGCCCCCAGGTGAAATATTGTGTTCAATTCTGAGTACATTTTGTGAAAGGATTTGAAGGCTTTGGAGAGGCTACAGAAGAGATTTACAGGTATTTAAAATGATGAAGGGTTGAGATAGAGGAAGTACAGAGAAACACTTTCCAATACCTAAAGAGTCACTAACCAGAGAACACAAATATGAGGTGATTAACAAAATAACCAAGGGGAAGAGGTGAAAATGTCTAGCATTTGGAATGGCCTGCTTGTTACAGGCGGTGGAAACTGATTCAATGATAGCTTCCGAAAGGGATTTGGATAAATACACAAATGAGAAAAAAAAAATGCAGGGATATGAGGAAAGAACAGAGGAATCAGATTAACTGGATTGCTCTTCCAAAGAGTTGGAGAAGAATCACGAGCCAGAGTGGATTCCTGCTATGCTGCACCCTTCTTTAAAAATTGTATTGTCACTGTTGCCATATATGGAGATTGCTTTTTGGTGACTTGCCCACATTCCGTTTGTAGAAGGATGAATCCAACAAATCCTCCTCTGATGAAACCTGTACTCCTCCACAACACAAACTCTGTGTTTTGTTACCAAGCAGGTGTGCTATTAGAGATTTCCTATAACATTGTTTCTCCCCCAGTACATGCAATCACACAAAATAATAAAGTGACAGGCTATCTCAGGAGAGATGGATTCAAATAACTTATTTGTAATGCCTCAACGAGGTTCAAATATGAACAAATGATTCCCATGTTACTCTGCTTTTTCTTCCCACTGTGGAGTAGAATCAAGGGGACATCTGGGAATTTGATAATGCCACTGAGGAGTTGGGAATAATGTGTTGGATGTGAACAAATAAAGACCAGCGGGATGCAATGTATCCAATGGTATTGATTTTGATAATTATCAGATTGAGGCGCTGAATAGTTCTCCTTCCAAGGGGTGCTCAGACTGTGTTCTGTGTCACAAGCAGCTTCTATGTTCTCGTAGCTCAGTCATTAAAGCCTAGACATCTCATGACTACTTGTGTTCACATATTTGCTGGCTTGCCCTGTGAGTGTTGTAGATCTGGAAATATGGAAAGGGCCAAATTTTGCTTTGCCTCATTAATGGGTTGAGGCTATCATTTCTGGATATCTTTAATAATATAATTGCATTATTGATTTTTATATTGCTTTTTTTCAACATCTTAATTAGACTTTTTGTTTATTATACTCTTGCTGCTCTAGGGAAAAGAGTTTATATCCTGTTCATCCAATTTTATTATTTCCCACTCTCTATAAATAAAGTTAGATATCAGATGGCAAGTCAAATATTTTACTGTGTTAATCATAGGATTAGCAGCATCAGGTCAGCAACATAAAATGGCAAAATTGATACAAAAGATAACAACTTGAAATGGTTGGCAAGTTGATTTATTGTTAACGTATATATTACACAAAAGAAGCCTTCAGGCAGTGAGAAATTGGAATGTAGCCACAATAGACATCTGTGCTTTGAGTTGGTATCCTCATTAACAAAATATTTTCTGAATGCGAAGTCCCTTCAGATAAGTTAATAATTTAAAATATGGTCCAGTATCAAGACAGTCAGCTAATACAATATATTACAGCAGATAACTTCTGGGAGGAAACCAATTTACTTTTGGAAGGTGGCCAACCAGCGAGCCATTTCAAAATACACAATTACACAGGTTAGAAGAGTGTATATAACCTTCACCAATTTTTGAATTGATAAGCATGACTAATAAACTAGACAATGAAAGTCTGTTTCATTACTGCAGACTTTCTTTAAAAAAACACACCAAACACACATCTCAATCTGATAATTATCGAAATCAATACCATTGGATACATTGCATCCCACTGGTCTTTATTTGTTCACATCCAACACGTTATTCCCAACTCCTCAGTGGCATTTTTGGCACTCGAGGTTGAATTCCCTTTGAAGAATTCCACCCCCCCCCCCCCCCCCGGTTTGAGACAGAGTCACCTCAAAATCTAATATAACCATATTGGGTTTGTGAGAATATATTTTTGTTATTATTCTTTGTTTAAATGTACAAAAAGGTTTGCCGATAGGTGGATTTAGAAATTTCATGTCTTTAGATTACATTACTGACATGTTATGATTAGGTTATCATTTAAAACTTCATGTAGAAGCTGTGACCTATGATGGACTACAATAAATTTCATATATTTTTTAAGTATATCGGATGAGAATCCACATAAACATTTTCAAGTCTTCGTAAGGTTTCTAAGAACATATATTGGTAAACTTTCAAAGCAATTGGTCTACTGAGACATGCCTTAATGCATGTCCCATCCCATGATAACTGTGGGCTTTGAGACCTAGAAGAGAGGACTTATATTTCAGGACCCAGTTTGATGCTTAGAAGCCTCTTTTGTTTTTTTTTTAATTTAGAGAACCCAATTCCTGCTGGGAATTGGCTTACCTTGTCCAACAAAGGGGGATGTTGTGTAGGGTGGGAAGGGGGAGGGAGGAGGGGGGGGGGGGGGGGGGCACGGTTCAAAAAATTGTAGAATCACAGCCATTAACATCTCCTTTTTTCTTGATTCTGCACCTGCTTAAAAACTGTTAGGTGGCATTTTGGTGAATGGGGACAGTTGTGGTATGCACATCTGCTTGAAAGGCAGATTCAACTTAGTGTTTTGGGACTGATCGAATCCACGATTTGAACTTTCCTGCAAGTGCTATAACAGGCAGCTGTCGTTTCACACTCCAAATGTTGATTGGAAACAATTTTCCTCAAGTGCTTTCACACACCCATTTGCACTAAGATGTGGAGCACACACATATGGATGGAACACAATGAGACATTGCAGGATGGCTCAGGGACCAAGAGAGGAGGTGTACAGGTTCTCAGAGGAGGTGTACAGGTTCTCAGATGTGACTCTGGAGGTCCCCATAACAGCAGGAGCAATAGATGGGGTGGAGCACATGTCACTCTCCTGCCTATCGCCTCTGGTGCCATTCTTTCTGGTCTCATCTCTCTCTCTCCGCCCCCAAATTAAAAGTCTGCAATGGTGGAGAGCAGTACAACGCTCACTCTCTTTAGATGAAAATCATGGGAGAAGTCACAGAACAAATGCTGAAAAGAGCATTGGCACATCATTGACAAAGTGGTCCAGAAAGTCTTTAAGGACTGCTGGTTGCTTAAAGCCTGCTGAATGTCCAGGCTTAACATTCCTCCCGGGTGACTGTTCCTCATTCAAGATTCCACTCATTTACCCAGAAGGTAATTTTGCACTAACTGCTGACTCAGGCAGCAGGACGGCTCCAGCCTTCCTCCCCCGTCGCCACTTCAACATCCAACATCACCCACCCAGTGCTGACAAAAAAACATGTTTGTTTCAAACACTAGCCTTCAGAGCACTGCTCCTTCCTCAGGAGAGTTAATTTACCTGAGGAAGGAGCAGTGCTCCGAAAGCTCGTGTTTGAAACAAACCTGTTGGACCTTCACCTGGTGTTGTAAGACTTCTTACTGGACAAAAACGTTCACTCCATCCCCTCTCCACATATGCTGCCTGGCCTGCTGGACCTTTTTTCGCATTTGTCATCAGTTCCAGCATTATTTCAACCTTGAATTATATTTCTGAGGGCAACTTGGTGACGGCGGGTCGTTAACATAGGCTCATTAAGGCCTAAATTGGACATCAAAAGTGTTTGAACAGAGACCCTCTCTCCCGTTTATCTTACTCGTTGGTTAAACGAGAGGATTTGGTTTTCTGACTTTTCCCTCAGTTTTAGTGTCACAGACTCCGGCTGGCGGAGGGGAATATTGCTGATCTTCCACCTGAACAGGGGCTGCGGCTGGAGTCGTTTTGACTCTTTATTGGTCGTGTGCCCAGAGGTGTGGCTTCACCCGTTTGATGTTTTTTTTTGGAGCTGCTATTGGGACTTCCGTCCAAGTGTTTGCCCAGTTGCCTGGAGTTACCTCCGCATCTCCCGCTGCTTTCGCTCCTTCGTCGCGGTGTATGTGCAACCAGGACCGGAGAGTTCATCCCAGGGAAGGCGGAGGCGCCAGAACCAGCACGGCAGGGCAGGGGTGGATAAACCACACAGGTGAGCTGGGAGGGTGTGTGGAACAGAAGATCCCAGCAGGTGAAGCCCACCGTAGTTGGTAAACTGGGAGTTGACTCCCCCGTACCACAGGAGGTAAAAGGGGTTTGAGGGACAGGATCACCGCTCAATCCCCCCCCCCCCCCCCAGGTAAAAGGGGATTGAGGGACAGGATCACCGCTCAGTTGCTATGCGAGAAAGCGCTGCTTCCAGTGGGACTTTCACCACTGTCGCTTAAAATTTTTGTTGCATGATGAAATTATAGGGTTATGCAAATCGCCCTTCCTGCACCTTTTTCCGAGATGAGGCGGTGAAAAAACTCAGAACCATGTTCGGTTAAAAAAAATCAACAAGAACAGAACAATCCGAAGGGCTGAAGAAATTGGACAGGAAAGGTTAACCCTGTTTCTCCCCCCACACAGATGCTGCCAGACCGTGGTGAGCACTTGCAGCATTTTCCATTCATTAATTCAGATTTCCAGCATCCGTGGTACATTTGCTTCTGTTAACATCTCAAATCTGTTCTGAGTTCCGTTGGAGCCGATCTAGTCCCACCCAAGGTTCATTTTGAGGGGGAAAATGGCCCATCCCTACATTAGGGACCAATACTTTGGTTCACTTTGTTACCGTCTTTATACTCGTGTATTGCCTGACACCCTTTATGACCCTTTGAAACTCTCCGTAATTATTCATTCACTAGAAGGATTCATTCACTAGAAGGATTGAAACATCCCTCAGAAATAAAATCTTAGTTCCAGGGTAAAGATCTATAAAAATGTGTGTGTGTGTATGTGTGTATATATATATATATATATATATATGACCCCATGAGTAAAGTTCCTTCTTTTTCTTGCACTTTATACTTGTAGATTATAACCCTGGGTTGCATTCAATGACAAATATGAGTGTCCAATCTCCACATTCGATTTGAATGATCATTTAGCAAATTTATTTTTAAAAGTTTGATATTTTTAAATTAATTCCTCTAATTGTTTGGGTGAAGTAGCAAACTGATTCTCTCTCAATGTGGAAGAACTTGCCTCATTTTTCGATTATTTCAGATGGGTTCAATTGGGGCTACATTGGGTCAGACAGACTTGCCTTTTTGAAAGAAGACTTTACCACTGCACTACTAATCTTCAATGGTATGGAATGCATTTCGTTTGCCAGCGTGTGAAATCCCATGCAATTGACTGAGGTTATTTCTCCAGAAATCTAATTAAGAGGAAGGATTTATTTTCTCAAGTGCAATTTCGATTTGGCTCCAGACTTTCTCCCACATGTTTGAACGTAAATAGAACATGCATGCAGTGCAGAAGGAGGCCACCCGGCCCATTGGGTCTGTACCGACCCACCTAAGCCCTCACCTCCATCCTATCCTCACAAGCCAGTAACCCCTCCTAACCTCTTTGGTCACCAAGGGCAATTTATTGTGGCCAATCTGCCTAATTTACATGTCTTTGGACTGTGGGAGGAAATCGGAGCACCCGGAGGAAACCCACGCAGACACGGGGAGAACGTGCAGACTCCATACAGGTGACCCAGCGGGTAATCAAACCTGGGATCCTGGTACTGTGTTGCCCACAAAGTTTGAGGGTGGTAGGCTACGTGTCTTTCACAATGCAGAAGGGAATGGTTAACAACGTTTCTGCAAGTGTCAATTTTTGGCCTATTTGAACACCAGAGAGTCAGGGAAGATTATCAACCAAGCTTTGATTTTAGGTTAGTTCATACTGTGGGCTGACGGTTGTCCAAAAACACTTTATTTGTCATTCAGCTCAGGAATGTCAACTGGACCATTTTCTGACTTCGGAAAGCCTGGCTTTCATCCCCATGCCTACCATGTTTTCATCTCCAGGAGTCTTGAACGGGTGGGTTTGGGTTTATTGAGTCTTTTTTTTTAAATTTTAATTCTCCTTTTTCACATTTTCGCCCAAATTTACACCCAACAATAAATAATCAGTAACAAATGTCAATCCCCATATCAATAACAACGATCCCATCCTCCCACCAAACCCCCAAACATTAGCCTGCATGTTAACATAAACAAATGACAAAGAGAAGCAGGGATCACCCACAGTCACCATTAACACATATAGTCCCTCTCCCCCCAACCCCCCAAATGTTTGATGTGATCCAATTCTCGAAAGTGCATAATGAATAACGCCCATGAATTGTAGAACCCTTCTATCCTTCCCCTCAGTTCAAATTTGACCTTTTCAAGTGTCAAGCATTCCAGCAGGTCCCCCCGCTACGCCAGGGCACAGGGTGGAGAGGTTGATCTCCATCCCAACAGGATCCGCTTTCGGGCGATCAACGAGGCGAAAGCTACAACATCTGCCTCCGCGCCCATTTCCAACCCCGGCTGGTCCAGCACCCCGAATGTGGCCTCCCGAGGACCCGGGTCCAGTTTCACGTGCACCAGAGATTTAGAGATGACCATAAACACCTCCTTCCAGTAATCCTCAAGCTTTGGACAGGCTCAAAACATATTAACGTGATTTGCGGGGCCCCCCTAAAACATTGACATACATCTTCTACCCCCTCAAAGAGCCGGCTTATCCTCACCCTTGTAAAGTGTGCTCTATACGTCACTTTCAGCTGTATCAGCCCCAAACTCGCACATAAGGTGGAGGCGTTCACCCTCCGGAGCACCTCACACAAGAACCCCTCCTCCATACCCTCTCCCAACTCTTCCCCCCCCCACTTGGCATTGATCCCTTCTCGTGGCGCCTTCTCCTCCAAAAGAGCCCCGTAAACCGTCGATACTACCACCTTCTCCAGTCCTCCTCCTGTCGTCAGCACCTCCTCCAGCAATGTGGAAGCCGACTCTACTGGGAAGCTCTGTGTCTCCTTTCTGGCACATTCTTGAACCTGCATGTATCTAAATATTTCCCCCTGCTCCAGCCCATACTTTGCTCCCAGCTCCTTCAATCCCGCAAAACGACCCTCCAAGAAACAAATCTTTTAGTGTCCTAATTCAGATCTGTGCAGTCAGTATTCAGGTGGAGTTTGGCGGTCCTGATATGCTTAAATAATGATAATACAGGAAGTTATCCTGGCCTGAGGGCGGGATAGTGGAGCATGGGCGGGGTGCTCCACCAGAGGGTCGGCGCAAACCCGACGGGCTGAACGGCCTCCATCCACACCGCAGGAACTCCGGGGATTCTATGATTCTCATTGGGCACAGGATCCCACTGGGGTGGCGCGGTGGTGTGGGCAAATATATTTCTGTGGCTCTTTAGGCCTTGATTACTGACCTGAAACCATAAACAATCTTGAGTTTCGGTCATGTCGGAGCCAGACAAGGCACTCCACAACTGTGTTCCCTTTGTGCCTTGCTCAGGGATTTGATTCAGTAAAACCATCCCGGATGAGAATGTGGTGGTGAGCCTTGAACTGCTGGAATCCAGGTGAGATGGGTACATTCGCAGTGCAGGGAGGGAGTTCCAGAATTTTGTCCCAGCAACATTAAAGGAACAGTGATATAGTTCCAAGTCGCGTTACTGTGTGTTGGAGAGGAACTTCCATGTGGTAGTGTTCCAGTTGTCCAACACCCTTGTCCTTCTAGGTGGCAGTGGTCAAGGTTTGGAAGGCACTACCAAAGGACCTTGGACCAGTTGCTGCAGCGCATTGTATATGGTACACAGTTCTGCTACCGATGCTGGTGGTGAGGGGCCGGGATACTTAAGGTGGTGAATGGGATGCCAAACAAGGAAACAGTTTTGTTTTCATGATAAGCGGTTTTGAGTGTTGTTGGAGTTGCACTGATCCAAGCAAATGGAGAATATTCCATTTGTTCCTTGTAGATGGTGGACAGACTTTGACAAAAGGTCATCTGGACTCGAAACGTTAGCTCTTTTCTCTCTCTACAGATACTGCCACACCTGCTGAGATTTTCCAGCATTTTCTCTTTGGTATTAATGTGGCTGATTCAGTTCAATTTCTGGTAAGTAGTAACCACCAAGTTGTTGATTATTGGAGTATTCAGTGACAATGAATGCCAAAGTGAGATTGTTGGATCTTCTCTTGTTGGAGATGCTCATTGCCTGGCACTTGCATGGAGCAAATGATACTTGCCACTTTTCAGCCCAATCCCAAATGTTGCCCAGGTCTTGATGCTGTGGACACTGACTCGTTCAGTATCTGAGGAGTCGCAAATAGCACTGAGCATTGTGCAATCTTCAATGAATATTGACACTTCTGACATTATGATGGAGGGAAGGTCATTGATTTAACACCAGAAGATGGCTGGACTGAGGCAGCTGCTCTTGAGGAAGGCCTATATCAATGCCCTCAAGTTGAGAGGATTGGCTTTCAGCATCTTCCTTTGTGCTAAGTATGGCTCCGACCAGCAAAGAGTTTTCACCCTGATTCCAAAACAAAGAACAAAGAAAAGTACATCACGGAACAGGCCCTTCGGCCCTCCAAGCCTGTGCCGACCATGCTGCCGGTCTAAACTAAAATCTTCAGCACTTCTGGGTTCTGTATCCCTCTATTCCCATCCTATTCATATATTTGTCAAGATGCTCCTTAAAGTCACTATTGTCCCTGCTTCCACCTCTTCCTCCGGCAGTGAGTTCCAGGCACCCACTACCCTCTGTGTAAAAAAGAAACCTTGCCTCGTACATCTCCTCTAAACCTTGCCCCTCGCACCTTAAACCTATGGCCCCAAGTAATTGACCCCTCTACCCTGGGGAAAAGCCTCTGACCACCCACTCTGTCTATGCCCCTCATAATTTTGTAGACCTCTATCAGGTCGCCCCTCAATCTCCATTGTTCCAGTGAGAACAAACCGAGTTTATTCAAACTCTCCTCATAGCTAATGCCCTCCATACCAGGCAACATCATGGTTAATCTCATCTGCACTCTCTCTAAAGCCTCCACATCCTTCTTGTAGTGTGCGACCAGAATTGCACACTATACTCCAAGTGTGGCCTAACTAAGGTTCTATACAGTTGTAACACGACTTGCCAATTTTTATATTCAATGCCCCGGCCAATGAAGGCAAGCATGCCGTATGCCTTCTTGACTACTTACTCCACCTGTGTTGTCCCTTTCAGTGACCTGTGGACCTGTACACCTAAATCTCTCTGACTTTCAATACTCTTGAGGTTTCTACCATTCACTGTATATTCCCTACCTGGATTAGACCTTCCAAAATGCATGACCTCACATTTGTCTTGATTAAACTCCATCTGCCATCTCTCCGCCCAAGTTTCCAAATGATCTAAATCCTGCTGTATCCTCTGACAGTCCTCATTGCTATCCGCAATTCCACCAACTTTTGTGTCATCTGCAAAGTTACTAATCAGACCAGTTTTCCTCCAAATCGTTTATATATTTTACGAATAGCAACGGTCCCAGCACTAATCCCTGCGGAACATCACTAGTCACAGCCCTCCAATCAGAAAAGCACCCTTCCATTGCTACTCTCTGCCTTCTATGACCTAGCCAGTTCTGTATCCATCTTGCCAGCTCACCCCTGATCCCGTGTGACTTCACCTTTTGTACCAGTCTACCATGAGGGACCTTGTCAAAGGCCTTACTGAAGTCCATATAGATAATATCCACTGCCCTACCTGCATTAATCATCTTTGTGACCTCAAAAAATTCTATCAAGTTAGTGAGACATGATCTCCCCTTCACAAAACCATGCTGCCTCTCGCTAATACATCCATTTGCTTCCAAATGGGAGTAGATCCTGTCTCGAAGAATTCTCTCCAGTAATTTCCCGACCACTGACCAAGGCTCACCAGCCTGTAGTTATTCTTCTTAAACAAAGGAACAACATTGGCTATTCTCCAGGCCTCTGGGACATCACCTGAAGACAGTGAGGATCCAAAGATTTTTGTCAAGGCCTCAGCAATTTCCTCTCTTGCCTCCTTCAGTATTCTGGGGTAGATCCCATCAGGCTCTGGGGACGTATCTAACTTAATAGTTTTCAAAGCCCCTCGTCTTTTTGGATCTTAATGTGACCCAGGCTATCTACACACCCTTCTCCAGACTCAACATCCACCAATTCCTTCTCTTTGGTGAACACTGATGCAAAGTATTCATTTAGTACCTCGCCCATTTCCTCTGGCTCCACATATAGATTCCCTTGCCTGTCCTTCAGTGGGCCAACCCTTTCCCTGGCCACCCTCTTGCTTTTTATGTATGTGTAAAAAGCCTTGGGATTTTCCTTAACCCTATTTGCCAATGACTTTTTGTGACCCCTTTTAGCTCTCCTGACTCCTTGCTTAAGTTCCTTCCTGCTTTCCTTATATTCCACACAGGCTTCGTCTGTTCCCAGCCTTCTAGCCCTGACAAATGCCTCCTTTTTTCTTTTTGGCGAGACCTACAATATCTCTTGTTATCCAAGGTTCCCGAAATTTGCCGTATTTATCGTTCTTCCGTACAGGAACATGTGGTCCTGAATTGCTTTCAACTGACGTTTGAAAGCCTCCCACATGTCAGATGTTGATTTACCCTCAAACATCTGCCCCAATCTAGGTTCTTCAGTTCCTGCCTAATATTGTTATAATTAGCCTTCCCCCAATTTAGAACATTCACCCTCGGACCATTCTTATCCTTGCCGACCAGCACTTTAATACTTACTGAATTGTGGTCACTGTTCCCGAAATGCTCCCCTACTGAAACTTCTACCACCTGGCCTGGCTCATTCCCCAATACCAGGTCCAGTACAGTCCCTTCCCTAGTTGGACTATCTACATATTGTTTTAAGAAGCTCTCCTGGATGCTCCTTACAAACTCTGCCCCGTCAAAGCTCCTAGCACTAAGTGAGTCCCAGTCAATATTGGGGAAGTTAAAGTCTCCCATCACAACAACCCTGTTGCTTTTACTCCTTTCCAAAATCTGTCTGCCTATCTGCTCCTCTATCTGCTGCTGGCTGTTGGGTGGCCCGCAGTAAACCCCCAACATTGTGACTGCACCCTTCTTATCCTGATCTCTTTGTTCCTACTGATTTCAACTTTGTTAGGGTTCCTTAATGTCACACTTTATCAAATGCTGCCTTGATATCAAGAGCAGCCATTCTCACCTCACCTCATGAGTTCAGCTCTTTTATTCATGTTTGGACCAAGGTAACAAGGTCAGGAGCAGAGTGATCCTGATGGAACTCAAACTGAGCATCAGTGAACAGATTGTTTCTGACTAAGTCCTGGTCGATAGCACTGTTAATCACTTTCTATCACTGATAATTGAGAGTACACTGATGGGTTGATAATTTTCTGGGTTGGATTTGTCCTGTTTTTTGTGTTCCGGGCATAACTGGGCAATTTTCCATGTTGTCAGGTAGATGCCAGTGCTGTAGCTATACTGGAACAGCTTGGCTAGGGGTACAGTTGTTCTGGAGTCTATGTCTGGATGCTGTCACCACCCATAGCCTTTTCTGTATCCAGTGCCCACAGTAATTTCTTGATAACACATGGAGTGAATCAAATTGTCTGAAAAGTGGCACCGATGGTGGTAGGGGGCTAAAGTCAGACCATCCATTTGGCACATCTAGTTCAAGATGATTGCAAATGCTTCAGCTTTGCTCTTTGCTCTGACATGCTAAGCTCCCCCATCATTGGGAATGGAGTACATTTGGAGTGCCTACTCACTCCGCTAATTGTTTAATTGTCCACCAGCCACTCCTGAATGTTGCAGCAGTGATCTCTGATCTGATCTGATGGTTATAGAATTGCTTAGCTCTGCCTATTTCATGCTGCTTCTGCTGTTTAACATGCAACTGGTCCTGTGTTCAGGCTTCACAAGGTTGATGTTTCGTTTTTAGGTATGAGTTCGGGCGGCACGGCAGCACAGTGGTTAGCACAGTTGCTTCACAGCTCCATGGTCCCAGGTTCGATTCCTGGCTGGGTCACTGTCTGTGTGGAGTCTGCACATTTCCCCATGTGTGCGTGGGTTTCCTCCGGGTGCTCCGGTTTCTTCCCACAGTCCAAAGATATGCGGGTTAGGTGGATTGACCATGCAAAATTGCCCCTTCGTGTCCAAAAAAGGTTAAGTGGGGGTTACTGGGTTACGGAGATAGGGTAGATACGTGGGCTTGAGTAGGGTGGTCTTTGTAACGGCTGGTGCAGACTTGATGGGCCAAATGGCCTTCTTCTGTACTGTAAATTCTATGATGATTCTGAGTGGAACGATTGGTAAACGAGCACTTCCAATGCAAATTTGAACAGCAAAGCCACTAATCCAAAATGTCAAAATCTTGACACTGTAGTCAAATAATTATATTGGCCACGGAAGATTTATTGCATTGGATGTTTGGTGCTTTCAAATAACTTTTGTTGTGAAATAATATTGAGCAATTTTTTTTTTCTTATTGCCTAGCAACATTCCCCTGGAATTCTGAAGTATTCATAGTGTACAGGACATGCAGCAAAAATGAACCAGCTCCCTGTTCTGTCAAGCAGTAACTTCCATTTGCCCATCAATCTTGTACAAACTTTATCTTCCTTGATTTACAATCATACTTAATGGTTGGCTTCACCTCTGTTATGAAGCTGCAGGCCTTCCTATTTTGTTGGTGCAAGGCTGAAATTGGGCCTGCACTCCGATATGACGACCATGGGGTGAAAAAACAGTGCACCTTTCAGCACCGGGCAGAGGGCAACATGAAGAATCAGCCTGTGCTTGTACCGGGAGACTGCTATTGTTCCAATCATTGCTGCAATGTCAGATCCTATCCAGTCAGGGATGTGTGGAGTAAATGTATTCCAAGATAGATAATGCAGTAATGCTAGTCCCAATATTTCACAAATTAAGAACAAAAGAGCAAGGAGCAGGAGTAGACAATTCAGCCCCTCGAACCTGCTCCACCATTCTTTCAATCATGGTTAATGTCATCTCGGCCTCAACTCCACTTTCCTGCCTGTTCTCCATTACACTTCAACCCATTACTAATTTAAAAATCTGTCTTTCTCCTCAAATTTACTCCCGGCATCCACTGCACTTAGGGTAGCAAATTCCACAGATTCATGACCCTTTGATTGAAGTGATTCTCCTCATCTCTGTTTTAAATCTGATACCCCTTATCCTAGAACATGGAACATACAGTGCAGAAGGAGGCCATTCGGCCCATCGAGTCTGCACCGACCCATTTAAGCCCTCACTTCCACCCTATCCCCGTAACCCAATAACACCTCCTAAACCTTTTGGTCACGAAGGGCAATTTATCATGGCCGATCCATCTAACCTGCACGTCTTTGGACTGTGGAAGGAAACCAGAGCACACGGAGGAAACCCACGCTGACACTGGGAGAACGTGCAGACTCCGCACAGACAGTGACCCAGCGGAGAATCAAACCTGGGACCCTGGCACTGTGAAGCTGCAGTGCCATCCACTTGTGCTACCATGCTGCCCACAAAACTCTCCTAAAACTATGACCTCGTTCTCTATTGCCCCACAAGAGGAAGCATCCGCTCTATGTCTACTTTGTCAATACCATTTATCATCCTATATACCTCAATTAGATATCTTCTCATTCTTCTCTTAAGTTCATTAAAAATAAAGAATCAGCATCTGATCATAAATTGCTATATTTTTAAACATTAAAGCATCTGTTCTCCATCTACTTTGTTAATACCTTTTTATCATCTTGTATACCTAAATTAGACCTCCTCTAATTCATTAAACAATAAAAAGAGTCACTGTCTGAGTCATAAATTGCTACATGTTTAAAAATTATGCTACCTGAAAAGACAATCTAAAATTGTGAAAAAGGAAAACCTTGTAATCCCCTGCCAAATATTAATAGGAACCAGTGATCTCATTTGCCCTTGGGAAAAAATACCAGAGTAATATGTCAGTGAAGTCATCGTTAATGTTTCCTGGTGGAGCATTTTAATTTAACAAATCCCCGAGTTCAGTAATCCAGTGGAGATTACATTGAACTGGAAAAACACAAGTCAATAAAACTGAAAAGCTGCTGAATGCAAAATGCAGTTAGTTGCACAAATATAGCTCCGTATAAAAATGTTAGGCGGTTGCACCTTTCTAAATAAACTTGGAAATGTGCACACAACAAGTCTTACAAATCTTTCACTAACCTTCCACTGTAATATATTAACGATTCAGGGAAAATAAATAAATCCTGTCTGAAGTGGGACAATGTTTAAAGCCCATGCAAATCAGATCACTGACAGACAGAAGATGATGATTGCTGTTAGCCAGAATCCAGAGTAGGCTGTCTCCACCACTGCTGCTGTCGTCCGGGTAACCTTTTTTTGGGGGGGGGGAACCTCCGCCTCTTTCACGGGCATATGTACGCATTTAATTGTGAGATTTGAAACTCTCACTTCAAGATAATTGTAATGAATTCCTGATGCCATTTTTGATAATGGGTACAGTGTCTATTAATTATTGATGTGATTGATTTTTTAAAAAAGCAATCAAGTGGGACTTGTCTTCAAATCAAGATTACCCGCGTGAAGATCAATAGGCTTTATTGCCAGTCACGCATCAGTGGAGTGTACACTCTTTGAAGACTGATGAATAATAATAACACCATGCATTTCAGTTAATAACAAAATTCTAAAAACATTCTGAAACAACCAATGATTTATTGTTAAAAAGAAGCAATGGAGGAGAATCGGGCCTGTTTTGAAGAAAAAGGTGGAGAAGAATCAGGGCCTGTGGCGAGGAAGAGAAGATGGAGGAAGATCGGGGTCTGTTGGGGAAGAAGAAATGGAACAACATCGGGGCCTGTGTCTGTGAGATGGAGGAGATGGTTTATACCTGTATTGAAGAGGAGTAGGTTCAGGGCAAATGTTGGCGAGGGTCGGTGGTAGAGGAGAAGTTGATTTGGGCCTGAGCTGGAGAGGAGGTGGAGGATCATGACTTACATTGATTTCAGTCTGATTGCTAAACTTGGTTGTAGAGTTTATATACCAGTTGACTCTCTGGGCTGATTAGAAAAAAGCAAATTGAAAGGACAACTGAATTCACTTGAGTTTCAAGAAAGACACACAATCTGTGGTGTAGAAGTGACGGGATTCTTTGAAGGATAATTTGGAAATGTCCCTTAGGAAATCTTGTACAGTTCGGGGTGAGCTCCCTCTAAATACATTTCAATCTCGGGATACTTCAGCTCTGTCCCCAAAAGAGATTATCAGATGCAGAGTTGAGTTGTAAAACCATGCGACCTCCTGACTCTTTCAACTTGGGTGTAACAACAAGTAAACCAAATTCCGTTGAGTAAAGTAGAATTTGTGATCTTTATTTGACCATTTAGCTATATTCCCCTTCATTAAATGCTCAGCCTGTACTCCTACTTAAAAAAAATGGTGATTCCCTGGGGCGGCATGTGGCGCAGTGGTTAGCACTGGGACTGTGGCGCTGAGGACCCGGTTTCGAGGCCCTGGGTCACTTTCCGTGTGGAGTTTGCACATTCTCCCCATGCCTGCGTGGGTTTCACTCCCACAACCCAAAGATGTGCAGGTTAGGTGAATTGGCCATGCTAAATTGCCCCTTAATTGGGGAGGGGGGGGGGGGGGGGAGGGGGGGCGAATTGGGTACTCTAAATTTTTTATTAAAAAATGTTGATTCCTGGTTGTTTACCAGCACAAAGGGTCTGTCTGAAGTTATTTGCTCTCAACTGATTCAATGTTTTGTGAATCCTGGGATTGTGTGGGTATAGAATTCAGGAAGAAGGACTGTAATAAAATAAATAAATTAACATAGTAAGAGAGGAGGTTCTGAGTGGTCTGATAGGTTTGAAAGTAGTCAAATATCCATGGCCAGGTGAAATGTATCCCAGGCTATTGAGTGTGTTATGGGCCAGGGTTTAGAGAACCCCAAAGTGTATCATGGAGTTCACCTGACCCACAACTTTTAATAGATTGTGGTATGGGGAGCACACGGCCCACTCTACAGGTGTGGTACAGCAGAAATGGAAAAGTATTTTTTAAAGCAAAGCAATGAACTCAAGTTAAACATTTTGAAACATACAGTGGACATATTAGCAACCATCAATTCATATTCAACCCCCAAAGAATACAACACTAAGTAATCCTTAATAACTTCCCAAACAACACCCAGAAGACAGAAGAAACACCTTTTAACAGAAGCACATCAGGTTTACATTCACTACTGAAAACATTTATAATTCTGAATTCACGAAATGATCAAGAGATAGTCTTTTCATGGCATAGAGATCAACAGTACACCTGCTCTGTGTGGCTTCAGTTCCAATATTGAAAATGAAACTAAAACACACCCTGCAGCAAACAGCCTAAAACAAAAGTAAAAAGCTGACTGACAGCCCAGCTCCACCCACTCTGACATCACTGTAGTAGTAAACATCAATTTCTTAAAGGTACTCTCACTACAGATATTTATATACACACCCATTTATAAACATCCATTTCTTAAAGGTACTCTCACATGACAAGTGGGACAAGGGAGGAAATAGCAGGAACACTGGCAATAATTGTAATTCATCTCTGGCCACAGGTGAGGTGCTGGAGGACTGGTGGATAGCCAATGTGGTGCCATTATTCAAGAATGGAGGAAGGGGTAAACCAGTAAACTACGGGCCAGTTAGTCTAACTGCAGTAGTGGGGAAACTATTGGAAGCAATTCTGAGACATATTTAATCTGCATTTGGAGAGGCAGGGATTAATCAAGAACAAGGAAAGGGTCACCTCTAGTGTCCCTGCTGACTACATCTGCGGGAAGTGCACCCAACTCCAGCTCCTCGAGAGCCGCGTTAGGGACCTGGAGCTGGATGAACTTCGGATCATTTGGGAGGCGGAGGAGGTTATTGAGAGGAGTTATAGGGAGGTAGTCACACCTCAGGTAAAAGAAGGTAGATGGGTTACCATCAGGGGAGGGAGAGGGAACCGGCAGGCAGTGCAGGGATCCCCTGTGGTCATTCCCCTCTATAACAAGTATACCGTTTTGGATACTGTTGCGGGGGACGACTTACCAGGGGTAAGCAATAGGGCACAGGTCTCTGGCACAGAGTCTGTCCCTGTTGCTCAGAAGGGAAGGGAGAAGAGGAACAGAGCACTTGTCTTTGGGGTCTTTGGGGACTCCATAGTTAGAGGAACAGACAGGAGGTTCTGTGGGAACGAAAGAGACTCACGGTTGGTGTGTTGCCTCCCAGGTGCCAGGGTTCGTGATGTCTCTGATCGTGTTTTTGGGATCCTTAAGGGGGAGGGGGAGCAGCCCCAAGTCGTGGTCCACATAGGTACCAACGACATAGGTAGGAAGAGAGATGGGGATTTGAGACAGAAATTCAGGGAGCTAGGGTGGAAGCTGAGAGCTAGAACAAACAGAGTTGTTATCTCTGGGTTGTTACCCGTGCCACGTGCTAGCGAAGTGAGAAATAAGGAGAGAGGAGTTGAACACGTGGCTACAGGGATGGTGCAGGAGGGAGGGTTTTGGTTTCCTGGACAATTGGGGCTCATTCTGGGGTAGGTGGGACCTCTACAAACAGGATGGTCTTCACCTGAACCAGAGGGGTACCAATATCCTGGGGGGGAGATTTGCTAGTGCTCTTCGGGGGGGGGGGGGTTTAAACTAATTCAGCAGGGGGATGGGAACCTAAATTGTAGTCCCAGTGTACAGGATGTTGAGAGTAATGAGGTCAGGGATAGGGTTAAAAGTTCGAAAGAGGGCACTGGCAAGCAAGACGCTGGTTTGAAGTGTGTCTACTTCAACGCCAGGGGCATCCAGAATAAGGTGGGTGAGCTTGCAGCATGGGTTGGTACCTGGGATCTCGATGTTGTGGCAATTTTGGAGACATGGGTAGAGCAGGGACAGGAATGGTTGTTGCAGGTTCTAGGATTTAGATGTTTCTGTAAGAACAGAGAAGATGGTAAAAGAGGGGGGGGGGGGGGGGGGGTGTGGCATTGTTAATCAAGGAAAGTATTACGGCGGTAGAAAGGACGTTTGAGGACTCGTCTACTGAGGTAGTATGGGCCGAGGTTAGGAACAGGAGAGGAGAGGTCACCCTGTTGGGAGTTGTCTATAGACCTCCGAATAGTTCCAGAGATGCAGAGGAAAGGATTGTAAAAATGATTCTCGACAGGAGCAAGAGTAACAGGGTAGTTGTTATGGGAGACTTTAACTTTCCAAATATTGACTGGAAATACTATAGTTCGAGTACTATAGATGGGTCAGTTTTTGTACAGTGTGTGCAGGAGGGTTTTCTGACACAGTATGTAGACAGGCCAACAAGGGGCGAGGCCACATTGGATTTGGTACTGGGTAATGAACCCGGCCAGGTGTTAGATTTAGATGTAGGTGAGCACTTTGGTGATAGTGATCACAACTCGGTTATGTTTACTTTAGCAATGGGCAGGGATAGGTATATACCGCAAGGCAAGAATTATAGCTGGGGGAAAGGCAATTATGATGCTATTCGGCAAGATTTAGGATGTTTAGGATGGGGAAGGAAACTGCAGGGGATGGGTACAATCGAAATGTGGAGCTTTTTCAAGGAACAGCTACTGCGTGTCCTTGATAAGTATGTACCTGTCAGGCAGGGAGGAAGTTGTCGAGCAAGGGAACCGTGGTTTACTAAGGAAGTTGAAGCACTTGTCAAGAGGAAGAAGAAGGCTTATGTTAGGATGAGACATGAAGGCTCAGTTAGGGCACTTGAGAGTTACAAGTTAGCCAGGAAGGAACTAAAGGGAGAGTTAAGAAGAGTGAGGAGAGGACACGAAAAGTCGTTGGCGGATAGGATCAAGGAAAACCCTTTCTATAGGTATATCAGGAACAAAAGAATGACTAGAGTAAGATTAGGATCAAGGATAGTAGTGGAAAGTTGTGTGTGGAATCAGAGGAGATAGGGGAAGCGTTAAATGGATATTTTTCGTCAGTGTTTACACTGGAGAAAGACAATGTTGTCGAGGAGAACACTCAGGTTCAGTCGACCAGGCTAGATGGAATTGAGATTCAAAAGGAGGAGGTGTTAGCAATTTTGGAAAATGTCAAAATAGATAAGTCCCCTGGGCCAGATGGGATTTATCCTAGGATTCTCTGGGAAGCCAGGGAGGAGATTGCAGAGCCTTTGTCCTTGATCTTTATGTCGTCTTTGTCAACAGGAATAGTGCCGGAAGACTGGAGGATAGCAAATATTGTCCCCTTGTTCAAGAAGGGGAGTAGAGACAACCCTGATAATTATAGACCTGTGAGCCTTACTTCAGTTGTGCGTAAAATGTTGGAAAAGGTTATAAGAGATAGGGTTTATAATCAGCTTGAAAAGAACAAGTTGATTGGCGATACTCAACACGGTTTTGTGAAGGGTAGGTCATGCCTCACAAACCTTATTGAGTTTTTTGAGAAGGTGACCAAACAGGTGGATCAGGGTAAAGCGGTTGATGTGGTGTATATGGATTTCAGTAAGGTGTTTGATAAGGTTCCCCATGGTAGGCTATTGCAGAAAATAAGGAAGTATGGATTGAAGGTGATTTAGCGGTTTGGATCAGTAATTGGCTAGCTGAAAGAAGACAGAGAGTGGTGGTTGATGGCAAATGTTCATCCTGGAGTTCAGTTACTAGTGGTGTACCGCAAGGATCTGTTTTGGGGCCACTGCTGTTTGTCATTTTTATAAATGACCTGGAAGAGGGTGTAGAAGGATGGGTTAGTAAATTTGCAGATGATACGAAGGTCGGTGGAGTTGTGGATAGTGCTGAAGGATGTTATAGGATACAGAGGGACATAGATAAGCTGCAGAGCTGGGCTGAGAGGTGGCAGATGGAGTTTAATGCGGAAAAAGTGTGAGGTGGTTCACTTTGGAAGGAGTAACAGGAATGCAGAGTACTGGGCTAATGACAAGATTCTTGGTAGTGTAGATGAACAGAGAGATCTCGGCATCCAGGTACATAAATCCCTGAAAGTTGCCACCCAGGTTAATAGGGCTGTTAAGAAGGCATATTGTGTGCTAGCCTTTATCAGCAGGGGGATTGAGTTTCGGAGCCACGAGGTCATGCTGCAGCTGTACATAACTCTGGTGCGGCCGCACCTGGAGTACTGTGTGCAGTTCTGGTCACCACATTATAGGAAGGATGTGGAAGCTTTGGAAAGGGTTCAGAGGAGATTTACTAGGATGTTGCCTGGTATGGAGGGAAGGTCTTACGAGGAAAGGCTCAGGGACTTGAGGTTGTTTTCGTTAGAGAGGAGAAGGCTGAGAGGTGACTTAATAGAGACATATAAGATAGTCAGAGGGTTAGATAGGGTGGACAGTGAGAGTCTTTTTCCTCGGATGGTGATGACCAACACGAGGGGACATAGCTTTAAATTGAGGGGTGATAGATATAGGACAGATGTCAGAGGCAGTTTCTTTACTCAGAGAGTAGTAGGGGTGTGGAACGCCCTGCCTGCAACAGTAGTAGATTCGCCAACTTTAAGGGCATTTAAGTGGTCACTGGATAGACATATGGATGAAAATGGAATAGTGTAGGTCAGATAGGCTTCAGATGGTTACACAGGTCGGCGCAACATCGAGGGCCGAAGGGCCCATACTGCGCTGTAGTGTTCTATGTTCTATGTTCAGTCAACATGGTTTTGTTAAGAGGAGGCCATCTTTGATCAAGTTGATTGAATTTTTCGAAGAGGTGGCCAGGTGTGTAGATGAGGGAAGTACACTTGATGTAGTCTACTTGGACGTCAGCAAGGCTTTTGATAAGGTCCCACATGGGAGACAAAGCAAAAGTAAGAGCCCATTGGATCCAAGGAAATTTTGCATATTGGATCCAGAATTGGCTGAGTAGCAGGAAGCAGAGGGTGATCATCAAGGGGTGTTTTTCTGACTGGAAGCTTGTATCACCACAGGAATCACTATTGGGGCCTTGCTATTTTTGGTTTATATAAATGATTTAGATATGAATGTAGGAGCGTTGATCAGTGCATTCACGGATGATGAGCACATTGGTGGCCTGGTAAATAGTGAGGAGGATGGCCTTAGATTACAGGAGAATATAGATGGCTGGTCAGATCAACTGATTAGTGGCAAATGGAATTCAATCTGGATAAGTGTGAGGTGATGCATTTGGGCAGGACAAACAAGGCAAGGGAATACAAGACCCTGGGAAGCACTGAGGTTCATTGCTGTGCATGTACACCAGTCCCTGTAGCAGGGCAGTTAAGAAGTCATATGGTATATTTGCCGAGCAGGGAGGTTATGCTCGAACTGTATAAAACGTTGGTTAGGCCACAGCCAAAGTGTGCAGTTCTGGAATTCACATTATAGGAGGGATGTGATAGCACAGGAAAGGGTGCAGAGGAGACTTACCAGGATCTTGCCTGGGCTGCAGAGTTTTAGCTATGAAGAGAGATTGTTCAGACTGGGGTTGCTTTTGAGGTGGAGCATCACAATTTGGCGTCAAACCTGCGCTTGATGCGATTTTGGCGTCGGAAGCTATTCTCCTCCCGATTGCATGCCCTGATTTTGGTGTCAGCTAACGGAGAATCCCGCCCAGCGACTTCCTGACACTCCTTAATGATGAAATCTGCGAGCTGTTCTACAATCTGTCAGACCACAGACACCATGGCACACCATAGCTTTGCCCAGCAGAATAGCTTCCATTAAGGGATTCACCGAGGTCCTTCATCTGGTCACAGCCTCCATTTTGCATCATGAGATATACCAAGTATTGATTTTTGTGTCTCAGCACAGTTCACACAACCACACATCTCCCCTGCTTGGAGTTTGAGCTTCACCTGAGAGAGGTATCTGCTTCGATTCATGATGGGGAGCAAAAGCCTTAGATAGAAATTGTAATCATTCCAGGAGGCGCTGAGTGAAAGGCTAAACTGGTTTATTTTAAACTGAAAATAAAGCGATTACTGCGACACACAAAACAATCGTCCAGGTCTAGGACAATCGGAAACAGTCGGTCTGGGTCTGGGAACTACATTTAAAGGTGCTATAAAGGATCCCCTGCTGGGTGAGCCTTCACCCACTCACCACCCAAACTCATGTTTTTTAAGTACTTTTATTTGAATTTTCAACATTTTACCATAAAATAAACACATTCCCCCCCCCCCCCCCCCCCCCCCCCGCGACTTAATAGTCGACGGAAACCAATTCTCCCAAAATTCAGAATGAAAAAACACCAACTCCTGTGGAACCCATCACTGATCAGGATCACCCTCAACTCCACTCCTAACCTAAAGTGCTGCCGGAACTGCCTCCTAATCGTCAGAGTGGCCATCACCACCGGACTTCCCGAATACTTCTCTGGAGCCAATGGGAGAGGGGCCGTGCCTGCAACCCCGACCCCCTACATGAACCCACCTCCATCCTTACCCACAAAGCCTCCGCCTCCCTATTCCAACTCCTTCTCTGCATTCGCCGCCCAGTAATAATAAATCAAATTCGGGAGGTGTAAACTCCCCCCATTTCCGTCCCTGCTGCAGTACCACCTTCCTTATCCTGACCACCTTCCCCACCCAGACAAACAAAGAAATCAGCCTGTCCACCCCCTTGAAAACGCCTTAGGTAGGCACTGAAATAAAAATAAACTCTGTGGTAAAATGTTCATCTTCACCGCCTGGACCTGGCCGCCAACAACAGATTATCCCACCTCAACAAATCTGCCTTCACCCTCCCCACCAAACTTGAAATTCAACTTCCGAAGACCTGCCCTGTACTGAGCCACCTGCACCCCAGATACCTAAAATGAGATGATGCCACACGGAATGGCAACAGCCCCCCCCCCCCCCCCCCCCCCCACCCCGCACCCCGCACATTGATCCCCGTCCCTGGAGAGGAACCACAAAATACTCACTTTTTCCCAAATTCAGTTTATACACTGAAAATATTCCAAATCTTTGAAGCAAACCCATTATGTCCCTCACCGAGGAGCATGGCTCCAAAATGCATAACAGCAAATCATCCGGGAACAAGGAAACCTTATGCTCCATTCCCCCCCCCCCCCCCCCCCCCCCCCCCCTCACCATCCCCTTCCACAACTCTGATCTCCTCAGTGCGATGGCCAAGGGCTCTACCGCTAACGCAAACAGAAAGGGGACATTCCTGCCTCGATCAAAGGGTTCAACAAAATATATCCTAAATTTATATCATCGTGCACACACACGTCATTGCATCCTTATACAGCAAATTCACCCATGCCACAAACTTAGGCCGAATCCAAAACTTCTCCAACACCCCAATCAGATAACTCCACTCCACCCGATCCTTCTCCGCCTCTAATGCCACCACTGTGAGATTATGTGAAATGATCAGAATACAAAGGGTTAATGTCATATCATAATTAACCACTGGATGGAGCTAGATGCAGAACTATATAAAGCATTGACCGACGGGCTTCTGAGAGAAGGCTGGAGAGGAGCAGTGAGAGAGTGTAGATTATAGTTATAGATAGAGTGTAGAGACTGGTGTTAGTAGTGTAGATTGTAGATTGCGAGATTATTGTTAAATGCAGAAAAGTGTGAGGTGAATAATTTTGGAAGGAGTAACAGGAAGACAGAGTACTGGGCTAATGGTAAGATTCTTGGTAGTGTGGATGAGCAGAGAGATCTCGGTATCCATGTACAGAGATCCCTGAAAGTTGCCACCCAGGTTAATAGGGTTGTTGAGAAGGCGTACGGTGTGTTAGCTTTTACTGGTAGAGGGATTGAGTTTCGGAGCCATGAGGTCACGTTGCAGCTGTACAAAACTCTGGTGCGGCCACATTTGGAGTATTGCGTGCAGTTCTGGTCGCCGCATTATAGGAAGGATGTGGAAGCGTTGGAAAGGGTGCAGAGGAGATTTACCAGAATGTTGCCTGGTATGGTAGGAAGATCTTATGAGGAAAGGCTGAGGGACTTGAGGCTGTTTTCGTTAGAGAGAAGATTAAGAGGTGATTTAATTGAGGCATACAAGATGATCAGAGGATTAGATAGGGTGAACAGTGAGAGCCTTTTTCCTCGGATGGTGATGGCTAGCATGAGGGGACATAGCTTTAAATTGAGGGGGGATAGATATAGGACAGATGTCAGAGGTAGGTTCTTTACTCAGAGAGTAGTAAAGGCGTGGAATGCCCTGCCTGCAACAGTAGTGGACTCGCCAACATTAAGGGGATTTAAATGGTCATTGGATAAACATATGGATGATAAGGGAATAGTGTAGATGGGCTTTAGAGGGGTTTCACAGGTCGGGGCAACATCGAGGGCCGAAGTGCCTGTACTGCGCTGTAATGTTCTATGTTTACCATTGGAGTAAGTGGTCGAGTTTTATAAGTAGTGTAAATAAAAGTTAGCTTTGTTATTGAACTTAGCTTCTCTGGTCTTTGTGAACACTATGACACCCATCCTGATAACAGAATCACAAAGAACACTACAACCACAACCACCACCTCCAACTCCTTTCCCATTGCCAGAGGAAGTACCATATTCAACAGGCGCCACACATTCGATGACAACTGCCTGACCTAAACAAACCCCGTCTGATTCTTCCAATCACCCTCGGAAGGCACCACTCCAACCTTAACACCAGCACCTTTTCCAAAATCTGATTATGGTCCTGTACAACCCCCACTCCACCAGTTCCTTGTCCTCCTTTAGCAGCAACAAGATGGAAGCCTGACCCTTTATTTTCGGCAAAACCCCTCTGACCATCGTGTCCCCAAACATTTCCAACAGCAACGGGGCCAACTTCCACCGGGAACGCATCCGGCACCACCTTTCCGGTCTGCATCTTCCCAATTGCCGCATTCACTTCCTGAACCCCCACCGACTGCTCCAGCCCCGCCTTCTCCATTTCATATGCCCTCGGGCACTATTCTCCCCCAAAACTGTGCTATCATGGCAGCACGGTAGCACAAGTGGATAGCACTTTGGCTTCACAGTGCCAGGGTCCCAGGTTCAATTCCCCGCTAGGTCACTGTCTGTGTGGAGTCTGCACATTCTCCCCGTGTCTGTGTGGGTTGCCTCTGGGTGCTCCGGTTTCCTCCCACAGTCCAAAGACGTGCAGGTTAGGGGGATTGGCCATGCTAAATTGCCACTTAAGTGTCCAAAAAGGGGAGGTGGGGTTATGGGGATAGGGTGGAAGAGAGGGCTTAAGTGAGTCGGTGCAGACTCAATGGGCCAAATGGCCTCCTTCTGCACTGTATGTTCTATGTTCTAAAACTCCCTCATCTCCCAATCATCCTTTGGTAGTCAGCGGTCTAATCATGTGTCTTGTCTTGTAGCTTGCAGGAGTTGCTGGTGATAGGGCGGGTCCTTCTGGTGTCACCCGACCACAGCCAGAACCCCAGGTGCCGACCAGTGACGATGATACCGACACGGACTTGAGTCATCCACCCGAGAACCAGGACACCCAGGAGCTCGAGTCCAGGGATGACACAGATTTAACGTCACAGCTGTCTCTAACAGACACCACCATCCCAGAGACACTCGCCTCGGCTGGCCATTTTAGTGAAGAGGCTGCTGGGACACTGTGGTACACACTAAACACAAGCTCTGGGGCAGCAGGTGGAGGGAGGAACTCCCGAAGGGGCGGACAGTCGGAGGGCAGGCCGACCCAGGAACTAGCTGCCGTCCATACAGGTTTCGGCCTTCTGGAACGGACAGTCCCATCGCTTCGGAGATACAGTCACAGAGCCAGGGAATACATGAGGTGTTGTCGCCGAGCAACCAGCACCTGCAGGCACAGGTGGAGGAGTCTAACCGCATGCAGGAGCAGAAGGTGGTGCCGGCCATGAGTGCCACCCAGGCCTCCACCATACGCTGGTGTCGGCAGTGGAGCCTATTGGGGCGAGGGTTTCGGCTATAGATCAGCATGTCCAAGGACTGGGTAAATCTGTGCAGCTGGTGGCCGAGGCTAAAAAGGACTGTCCTCTCGCAGGCAGCCATGTGCCAGAGCCACCTGGGCATTGCGGCAGCGCTCCTGAGCATGGCCCAGTCACAGCATGCCATGGCTGAGAGCATCGGCAACATTGCTTAGGTGCTGGCCGACATGGCACAGACTCGGAGGGAGGTGGCCCAATCCCAGAGGGATTAAACACCTGGCTGATATGGCACAGACCCAGAAGGTGGTGGTACAGTCGCAGCGTGATGTAGCGCAGTCCCAGGCGGAGTTGGTCCACTCCCTGTGCTCCACTGCTGCGAGCGTACGGACCCTGGTCGAGATGTCAGCGGGCTTCAGGACTGGCAGCGACAAGTGGCGAGGTAGCCTCAGGGGGTTATCTCCGCTTGCACCGCTGTCCCATGGAGTAGCCCAGGGGCCATCCTGCACCCCGAGGGAGGAGGGGGAGGTGATGGGTCCCATGTCAGTGACTCCTGCAAGGGAGGTGCCGGAACACCGCAGTGCCTTGGACGCCCCTCCCCTTTGTCCCTGACGCATCTGGTGGGCAGTGGGCGCACAGGGTGCCACCACTTCAACAGGAACATCGGAGCGGCAGCCGGGCCATCCTCACTTGCTCACTCCACCTCGCCCCAGGGATCCGATGGAAGTGTGTGATGGAATGGCCAGCTCGCATGCAGGGATCACCCAGGTGGACAGTGCTACTGTGGGCAGGAGTCAGATGTTGTCAAACAATGCGAAGCACCAGAGCTCATCACAGAGCAGGTTGTCATCACCTTCCATCTCATGGACCATAGCCGCTGTTACTGCCAACCCAGTGACTGCACTCCAGAGTGCAGCAGGTATGTATCAAGGAGGGTCTTGCATTGTCTGTGCCCCTTGCCAGTCCCCCCCCAGTCGGTGAGCCTGGAGGCGATCAGAGCGTTGGCCTTGGCCGTGTCCTGCCCATCCTTGCCCTCCTCCGCATCCTCCTCGCCTGGCCTCTGGATAAGCGTCATCAGCCACAACTGCAGCGGATGACCCCTGTCACCCAGGAGCCAGCCCCGCCCAGCCAGGGGTGCGCCTCAAACAGGCCAGGAACCATCAAATGAGCATTAGGGCCTATAAGGATGAAGGCATCATGCACACTGTCCGGGTATCGGGCACAGACGTGTATAATGCGCAGCTGATGGTCACACACGAGCTGCACTTTCATTGAGGGTTTGGTTTGTGAAAAGTGGCCTGTCATCTGCAGGTGCTCATAGAGGACATGCATCCCGTTAATCATCCGCTGGACCGGGGGCATCTCGGCGATGGCGGAAAATCCTCATGCCCAGGCATCCTGGTGAGCTTGATCCATATGGAAATGGATGTGTTATGCTGACTGGCATACAGGGGCGCCGTGACAGCACGATGCACCTGTGCACTGAGCTCTGTGAGATCCCGGACAAGTCCCCATAGCACCTGGAAGGACTCAGTGACAGAAGTTCAGAGCGACTGTCACCTTGGTGGCCAACGAGCAGGTGACCTCCCCCATTCCCCTGCGGTGCCAAATGCGCCATGATCTGACGGGTATGTCGCATTGTCCCCCTGCTCAGCCGACGTCTTCGATGGCATGCCAGGTCCGGCAGGTCCTTGAATGACAGGCGCTGCCGGTACACACGAGGCCTCATGCAGCGTCTCCTTTGCACCTCCTGCTCCTTCTAGGCCTGTTGGGTGGCTGGCTCTCCATTTTCACCAGCTGCCTCCTGTACCTCTGCAGCAAACTCCGTTGCCACAACCCAGGATGTAGGGCGGGAATCACAGCAGGCTGCCTCCTCTCCTGGTGTACAGTCTGGGGGTTCACACAGACATAGCGTTAGGGCCCATAAGGCCAGAAAAGTAGACACCAGTTAAGTTGGCACAGGTGCAGGCCACAATTTAGTGATAGGGGCTAGGGTGTTAATATATATGTTTTCACATTAAACACCTGTGCACAATGTTACGACCTGTCTCTATCTGAGGGGTGCAGCAAACTCTGTTGCAGCAGCGTCCTCCTCGAGCGCCTCCAGCTCTTACAGCCACAGTGCATCCTAAGGGCTGCGGCGAGTCAGAGGAAGGCCACCATTTCTGGTTGAATTCCAACATCCGTTGTCTGCAGGGGGGATAAAAGGGTGACATTTTAGCATAGTGCATACCCCTGTACCCAACCAAGTCCTACGAGCTTCACAGTGGTCCCAGTTAGCACTGCTGAACTTGCCCTCCCCCATTTCTGTCCAGCACTGTGGGGGCCAGTATACTGTTGGCTGGCGCTTGCCGGCTGTATAGGCCGCCCCACCCTCCCCCTCCCCAGTACCTCCCTGTAGAGGGTTCTGTGGGCATTTCCCTTGGGTCGGCCACATGATGCTGTGCAGGCAGATGGCCTGTTAAGGGGGTTGTATGGTGGAGGGCGGGTTGTGGGGATGGTGGGGTGGAGTGTGGGACTGGAGTGCGGGGTTGTGTATGGACCCATACGGCTGGTGTCACTCTGCAGTACCATGGGCTAAGATGGGCAGTCAGTAGGATGCGCAGCAAGATGGCTATCTTTCAGACAGTGACAATGGCAGTCCATACCTGGCCATCCACCTCCCCCAGCTAGCCTGGCCAGTGTCAGAACCGACAGCCCAAGGTTGCGTCTCTGCATTTCCCTACCTCCCTCCTCTCCCTTATCAGCCTGTTTCCTGATTTTTAAAAGCACAAGTGAACCTCTCCATTGGGAATTCCCTCCCTGCGGAGTATCACAGAGGCCCTGGAGAATACCGAAATGCGATTTGTTCTGAACCCAGTGCTCGCCACGATTTTGGAGTCGGGACCAATTCTCCGCCCAATCGCCTTTCCACATTTTGGTGTCGGCCGATGGAGAATCCCACCCAATATCTCTCATAGATGGTTGACACTCCAGGGACCTCCAATCAAAAACAGTATTCCATTAGCCATTTAAACATATAAATGCTTCTCAAACCTAGCAGCAGAACTCCCCTGCAAAATAAATCTTATTGATCACAGCTTTAACAGAGGCTGTATGCATTTTAAACCCGATTACATAGAATTTACAGTAGAGAAGGAGGCCATTCGGCCCATTGAGTCTGCACCAGCCTCTGGAAAGAGCGCTCTACTTAAGTTCACACCCCACCCTATCCCCGTAACCCCACCTAGCCTTTGTACACTAATGGGCAATTTAGTATAAACAATCCACCTAACCCGCACATCTTTAGACCGTGGGAGGAAACCGGAGCACCCGGAGGAAACCCACATAGACACAGGGAGAAAGTGCAAACTCCACACAGTCGGTCACCTGAGGCCAGAATTGAACCCGGGTCCCTGGAGCTGTGAGGCAGCAGTGTTAACCACTGTGCTACCGCGCCATCCATAATAACATTATTGGAACAACTTTTTAAAAAAAAATTCAAGTACCCAATTTTATTTTTCCAATTAAAGGGAAATTTAGCATGGCCAATCCACCTAGCCTGCATATGGTTGGGTTGTAAGGGTGAGACCCATGAGAACACGGGAAGAATGTGCAAGCTCCACATGTACAGTGACCCGGGTATTACAACAAATATAAAATGTAACAATCATCATACAATTGATATAAAATCGTAAAAGTCTTTTGCAAATACTTTTTTAAAAATATTTTCACAAACCCCAATATTTTAAAATGATTACAAATTTGCCTCGCTGTTCCTGGATCAAAGGCACGTGCCTCTGAACAAACCCCAGTTCCAGTCTGTTCTGACTTATCAGCTCACACATCACACATGCCTACCACAGGATAATTTTTACCATCTACCTGGGTGGGATTCAAGTCTGGAATCGCAGGGCATTGCTGTAGGTTTCTGGTTTACCAATTCAGTGACCCAGACCAGTAGGGTACAGGAGGAAGCAGCCTGTTCCAAATATAAGAGCCCAACTGAATCCCTGATTAATGCCACCACTTTCCTCTGATTAAACACAATTGATATATTAATAACAGTGTTGATTTGTTCTTAACATTGGCCCATTAGGATTTGCAAGACAGAAGGTGTGATTGAATTTCTTTTTCTGTCTTCCCTCAATGATATGAATGTCTGATTGGGCAAATCTAGTTCCTAATAGTCTGTGGTGCCTTCTATCAGAATCCCAATACTCCACACTGTTGAATTTTACATTCAGTAGCTGCTAATATGGCACTGGTTTTATTAGTTTAAAAAAAAAAGTGGTGATGTGGAAAATTAAAGCTAATATTTGTCCTTTGTCTGCAGAAGAATCTGAACGGCAAATCAGTTCATTGCTCCACGATGGTTAAACCAATGAGACAATATCTCTCCACATCACCAGAAGAAAAGCCAAAACGGCAGCCACACTTCATTTACAGATATTTAGTACCAAGGAATAAACAGAAGAATAATTTCTGGTGCAAGTTATGTGTTTGTATTTGATTTCATTAAAGTTGGTTTTTTTGATAATGCTGTACTACAGAGGTGGTGCACAAAGTAAAGCTATTAATTACATGTTGCCCAACCACATCAAATGCTCATCCATTGGCTTAAATTTGGGAAGAAGTGATTCCCATCACCCTGACGATAATACAACTATTTTCTTTGTGGAAACCTCTGACAAAACCAACCCATCGTTTTTGTCCATGTGTTCCGTGGAATCTGCAACAAGGGCTCATCCCGGTTCCAAAATTGTTCTTCTCATGAAGGGTCTTTCAGCTATGAAAAATACTCAAACCTTGGGGATTTCCTTGTTGAACTGTTTTCCCAATGTCGAGATCAGGCCATTAGATTTGAAGGAACTTTTTGCTGGTACTCCATTGTCTTTGTGGTATTCAAGACTTCGCCAATGGTGGCAACCGTATCTAATACCAATTCTGTCCGATGCCTGTAGACTTGTCCTCATGTGGAAATATGGTGGGATTTACTTAGACACTGATATTATTGTTCTTAAGAACTTGCTCAACCTCACCAACTGTATTGGCAGAGAACAGCAGTATTTACTGAATACGGCCTTTATGGCTTTTGATCGGCGCCATGGCTTCATTGGGCAGTGTTTAACGGACTTTGTTGAGCACTACAATGGATGGATCTGGGGTCACCAAGGACCTCAGTTAGCAACTCGTGTTCTTAAAAAGTGGTGTCAAAAGACGAGCATAACCAAGATTCAACAATGCAAAGGAGTGAAGATGTTACCTCCTGAGGCTTTCTATCCAATCCATTGGCAGGACTGGAAAAAATACTTTGAGGTGATGAGTAAGTCTGAGGCCCAGAAGTTACTGGACAATTCTTATGCTCTGCATATATGGAACAAAAAGAGTGGTGGGACCAGATTTCAGATAGGTTCAAAAGTGATGATTGACCAACTCACTTCTGTCTATTGTCCAGTCTCATATAAAATATTGAGCTGGCGGAGAAATGTATAACACTGCCCACAAAGTTAAAATAGTGTTACTTTAAAGGTATCAATAATCAAATGTAAATTAACCATAGCTGTGCAAGGCCTTAAATGTACGCATTTTAAATTTATATTCCAGTTGATATGAGTGTGTTTAACAATACTACAAAGGGATGCGGGATGTTCCGGAACCACTGACGGCTCATAGGTTTCCTGGTGATGTAGGATACAGTCAACAGAGAATCCCGCTGGCTTGGGTCACTGTCTGTGCGGAGTCTCCCCGTGTCTGCCTGGGTTTACTCTGAGTGCTCCGGTTTCCTCCCACAGTCCAAAGAAGTGCGGGTTAGGTGGATTGGCCATGATAAATTGCCCTTGGTGTCCAAAAAGGTTGGGTAGGTTTACTGCTTTGTGTGGATAGGGTGCTCTTTCCAAGGGCCGGTGCAGACTTGATGAACCGAATCGCCTCCTTCTTCACTGTAAATGATATGATTCCACATGCATATGATTGCGATTAATTTTCTGTATATGACGGTGGTATGAATAAATGCTGTAATTTTGCAGAGCCAATTAATTTCAGTCCTGATAAAAAGTTTTAATATATTTGTAAGACATTTCGGTGTGACTCTTTGACGAATAGATGTTCGGCATTTTTAAAGCATTTGCCAGGATTGAGTTGACAACCTTCACTAAGAACCTAAGAAATGAGAAGGAGTACACTGGCTCTGCAAGTCTGTCCGACCATTCAGTACAATCAGGATTGATATCCGACTTCAATTCCTCATCCCTTATCTATCGATCTCAGTCTTGAACATACTCAGTGACTAAACATTCAAAGTTATCTGGGGCAGAGAAGTCCTACGGTTGTTTGAGTGCAAACGTTTCTCCTGACGTCAATCTTCAATCACTGACCTCATATCCTCCCAACATCTATCCTGTGAAGCCCTATAAAAAGTTTATTTTTAAACAGATAATTTTTCATTCTTTTACATTCTCTTTTTGAAAAATATTTTTATTGGCATTTTTGCACGTCATCTCAAAACTTTGCAAAACAATTCAAAAACAATAATAATTACCAAACAATAACAACACCAACACAAGTATCAAGAACATAGACACATCTACTCAACATTTCCTCCTCGGACAATCCCCTCATCTTAAGAATCCGTCCAGTGAAGCTTTGGTGCATTCCCTCCAAGGCTACTACATAACTCCTTCGCTAAGGAAACCAAAATTGTACACAGCACTTTAGGGGTTGTCTCACTAAGGCCCTATGCAATTGCAGTTAAAATTCTTCATCCTACTACTGCAAATTATTTTGAATAAAAGTAAATATAATGTTTGCTGTACCTTTTATGATTTTCTATGTTTCAGGTCCAAAGCCAACCAGATACCTTTTGAATGGCAACATTTCCCAGTTCCCTCACTTGGAAGAATAGAGAAGTGAATATTTTGCAAAAAGAAATATGTAACATCCTGGATGCAATTCAACCAAAAAAAAATCCATGTCCGGTTTTGGGCACGTTTAGTGGGGTATTTCTTGATGCAGCAGAGCTGTCTTGCCCACTCACTTAACCTATCAAAAGCCTTTTGCAGTCTCTTGTATTCCTTTGCACAGCTTATTTTCCCACCTATTTTTGTATTGTTAACAAACTTTGATGCATTACACTCTGTCCCCTCACCTGAGCCATTAGCACATATTATTAATAACTGAGATGCAAGCATTGACATTTGTGGTATTCCACTAGTTACAGCTTGCCAAACCGAAAGAGACCTATTTATTCTAACACTGTTTCTGTCCATTAACCAAAGTTCAATCAATACTAATATATTTTCCCCAATTCAATGAGCCCTATTCGTGTGACACTATTGAATACGTTTTTGAAAATCCAAATTACGACATCCATTGGTTCCCATTAATCAGCTTACTAGTTACAACCTCAGTAAAACTCTAATAGATTTAACAAATACAACTTGCTTTTCATAAATTTGTGTTGACTCTGCACAATAGCATGGTATTTAATATGCTCTGTAACAACACCCCTAATAATAACTTCTAGCATTTTCCATACTATTGATGTCAGACCAAAAGGCCTATTTTTTCCATTTTCTCTATTCCTCTTTTCTTGAATTGTGTGGATACATTTGTTATTTCCATTCATGGGGACGATAGAAGTGCTGGTTCCCAAAGACTGACAACAAAGGACTTGTAACAAACAATACTTTATTCACTAGCTGAGCAGTTACTCCATACTTGTACTCTACCCGCTATCTGGGGAGAACTCCCCCACTCCTGTCTTGTGACCCTTTCGTAGCCACGTTATCATGTCATCATTCAGTCGACAGAGGCTGTTCAGGAATGTAATGAACTCTGGAAGAGCAAAACCTATGCATCCACTATCTCTGAAACGACTTCTTTTAAAGTCTTCATTTTGAACTTAACTCAATGACTCTCGACTAAATATAACATTTTGTCAGGTTATGATCGCTATTTCATACCTATTTACTCCAAGGCTATTACTTAATCCTTTCTCATTGTATAATACTCGGTCAAACATATCTCGTTGCCTTGTTGGTTACTCAATATACTGACCTAAAAAACTATATTGTATGCATTCCATGAACACCTCCTCCACACATTTGCTACATATTTGGTTTGTCCAGTTTGTATGAAGATTTATGTCTGTCATAATTACCCTGGTTTAATGCACTTCTAATTTTCTGATTTATATTCTGTCTGACACCACATCTACTGTTAGGAGACCAGTGGCCAAAAGTTTATCTTTATATTCCTTCATGGGATGTGATTATCTCTGGAAAGGAAAGCATTTGTTGCTTATCGTTAATTGCTCTTGAAAAGGTGGTGGTGAGCCAGCCTGATACAACTGAGTGGTTTGCTTGTTCATTTCATTTCAGAGTCAATCACTTTGCTCTGGGTGTGGAGTCACACACGGGCCATACAGGGTAAGGGCAGTCGACTTCCTTCCTTAAAGGACATTAGTAAACCACATTGTTTTTTTTGGGACAATCATGGTCGCTGTTACTGAGGCTATCTTACCCCAGCTGCCATTATGGGACTTGAACATGTGTCTCCAGAATATTAGTTCTGAATTACGAGATTACACCCCACAACTCTCCCATCCCTGTGGGCGTTATTCGACTGGAGCTCCATTTCCCTTTTGCCATCACCGCTCTCTTAGCTCAGCGCCCCATCTCTCGCTATCTGCTGAGTCGCATCTTGAAGATCAGTGGTTCATTGTCAGACCCAGATAAAAATAGGTCATCCTGTTCACAGCAGTAGACATTTTTTTGCATGGCTGTGGTCAGGGCCTGCATTTGATAGTCAGGGTTGATGTTTTATGGATATGGCTACTCTCTCCACGGCAGACAATTTCACAATCCCCTGCTTCACCACTCCATCACTTCTGGAGCTGGATTCCTCCATCCTCTCAACTATTGTGGAGATTGTACCCGACACATCTCCCAGCATCTTACACACTTGCTGCACCTCTACTCATTTCCTTCTCTGTGATGGCTCAGCATCTGTGACTAGCTGAGCACAGCTTGGAGAGAATTGTACACCCTGACATGGAACCCCCACAGCTGTCCCTGCCACCGTTACATGTGAATTGTGAATCATCAGGTGCAAACCCAACAAACTGGCTAAATAGACCCACCGAAGGGCATGTATTTTACATTGGTGCATGGTTCTATGTTTTGTGTTAGTGCATCTTCAGAAAGAATGAGGTCTGGTGAAGAATTGTGATCAGGCATGTTGGCAGTCTGTTGCTGAATGTTGTGTGTGGTAGTCACCACTGTTGTATCTATTGTATAAATGGGTATTACGGTAAGGCCCCTGTACTACAGGTACGGGGTAGATCCCTGCCTGCTGGCTCCGCCCAGTAGACGGAGTATAAATGTGTGTGCTCTCCGAACAGCAGCCATTTTGTCAGCTGCTGTAGGAGGCCACACATCTCTGTGTAATAAAGCCTTGATTACATTCTACTCTCGTCTTGCCATAATTGATAGCGCATCAATTTATTACACAGAGATTTTTCAGAGATGGTCCTCCGCAACAAGCCGGATTGCCTGCAGCTGCATCCTCAAGCAGACAACGCCAAAAAGGACTTTGCACATTGGCTAGCTTGCTTTGAAGCGTACATCGGGTCTGCTCCAGACCCAATCTCAGAGTCACAGAAGCTCCAGATTCTGTACACACGGCTGAGCTCCAACATTTTTCCCCTCGTCCAGGATGCGCCGACCTACGCAGAGGCCATGGCGCTACTGAAGGAGAATTACGCTCAGCAGACCAACAAGATCTATGCCAGGCACATCCTGTCCACGCGGCACCAACGTCCCGGTGAGTCTGTGGGAGACTGACTGCCAGGCCGCTTCGGCCACTGAACGTTCGAACCTGCTAATGAAAGATGCGTTCGTTACAGGCATAGGGTCTGACTACATCTGCCAGCGCCTCTTAGAAGGGGCCACGCTTGACCTCGCGCCGACCAAGAATCTAGCGCTCTCGCTCACGTTCGCCTCACGCAACGTACAGGCTTATGCCCTCAACCACACGGCCTACACCCCCCCCCCCCCCCCCACACCTGTGCATCGTGGACTCCATCAGCGACCGCCCTCAGCCAACCCCACGCCAGCACCGCGCGGCAGCCAACCAACCCCGGGGGACCCAAGTGCTACGTCTGCGGACAGTCAAAACACCCCCGGCAGCGCTGCCTGGCGTGGAGCACGCTCTGCAAGGCCTGTAGCAAGAAGGAACATTTCGCTGCAGTGTGCCAGGCCCACTCAATCACCGCTATTGTCCCGGCGCCCCCCACGTGTGGCCAGTGGGCGTAGCCATCTTCCTCTCCTCAGACCACGTGTGGCCCTTGGCCGGCGCCATGTTGCTTGCCTCAGAACCAATGGGCGCCGCCATCTTGCCTGCCCCAGGACAGGTACGGCCCAAGGGAGCCGCCATCTTGTCTGCCCCAGGACATGTGCGTCCCACAGGCGTCGCCAACTTACCTGCCTCAGGATCCCTGCCCATCGGGCACCTCATCAGGCCGCTCATTGCCTGCAACTGTCGACGACCAGCCGCGTCTCGCCTCAGTCACGATCGACCAGTCTCAACCGCACAACCTCGCGACTGCTTCGACAAAGGTGAAGGTCGACGGGCACGAGATATCCTGCCTTCTGGACTCCGGGAGCACTGAGAGCTTCATCCACCCGATACGGTAAGGCGCTGTTCCCTCGCAGTACACCCCGCCAACCAAAGAATCTCCCTGGCCTCCGGATCCCACTCCGTGGCGATCCGGGGGAACTGCATCGTCACCCTCACCGTCCAGGGCGTAGAGTTCAGCGGCTTCCGGCTCTACGTCCTCCCCAACCTCTGAACTGCCTTGCTACTCGGCCTGGATTTTCAGTGCAACCTCCAGAGCCTAACCCTGAAATTTGGCGGGCCCCTACTACCCCTTACTGTTTGCGGCCTCGCGACCCTTAAGGTCGACCCACCTTCCCTTTTTGCAAACCTCACCCTGGATTGCAAATCCATCGCCACCAGTAGCAGACGGTACAGCGCCCAGGACAGGACCTTCACCAGGTCTGAGGTCCAGGGGCTGCTGCGGGAAGGTATCATCACGGCCAGCAACAGCCCCTGGAGAGCCCAAGTGGTAGTGGTGGAGATCGGGGAGAAAAACAGCATGGTCGTTGACTACAATCAGACCATCAATCGGTACACGCAGCTTGACGCGTACCCCCTCCCACACATATCTGATATGGTCAATCAGATTGCACAGTACCGGATCTTCTCGATAGTGGACCTGAAATCTGCCTACCACCAGCTCCCCATCCGTAAGGCGGACCGCCAGTACACCGCATTTGAAGTGGACGGCTGTCTTTACCATTTCCTTCGGGTTCCCTTCGGCGTCACCAATGGGATGTCGGTCTTCCAACGGGAGATTGACTGAATGGTTGACCGGTACAGGCTGCGGGCCACTTTCCCGTACCTGGACAACGTCGCCATCTGCAGCCACGACCAGCAGGACCACGACGCTAACCGTTCCAAATTTTTCCACACCGCCAAACTCCTCAACCTAACTTACAACAAGGAAAAGTGTGTGTTCAGCACGAACCGATTAGCCATCCTCGGCTATGTGGTTCAGAATGGGGTTCTAGGGCCCCACCCCGACCGCATGCGCCCCCTCATGGAACTCCCCTCCCCCACTGCCCCAAGGCCCTCAAACGATGCCTGGGGTTCTTTTCGTATTACGCCCAATGGGTCCCAAACTATGCGGACAAGGCCCGCCCACTCATTCAATCTACCACTTTCCCACCAGGCCTTCAACCATATCAAGGCCGACATCGCCAAGGCTGCGATGCACGCGGTCGACGAGACGCTCCCCTTCCAAGTCAAGAGCGATGCATCAGACATCGCTCTGGCCGCCACCCTCAACCAGGCAGGCAGGCCCGTGGCATTCTTTTCCCAGCACTCCTCTGTCGAAAAGAAGGCCCAAGCCATTGTAGAAGCTGTGCGGCACTGGAGGCATTACCTGGCCGACAGGAGATTCACTCTCCTCACTGACCAACAGTCGGTTACCTTCATGTTTAGCAACACACAGCGGGGTGAGATCAAAAATGATAAAATTTTGAGGTGGAGGATCAAGCTCTCCACCTACAATTACGAGATTTTGTACCGCCCCGGTAAGCTCAACAAGCCCCCGATGCCCTGTCCCGAAGTACATGTGCCAGCGCACAAGTGGACCAACTCAGCACCCTGCATGACAATCTCTGTCACCCAGGAGTCACCCGCTTTTACCCCTTCATTAAGGCTCGCAATCTGCCCTACTCCATCGAGGGAGTCAGGGCTATCACCAGAGACTGCCAGGTCTGCGCAGAGTGTAAACCGCACTTCTACTGGCCAGACCGTGTGCGCCTGGTGAAGGCCTCCCACCGCTTTGAACGCCTCAGCATGGGCTTCAAAGGGCCCCTTCCCTCCACCGACCGCAACACGTACTTTCTTAATGTGGCCGACGAGTATTCCCGATTCACCTTCGCCATCCCATGCCCCGATATGACGTCTGCCACCATCATCAAAGCCCCCAACACCATCTTCACTCTGTTCGGTTTCCCCGCCTACGTCCACAGCGACCGGGGATCCTCATTTATGAGCGATGAGCTGTGCCAGTTCCTGCTCAACAGGAGCATTGCCTCGAGCAGGACGACCAGCTATAACCCCAGGGGAAACGAGCAGATGGAGCGGGAGAATGGGACGGTCTGGAGGGCCGTCCAGCTGGCCCTACGGTCCAGAAATCTCCCGGCCTTCTGCTGGCAAGAGGTTCTCCCCGACGCACTTCACTCCATTCGGTCACTCCTGTGCACCGCAACTAACGAAACCCCCCATGAAAGTCTCTTTACCTTCCCCAGGAAGTCCACCTCCGGGGTTTCGCTCCCAACGTGGATGGCAGCTCCAGGACCCGTTCTCCTCCGCAAGCACGTGCGGCTCCACAAGGCGGACCCGTTGGTTGAGAGGGTACAGCTACTCCACGCCAACCCGCAGAATGCCTACGTGGTGTACACCGACGGCCGCCAAGACACAGTCTCCCTCAGGGATCTGGCACTAGCTGGGTCCCCACACACTCCCCACCCCCTCTGCCCCAGCGCCACCCTCCCTTCCCCCGGTGCACCCCACCGCAGCCCCCACTCCGGGACAATCTGTCCTCCCCTTGCTCCCACCCGGGGATGAAGAGGATTACGACATACTCCCGGAGTCACCGAAGACCAAGCCGACGCCTGAGTCGCCACCAGCACTGCGGCGCGCTCAACAACAGATCAAAGCGCCCGATCGTCTAAATTTGTAACATTCTCTGTAATTTAAAAATCAATCTGTATGTAAATAGTTTTCCATCACCCCCGCTGGACTCATTTTCAACAGGGGGTGAATGTGGTAGTCACCACTGTTGTCTTATGAAAATGAATTCTCTTGTATATATGAGTATTACGGTAAGGCCCCTGTACTACAGGTACTGGGGTAGATCCCTGCCTGCTGGCTCCGCCCAGTAGGCGGAGTATAAATGTGTGGGCTCTCCGAACAGCAGCCATTTCATCAGCTGCTGTAGGAGGCCACACATCTCTGTGTAATAAAGCCTCTATTACTCTCTACTCTCGTCTCGTCGTAATTGATAGTGCATCATTGTGAAGGCTCTGAAAGACAAATGAGTATATTTGCGAATTTGGGTCAAAGTGGGAATTCAGTGCAGAGAGGAAAGAAGTGCTCTTTTGCTTTCTGCTTTCTAACGTTTTCACCCTTCAGAAAGTGGTCTAGCCCTGTTGCAAGGGAAGAAGTGATTTATATCATGGTATTTCAGCTGCTGTGAAGCAGCAGTGGGGGAAGCAAAAGACAACTGTCAGGTCACAAGAAAGTTGGATTGGCTGGTAAGTTCTCTGTGTAAGGCGCAATGTGTGGAAAAACCTATGTCTGGAACAGGGAAATTTAGCATATAATATGGTAAGGTGATACAAGTGGTCCAAAATAGAATAGAGTTAACATAAGAGAAGTAATCAGAGTGCAAACATGGCTTTTGGATTGGTTTGGATTGGACGCCCCAATAGGAAAAGGAGTTAGCTGTTGGGTGCGAAACTGGTAAATGGTTAAGTGCTACTCTTACTCTAGGTTTTAAAACAGTGTACATAGTGGTGGTTATTTAATATATAAAATGTACCAAGTAAGTAAATAATTTAATTATGTAATTATTTAAAACGCATTAAGGATGGAAGGACAGATGATGTGCCAAGGCTGCAGCATTTGGGAATTCCTGGATAACATTGTGATCCAGGGCAAACATGTCTGCAGTGTTTGCGGCTTGAAGAACACTTGCTCGGTGTCATTGAGTTAGAGGCTGAATTGCGAACACAGCGACACATCAGAGAGGGAGAGAGTTACCTGGATGCTTTGTTTCAGGAGGTGGTCACACCCCTTAGTATAGGGTCTTCTGGGTTGGAAAGTGGTCAAAACGCTGAGGCAGGTAAGAGGACCCAAAGGGCAGGAGTGCAGGAAAGTCAGCCTCTGCAATTGTCCAGCAGGTTTGAGGTTCTCTCAGCTTGTTTGGATGAGCGTGGGGGCTGCAGGGCAAGTGAGCTGACTGGCCATGGTACAGAAAGTCATTCAAGTGAGGGGAATATGTAAGAATGTAGTAGGGGCCAGTATAGTGTTCTCCGCAACAAAGCATGAATCCAGATGGCTGTGCTGCCTGCCTGGTGCCAGGGTTTGGGATATCTGCTCTGGGATGGAGAGGAACTTGTAGTGGGATAGGAAGCATCCCATTGTCTTGATTTATGGAGGTACGACAGACAAAGATAGAATGAGTAAAGAAGTTTTGCATAGAGAGTTGAGGAGCTCAGCAATAAATTAACCAACAGAACCTCCAATGTTATAATATCTGGATTATTACCTCAGCCTTGTGCAAATTGGTGTAGGGTACAGAGAATTAGAGAGATGAATATATGGCTCAAAGACTGGCATGGTAGAAGTGTGTTTCAAATAGTGGGGCACTGGCATCAGTACTGGGGAAAGTGGGGACAGTACCATTGGGACGGCCTACATCCAAACTGTGCTGGGACCAGTGTTCTTGCAAACTGCATAGCTAAGGGAGTAAGAGAGGTTTTTAAACTAAATGGGTGGGTGGGGGGGAGGATGGATGGACCTGGAGAGGGAATACATAGGCTTAGAATGCTAAAGGCCGTGGCAATACTGAAAGGCAGCTATTTAGGTAGTGATAACCAAAGTGTGACAGGAAGGGACAGAGTGTACAAACATTTTTTAAAAGCAAAAAGGGTCAAAGGGAAAAACTTGTAAAACGGCAACATTAGTAGCTCTTTACTTAAATGCACATAATATGTGGCACAAAATAAATAAATTAACGGCATAAATTACAGGTTGGTAGGTATGATCTTATAGCCAATGCAGAAATGTGTTTACAAGGAGGTCAAAGCTGGAAACTAAATATCCAGGGGTGTGTGCGTTTTCATAAGGACAGGCAGGAAGGGAAGGGTGGTGGGGTAGCTTTGTGAGTACCAGATGGAATAAGTACAATAGCAAAAAATGGTCTTGAATCAGATGTAGAATCCATATGGGTGGAGGTAAGAAATAACAAGGGAAAGAAGACACTGGTGAGAGTGGTCTGTAGGCCCCCTATAGCTGTACTGTAGGACATAGAATGTAACAGGAGATAATGAGTGCATGTAAAAAAGGGAGTACATTAATCATGGGTGACATTAATCTTCATGAGGTGGGTGGCATGGTGGCACAGTGGTTAGCAATGCTGCCTCACAGCGCTGAGGACTCGGGTTCAATCCTGGGCCTGGGTCACTGTCCGAATGGAGTTGGCACATTCTCCCTGTGTTTGCGTGGGTCTCACCCCAACAACCTAAAGGTGTGCAGGCTAGGTGGATTGGCCATGCTAAATTGTCCCTTAATTGGAAAAAAGAAATTGAGTACTCTAAATTTATTTTTTTAATCTTCATGAGGATAGAGAAAATCAAATCGGCAGAGGTAGACATGAGGGAGAATTCATAAAGTATATTAGGGACAGTTTCCTAGAACAATATATTGTGGAACCGACTAGGGATCAGGCTGTTTTGGATCTGTTAATGTGCACTGAGGCAGATTTAATAAACAATCTCATAGTAAAAGATAGCCGAGGAAACAGTGATCTTAACATGTAAAATTT